>NC_134083.1:62362339-62676506 GCF_000715075.1 Nicotiana tabacum | reverse complement strand
ATTTAAATGGTAGAAATCAAGATTTTTGCAAAATCTTCCAAAAATCAAAAATTTAAGATTTGGAGGTCGAGTTATTATCGGAATTTGATAAAATTGGTATGGTTGAACTCGTATCGGAATGGGTGTTCGGATTTTGTAACGTTTGTCGGGTTCCGAGACATGGACTCCACAGGCGACTTTTGAGCTAAATTTCGGATTTTTATGAAATTAGTATTTTCTTATGGAATTAATTCAAATAAATTTTATTGACTAAATCGAATTAATTGTGGATAGATTCGAGACGTTTGGAGGCCAATTTACAGGCAAAAGGCATAGCGGAGTAATGAATTACACGGTTTGAAGTAAGTAACACTTCTAAACTTGGTTATGAGGGTATGAGTCCCCGAATTTGGTATGATATAAATTGTTTGGAGGTAACACACACGATAGGTGACGAGCATGTGGACATGCACCATATAAATTGTGTCTTGAATAAATCCTGTGTAGTTGTAAGATTAATGAATCATGTTATTATCTGAACATTCTCCATGTGTTAGAGAAATTGAGCTGAGTCTCCTATTAAAGATCATGTTTAGGCTACGTGCTAATATTGTGGGACCCATGGGGTCGTATTGCTGTTGAATTAATTGTTCAAAAATATACATTTCACACTCAATAGTATTTGTCCATTGTGAGGATATTTATGGGATTGAGCTCCGCGATGCAACATGCCATAATGGCTTTATACATTATTATTATATGGATTGGGGCTGCCCGCCTGCACCAGGCCTTATAGGCTTTACTATTTTATGGATCGAGGTTGCCCGCTTGCAACAGGCCTTATAAGCTTTACTATTTTATGGATCGGGACTGCCCGCATGCAGCATGCCTTATAGGCTTTACTATTTTATGGATCGGGGCTTTCCGCCTGCAACAGGCCTTATTGGATTTATTATTATTCGGATCGGGACTGCCCGCCTGTAGTAGGCCATATTGGCTTTATATCACACTTGGGCTGAAGGAGCCCCTCCGGAGTCTGTACACACCCCTAGTGAGCGTAGATGATTATATATATTCGGGATGGATTTTCCCAGGGCATGGACTTGCCTTACTTATTTATATTGTGATGAATTTACCTAGACATGGATCTTGTCCGTATCATTTACATTTGGGGATAAATTTTCCAGGGCTGGATTGGCCTTATACGGTACTGAGTGACTGAATGTCAGTCGATGTGTATATATACAGGATGGCGATGTGTATATATATACGGGATGGAATATCCCTGGGCCGGATTGGCCATAAACAGTACCGAGTGACCGAATGATTTGTGACCAGTATTACATGAGGTCTTTCCACTGAGATGTCATATTCCTCATATCATGCAGTATTGATCTATTTCACTTGTACTGAGTTTAACTGTTGAACTTGAAAGCATGCCTACATTTCTGTACCATTATTTATACTGGACTGTACCTGCAGAGTTCATCATTGTTTTCAGCCCAGAGGTTAGTCTTGTTACTTATTGAGTTAGTTGTACTCATACTACACTTTGCACTTCGTGTGCAGATCCAGGTGCTCCCGGATACGGCGACTGCTAGATTTCGAAGTTAATTCTGTTGGGGACTATCAAGGTAGCTGCTTGACGTCTGCAGACTTGATTCCCTTCCTGTTTAATTATTGTACTGTTCTATATTTTCAGACAATAATTTTGTCAGTCAGACTTTGTATTCATATTAGATGCTCATGTACTCAGTGACACCGGGTTTTGGGAGTATTATATTTGTATTTGTGAGATTTCTTCCGCTGAATTTAATTATTATGTTTTCAAATTTTAAAAGATATGGTGGTTTATTGAGATTGTCGGCTTGCCTAGTATTGAGATAGGCGCCATCTCGACAGGTGAGATTTGGGTCGTGATATATATATATATATATATATATATATATATATATATATATATATATATATATATATATATATATATATATATATATATATATATATATATATATATATATATATATATATATATATATATATATATATATATATATATATATATATATATATATATATATATATATATAATTGATACAACTCAAAAGCTCTCTGATGATGCTGCATTACATGAAGATAGAGTTGAGAAAATCCTTCTAGAGAATACTCCAATGCTCCTCGACGTTGCTGCACAATTGAATGAAGTTGGAGCTGCTGAGATCGACAAAGGCATGCAGTCTGGCCAAACCGCAGTGGAAGACAAACGTAAAAGTATTCTATAGATTACGAATTTGTTACATTTGATCCAAGTATATATTTTCAGTTTGAAATTTTACATACTTTTTTTCTTTTTTATGCTTTTTTGATGATTATTCAGAAAGACTCAATGCAACTGAAAAAGAAATTGGTGAGCTCATTCGGCTATATGAAAAAGGAGAAATACATCTATTCACACCTGTTGGCTCACAGACAAGTGTGAAGTGTGTTTGTATTATTTTTAAAATATAGTCAGTGATATTTAGTATATTGTTTTTGCATGAAGATATAAGCGTATCTGAAGGTAATGGAAGTGAATCCGTTGGAATGCAAACACCGTCTGTGTCACAATACTTAGACCAGGTAGTTATTTTCTGCAATTCGATTACAAGGTATTTTTTTTGCCTAATGTGCGTTTTGTATCAGTTGTATTTATGTATATATTATCCATGCTTTTGCAGATCTCATCCGATGCATCACAACTTCTTCCAAATCCTAAGAGAAGGAAGATGTCTAGTTCTCCTAATGTTTTGTGTGACACCGGTGATATCCCCAACTTCAAGTTATGTTCATTTTTGTTGGGTAGTACAGGAGGGACTAGTTTAGAAGATAATTCTGCTGTTGCTGTTGTTGGTGAAGAGAGACAAGAATATCGTGAACAACAGGGAGTTGGTCAAGTATCTACCACCATGGCTGTGGATTTTTCCCCTACCGCTGAACCGCAACAGTTAGTTGTTACGGAACAGCAGAAAGAGCAAGCAAAAAGAAAACCAGATAAAATAGGAAAAATGATTCGTATGGAGAGTATTTGGTTGAAATCTCCTTACGTCATTCCTAAACAAAAGCGAAGGGGGCAAGATATGAAAGTAGGAAAGACTACACGAATGTGTCCCTTCCATTATGTTAATCAAGACAGTGCATTGATGCAAAGATTTACAGACTGGTTGAAGACAGATGCTAGTGAATATAATTCCAAGCCATTTAGATTAGCTGGAATTGATATTCCAAAGTCATTCTTTACTGAGCTTGTGGATCCTACCTCTGATCTTTCGGATGAAGTAAGTTATTAAGTTTGTTTTTTGAATTGGTTTTCAACTGTATTTCCCAAAACTTCAGCTTATTTTTGTTTTAAAGTTTTTGTTCTATAATTTGGTAAACTTCAGTTTTATGCATGGTAAAACTGCTGAAGTTGTTTAGTTTATTTGCTAAAACTTTAGACTAAACTTGCTGAAGTTTTTGACATGCAGTCTCTAGTTTTTTTTTAAACTTTAAATCAAACGTGCTGAAGTTTTTTAGGTTATTTCCTAACACTTCATACTGAATATACTTAAGTTTTTGTCATGCAGTTTGTAGTTTTGTAATGTGTTTTTCTAAACTTCATACTTATGCATGCTGAAGTTTTTTATTTCACATATTTTCTTTTGTTGTTGTTCATTTGCAGCATATTGAAGTGGGCATATATTTCTTGCGCAAAATATATTGCTATCACTTTCCAAGTTATCCAAATTTACTTTGTGCAGTAACAAAATTAATTTTTAATTAGTATATAACTAAGTTGGCTAGTGTTCATCCTTCAGATGAACATAAGGAGAAAATTAGAATATGGAAGGAAAAGAGAATGGAGGAGAAAAAAAATGGAAGGTAAAAAGAGCAAATCAAAGAGAAAGAGGACTGCCAAAAAATAGGAATGTGAGGATTATGAAGAAGAAGAAATGGAGATTGAGGATCTTACCGAGTTTACTTGGCTTATTGAAGAATCAACTGGTTAAAAGGTGGCCAACTACGTAAGAGGCATTGACCTTTCATGTGGTATTACATGGGCATCTGCCGAAAAAGTATTCTTTCCATTTCGACTTAAGCCAAGGTCAGGCCAGAGATCTACGCATTACGTTTTTTGAATTCTGCACTTTAAAGATAAAACTATATATGTGTATGATTCCATGAGCAATACACCATATGAGCGTGCGGTTGAACATGTCCAAAATTATGCCCGGTTGATCCCACACTGTCTCAAATGCTTGGACTTTGGCACACACAATAAAATTTATGGGGAAAATCCTGTGAAAAAATTTGCAATTAAGTGGATGAACACACCCCTACAGGATAACAAGTACGTGTTTGGCATATGTTTACCATGCATCTTATGTTTATTATTTTTTCTTCTTGTGTTAACTATTCTTCAATTCTTTTTCATGTTCTTTTTGTAGTGTTGATTGTGGTATATTTGTTCTTAAGTTTCTTGATATGTGGTTGAAGCAAGAAGATGTCTTCAAATTCAATCAAAGTCATGCATTGATATTCAGGAGAGAATTGGCTGCAAATATTTGGGCTCATGGAAAGTGAAAACAAGATAGCAGTTATGAAACTCCAGAAGAGCAACTAGGACATGACTATGGAGAATATGAAGACATTCTATGTGAATTTTTTCGATAGAGAATAACTTGTAAATGAAAAATAATTTTTTCTTTTTCTTTTTTCAAAGATGTAAGTGAAAACAAAATTGAATTTGTGAATATACATTAATTTTTGTGAATTATGTGATGTCTGTATTTTAAATTTTTGTTCCATTCGCGTTAATTAGTCTTTTAGTTGTCTTAGATTGTATCAAATACTTTTGTCTCTTTTATCATGAACTTAAGTATATTTTTGTGAAAATTCAGCACGCTAAACTTCAACATGAACTCAATAACTTCTTGTTTAGGCTGAAATTTTGGATAAAAAGTGTCGATTGTAGGACAAAAAGTTCATTAGAATATTTAGCATATTAGCATGAAGTTTTAAGTTCTACATATTTAGTGTGAAGTGTTAGGAAATAAACAAAAAAACTTCAGCATGTTCAGTCTGAAGTTTTAGCACAGGAACTAAATAACTTCAGTATCTTTAGACTGAAGTTTTAGCACATGAACTAAATAACTTTAGCAATTAGCAAATGAAATAAATATTAGCATATTAGCATGAAGTTTTATGACACGACCCAATTTTCCCTCCGTTGGGTATCGTGATGGCACCTAGTCTTAGGGACTAGGTAGGCCTAACATTTATTAAATAACAACAATAATTAAATAACATCTAACAATCTTTGAAATGGAAACCAACGAAATAAAATTTTCAATTCCCAAAACAGGTAGTACAAGCCATAAGCTCTACAAAGTGTTTGCTAGAAAACTTCTAAATACAACTGTCCAGAATTAAAAAGAAACAGTGCCAAACGAAAACTTGAAGGTGACTCCGAAGCCTGCGAACGCAGCAACAGGTTTATCTTGGGTCTCCACAGCAACGACCCACACAATGACTAACGAACAAATACCTGGATCTGCACACAAATATGCAGAAGTATAGAATAAGCACACCACAGCGGTGCCCATTAAGTATCAAGACTATCCTCGGTGGAGTAGTGACGAGGAACAATCAAGACACCTACTGGTCTAATAAACTGAACAAGTATAAGTATATGAATAGTAGAAATATGATATCTATATAAAGACTATGCAATATGGCTCACAATACAGTAATGGCAATAAGAAAGGAAACAACAAGTATCAGCGGAATACCGTAAAAATGACTCAGAAAAGAGAATGGATCACAACCTACATCCGGAATCACAAATACAACAAGGACAAGTAATAACTCAATAACTACAACCGCTTTTACATCAGGTTTTAGTCATCAAACTCCACGAGGTACCGAACCTCGGACAAATCACTACTCACGGGTCTCAATACCTGAACCATAACACTTGGCATCCTGTGCCCTCATTACACTTCATAACCGCACTGACGACTCACGTGCCAATAGAGCCATTCTCACATAGAAGGCAAGTAAAAAAGGGTAAGCATATATGCTCAACAATATCAAGAACACCTCTTATCCGATAAGAGTGCTTAACTACGTGTATGCTTGTGTAAGTGTCCTAACATAGTCCATACCAGGAAATAAGCATAAGGAAAAAGAACGGACATCACGTAGAATATTTTCTCATAGCTTTCACAAGATAAAGCTCACACAGGTAAGTGTACCACTACACAAATATCAACAACAAGAATGCCCCCAAGCCATCACAAATCATCACAAATCAATCCCTGACACAACCCACCTTATCTCGCCACGTGTGCAATAATAAAGTAAGTGCCCGCCTTGTCTCGCCACACGTGCATAACAATGTTCCCATCTTGTCTTGCCACATGCGCAACTGTCCCTCCCCCCGCCTTCTCACGCCGCATGTGCAAATATCAATAGTAACAATAGCATGACAAAAATCTCGTGCAACCCTATAACAACAAACGCACGACAGAAACCTTGTGCATCACCACAACAAGTACAACAACAACAATGGCAATAGTACAAAGTACAAAAAGTAAATCTACTCAAGAACTTTGAATCACAAGAAATGGTAGAACCAATTTACAAGGAATAACCACAGTAAAGAATGCTAGGTGTAAAGAGATCAGCCCAACAAGGGAAAACTAATATGTAGAAACGATCCCACAATATACATTTCAACAACAGGGAAGCTAACACGAGTCAAATAAATTCCAAATAAAATAAGTCGACTAAGAAATAAGATATCTATACTTCTTTTAAGGTTGAGAAATTATGAAGGATATTCAACAATTCAATTAAGGATAAGCAGCGTAAAGATAATCATAACCTCAAGTAAGACTAAATAATTATAGGATGAGATAATAATGATTCCAATAAAGATAAGCAGATATGAAAAGACAGCATGGCAACAGAAGAGGTAAAATCTTCAGTTAAGTCAAATAAGAGTGAATCCTGAAGTAATTAATTCTAATTAAATCATGTAGAGGTGAAACTAGCAAATAAGAACTTAATCATATTAAGAACAACTTCATACCCGGTGAATATAAGGGCCTAAGAATCTTAAAAGGATAACTTTCCACAAATAAGTCCGAGCACGCACTCGTCACATCACGTACATGGACTACAATCAAGATAGAAGACTCAAATCCTAAGAGGAAGATCCCCCCCCACAAGGTTAGGCAAGATACTTACCTCGAACAAAGCTCAATCAATCGGTCACAATGCCTTTCCCACGAATATCCGACTGGCCCAAATCTAGCCAAAATAATTACATATCATAAATACAACTATAATAGGGTAATCTAATTAATGAAATCAAGATTTTAATAAAATTTCTGAAATCCGTCCTAAAACGTCGACCCGGGCCCACGTCTCGGAATCGGGTAAAAGTCACAAAATACGAATACCCATTTACTCACGAGTTCACTCGTACCAAAATTATCCAAATATGATATCTAAATCCCAATCAAATCTCAGAAATTCGGTTGAAGAACATTTCCCCCATTTCCCCCTAATTTTTCAATCCAAACCTGAAATTTATTGAAGAAAACAATGCTAAAATCACATCAACTAACGCTAAAATCACGCATCACCCTCCAATTCAAACTTAAAGAACTTGAAACTTCAAATTCCTACAACCGATGCCAAAACCTAACAAACCACGTCCGAATGACCTCCAATTTTGCACACAATTCATATTCAACATTATGAACCTACTCCAACTTCCGGAATCTGATTTCGACCCCGATATCAAAAAGTCCACTACCGGTCAAAATCTCCAAAAATTCAACTTTCGCCATTTCAAGCCTAAATGAGCTACCGACCTCCAAAACACAATCCGGACACGCCTATAAGTCCAAAATCACCCAACGGAGCTAATGAAACTGACGAAACTCCATTCCGGAGTCGTCTTCACATATTTTCAACTATGGTAAAAAATCCTAAGACTTAAGCTTCCGTTTTAAGGACTAAGTATCCCTAATCACTCCGAATCATCCGGTAACTGAATTCAACCACACGTGCAAGTTAATACACATAATACTAAGCTGCTCAGGGCCTTATTCCACTGAACGAGACTTAAATTCTCAAAACGACCGGTCAGGTCGTTATATCCTTCCCCTCTTAAACAAACGTTCGTCCTCGAACGTGCTAAGAATCGCTTTGAAGTCTTCGAATCACTGAAAGTACATATCCAACATACATCCGTGGGTCACACCACATCACTCCAATCCACATAAGCCTGACGATACCATCTCAATTGTAATTTATCCTTTCTACCAACACCGACCAACATTAGAGTCGATATTCTTACCTTCCATTCATCTCCGAAAGACCCGATTCTAAATCTATACCCGGTATCAATCTTAACCAGCTATAACAACTCATGCCTACACCTACAAGGTATGGCCACACAACAAGACACCCCACACAGAGGCCCATAATAACATTTCTCATAACAATAGCTGGCCGTAATCAAAACCAGCACCTGTAATTAGCCTCATATCCGTTGGAACCCGTTTCAAACCTCCACAACGCTGAAAATAATGCAAGAAACACGAAGACCTCATAACTATACACCCGAATCAACAAGTCACAACTGACACCACTGGGCACACACCCCGCAAGCTAAAACTCAAGAAGTACATAATGAAAATGACTGAATACGTAAAGAGAAACACATAAGAGAAATATCAAACAAGCCCGACATGCATAACTCTCTAACAGTACCATACTACGAATCAATTTAAATAGTAAAAATCAAAGTATATGAACAAATCGCAAGAATCTCATCCTGATATAACTTCCACCGCGGCACGCAGCCCGGCTCAAACATATCAAATCACATGGAATCGCGAGGGTCTCACCCTCAACTCTGAATCGCAAGCCGAATACACATCATACTAATTGAAGGCTTCCACTAACTCAGTTCCTGTCAATAAAATCACAACACTTACTGAACGCTCACCCCGGTAGAGTATCAAATCATAAATTGTAACCAATTACTCAGAATCACATCAAACCTACAATAATGGACCACATGAATTCACTTCTAGTCTCGTAACTTTCAATAATGAATTTAAAACAATGATAGATACGGCTATCACTCATAGAATCTCCCAACAGGGCAAACACATATATACAGAATACTGAGTCATGAACTCACCCATAGGTGGAACAACAAATAAGAGAACTCGCCCCGATAAGCAGAACAGAATCAAAATATGAATGATGCCCCTCTGTAACAAATCAAAAGCATACCTGTATGACATCATCTGGCGTAGCGGTGCCCATCCTACTATATGAGACACCTCAACGGGTTGGGCCTTCCCCTCTTGGGCTCCCTCTATCCGCCTGAATACTCTGTTGTGACATACTTGTCCGAATTCTAGGACAATATCTCACCCTGTGGCTGGTATCTCCACACTTGAAGCAACCTTTATGCTAACGTGGATGTGGGAACTGTGCGGTACGGGTACTCTGAGACCCATGAGCATCTGAAACACAGTATGAAGCCTAAAGTGCAAACTGAATTGGCTGACCCACAAAACCTCTACCATGTCGTACCCTGCCTCCAAAATAAGGACCAATGGATCTCTCTGGTCTACGAGGCCTCCTTACCTCCCTGTCCTCTCTCTCTGGACCTCGTATGTACTCTTCCTCATGGACCCGCCTGTCCTCTCTCTCCTGATCCCACATGCCCTCTACGCGGCGAGCGATCCCTACCACCTGCTGAAATGAAATATCTGACTCTAACTCCCGAGCCATGCTGAACCGAATATCACGCCTGAGTCCCTCAATGAATCTACGGACACGCTCTCTAACTGTAGAGACCAAAGCAGGTGCATGCCTGACCAAATCACTGAATCTCATAGCATACTCTAACACTGACATAGTGCCCTGGCACAACTGCTCAAACTCCGTGCGCTATGTATCCCGAAGGGACTGAGGTACAAATTTTCTCAGGAACATCTCTGAAAAGTGAACCCATGTTAGTGGAGCTGACTCAGCCGGACTACCCAACTCATATGCCCGCCACCAATGATAAGCCGCTCCCCTGAGCTGGAACGTAGTAAAAGCAACCCCGCTCGTCTTCACAATACCCATAGTGTGGAGAATGCGGTGGCACTCCTCCAAAAAACCATGTGCACTCTCTGAAGCCAAACCACTGAATGTAGGAGGGTCATATTTCTTGAACCTCGCAAGTCTAAGCTGCTCTTCCTCAGATGCTGCTGCCCTAACCACGGGCTGAACTGGAACCACATGCTATGTCACCATGACACGTAGAACCTGACCAACATGAGCTCGCTACTCTAGGGTGTGGGCGGCTGTAGTCTGAGTTCCTCCCCCGGTCTATGAAGTAGCTGGTGCAACCTGAATCAACCCCGCTTGAGCCAATGTACCAAACATGCTCAGGAACTGTGCTAAGGTCTCTTGAAGTTTGGGGGTATCAGTAGGCACCTCCGGTACCTGCCCCCCAACTGGAGCTACTGGCGACTCCTAAACTGCTGCTATGGTAAGTGCTTTAGCTGCATCGCATGCTCCTCGTCGGCCTCTGCCTCTGCCCCTAGCGATAGCCGCTCCGGGGTAACATCATCAGTAACTACAACTCGTGTCCTCACCATCTGTGAGAGAATGGAATGATAAAAGTTAAAACTTTGAGATCAATGAACTCGCACGATAGGAATGAAGGAAGTTAAACTGTCCTAATAGTTCTGTAGCCTCTCGAAGATAAGTACAAACGTCTCCGTACCGATCCGCAAGACTCTACTAAACTCGCTTATGACTCGTAGCACCTATGAGCCTAGAGCTCTGACACCAACTTGTCACGACCCAATTTTCCCTCCGTTGGGTATCGTGATGGCACCTAGTCTTAGGGACTAGGTAAGCCTAACATTTATTAAATAACAACAATAATTAAATAACATCTAACGATTTTTGAAATGGAAACCTCCGAAATAAATGTTTCAATTCCCAAAACTGGTAGTAGAAGCCATAAGCTCTACAGAGTGTTTTCTAGAAAATTTCTAAATACAACTGTCCAGAATTAAAAATAAATAGTGCCAAACAAAAACTTGAAGGTGACTCCAAAGCCTGCGAACGCAGCAGTAGGTTTACCTTGGGTCTCCACAATAACGACCCACACAACGACTAACGAACAAATACCTGAATTTGCACAAATATGTGCAGAAGTGTAAAATAAGCACACCACAGCGGTGCCCAGTAAGTATCAAGACTATCCTCGGTGGAGTAGTGACGAGGAACATTCAAGACACCCACTGGTCTAATAAACTGAACAAGTATAAGTATATAAATAATAAAAATATGATATATATATATATATATATATATATATATATATATATATATATATATATATATATAAGACTATGCAATATGGCTCGCAATACAGTAATGGAAATAAGAAAGGAAACAACAAGTATCATCAGAATACCGTAAAAATGACTCAGAAAAGTGAATGGAACACAACTTACATCCGGAATCACAAATACAGCAAGCACAAGTAATAATTCAAGCAACTACAACTTCTTTTACATCAGGTTTTAGTCATCAAACTCCACGAGGTACCGAACCTCAGACAAATCACTACTCACGAGTCTCAATGCCTGAACCCTAACACTTGGCATCATGTGCCCTCATAACACCTCATAACCGCACTGACGACTCACGTGCCAATAGAGCCATTCTCACATAGAAGGCAAGTAAACAAGGGTGAGCATCTATGCTCAACAATATCAAGAACACCTCTTATCCGATAAGAGTGCTTAACTACGTGTATGCTTGTGCAAGTGTCCTAACATAGTCCATACCAGGAAATAAGCATAAGGAAAAAGAACGGACATCACGTAGAATATTTTCTCATAGCTTTCACAAGATAAAGCTCACACAGGTAAGTGTACCACTACACAAATATCAACAACAAGAATGCTATCACAAGTCATCACAAATCAATCCCTGACACAACCCACTTTGTCTCGCCACGTGTGCAATAATAAAGTAAATGCCCGCCTTATCTCGCCACACGTGCATAATAATGTTCCCACCTTGTCACGCCACATGTGCAACCCCTCCCCCCCCCACACACACATATATACACATGCGCACCCAAATACATATATATATATATATATATATATCCCGCCTTGTCACGCCGCATGTGCAAATATCAATAGTAACAATAGCACGGCAGAAACCTCGTGCAACCCCATAACAATAACCGCACGGCAGAAACCTCATGCATCACCACAACAAGTACAACAACAACAATGGCAATAGTACAAAGTACGAAAAGTATATCAGCTCAAGAACTTTAAATCACAAAAAACTGTAGAACCAATTCACAAGGAATAACCACAGTAAAGAATGCTAGGCGTAAAGAGATCAACCCAATAAGGGAAAACTAATATGCAGCAACGATCCCATAATATACATTTCAACAACAGGGAAGCTAACACGAGTCAAATAAATTCCAAATAAAACAAGTCGACTAAGATATAATATATCTAAACTTTTTTAAGGTTGAGAAATTACGAAGGATATTCAACAATTCAATTAAGGATAAGCAATGTAAAGATAATCATAACCTCAATTAAGATTTAACAATTATAGGATGAGATAATAATGATTCCAAATAAAGATAAGCAGATATGAAAAGATAGCATGACAATAGAAGAGGTAAAATCTCCAGTTAAGTCAAATAAGAGTGAATCCTCAAGCAATTAATTCTAATTAAAGCATGTAGATGTGAAACTAGTAAATAGGAACTTAAGCATATCAAGAACAACTTCATACCCGGTGAATATAAGGACCTAAGAATCCTAAAAGGCCAACTTTCCACAAATAAGTCCGAGCACGCACTCGTCACCTCGCGTACATGGACTACAATCAACAAAGAAGACTCAAATCCTAAGGGGAAGATCCCCCACACAAGGTTAGACAAGATACTTATCTCGAATCAAGCTCAATCAATCGGTCACAATGCCTTTCCCACGAATATCCGACTCAGAATGGTCCAAATCTAGCCAAAACAATTACATATCATAAATACAACTATAGTAGGCTAATCTAATTAATGAAATCAAGATTTTAATAAAATTTCCGACATCCGTCCTAAAAGGTCGACCCGGGCCCACATCTCAGAATCAGGTAAAAGTTACAAAAGACGAATACCCATTTACTCACGAGTTCACTCGTACCAAAATTATCCAAATCCGATATCTAAATCCCAATCAAAACTCAGAAATTCGGTTGAAGAACTTTTCCACCATTTGTTTCCTAAATTTTCAATCCTAACCCGAAATTTAATGAAGAAAACAACTATAGATTAATGAAATACAACCAAAAACGAGTTAGAAATCGTTACCCCAAAGCTCTTTATGAAAATCCATCGAAAAATTGCCAATTCCCAAGCTCCCAAGTCCAAAAATGAAGAAATGAATCAAACCCTCGATTTGGCCTCTTTTCTGCTAGTTAAGCCGCATCTGCGGACTTGCCTTCACACATGCATCACCGCACCTGTGAAATTCCCATCATAGGTGCGGATTCCACTCAAAACTCAGCGTCTGCTTCTGTGATCCAAGGGTTGCACTTGCGTGTGCGCACCTGCGGACCCATGTCCGCTTCTGTGGTCCTTCACCGCTCCTACGATTGCATTTACCTCGCACCTGCGACCCCTGGCACTCCTCCACTTTTCCCCTTCTGTGCTTGCCTCTCCTCACGTGCGAATCTCGCACCTGCAGTCTCTCTACCATAGGTGAAAAAATACCAGATGCCTGAAGACTTCAGCAGCAACACAAATCCAACTTTTGATCCGTTAAGCACCCGAAACTCACCCGAGGCCCCCAGGACCTCAACCAAACATATCAACCAATCCTAAAACACCATATGAACTTAGTCGATCCCTCAAATCACATCAAATAACGCTAAAATCATGAATCACTCTCCAATTCAAACTTAAAGAACTTGAAACTTCAAATTCCTACAACCGATGCTGAAACCTATCAAACCACGTCCGAATGACCTCAAATTATGCACACAAGTCATATTCAACATTACGGACCTACTCTATCTTCCGAAATCAGATTCTGACCCTGATATCAGAAAGTCCACTACCGGTCAAAATCTCCAAAAATTCAACTTTTCCCATTTCAAGCCTTAATGAGCTACAGACCTCCAAATCACAATCCGGATATGCCCCTAAGTGTAAAATCACCCAACGGAGCTAACGAAATCGACGAAACTCCATTCCGGAGTCGTCTTCACACAGTTCTGACTACAGTAAAAAAATCCTAAGACTTAAGCTTCTGGTTTAGGAACTAAGTGTCCCTAATCACTCTGAATCATCCGGTAACTGAATTCAACCATGCGCGCAAGTAAATACACATAATACGAAGCTGCTCAGGGTCTTATGCCGTCGAACGAGACTTAAATTCTCAAAACGACCGACCGGGTCGTTACATTTTAACTTCTGCATGTTTATTGTGAAGTGTTAGGAAATGAACAAAAAAATTCAGCATGTTCAGTCTTAAGTTTTAGCACATAAACTAAATAACTTTAACATCTTTAGACTGAAATTTTAGCACATGAACTAAATAACTTCAGCATATTAGCACATGAACTAAATATTAGCATATTAGCATGAAGTTTTAACTTCTGCATGTTTAGTGTGAAGTGTTAGGAAATGAACAAATAAACTTCAACATGTTCAGTCTAAAATTTTAGCACATGAACTAAATAACTTCAACATCTTTAGACTGAAGGTTTAGCACATGAATTAAATAACTTCAGCATATTAGCACATGAACTAAATATTAGCATACTAGCATGAAGTTTTAACTTCTGCATGTTTAATGTGAAATGTTAGGAAATGAACAAAAAAATTTTAGCATGTTCAGTCTAAAATTTTAGCACATGAACTAAATAACTTCAACATCTTTAGACTGAAGGTTTAGCACATGAACTAAATAACTTCAGCATATTAGCACATGAACTAAATATTAGCATAAAGTTTTAACTTCTGCATGTTTAGTGTGAAATGTTAGGAAATGAACAAAAAAATTTCAGCATGTCCAGTATGAAGTTTTAGCACATGAACTAAATAGCTTCAGCATCTTTAGACTAAAGTTTTTATGGGAAACTCATTGCTAACACTCAAAACTTCAGCATGTTGTGATATTTTTTTAACTTGATACTTATCTTTTTTGTATTTACTAGCTACTTTTTGTCTTTTATCACCTACTTCATGTTATATTTAAATTTGTCTGACCATATAGTAAATGAGCTGAAAAGTTACTTTTGAATTTATAAATAATAAATGAAAACTTTTCAGGCTGAAGTTATTTTTTTACTATAGAAAAACTGTGAACTTATTAGGTTGAAGTTACATTTCTTTTTTCATTTACCACCTACTTATTTTCTTTACCACCTACTTATCTTGTTACATTCAATTTCTCTGAACGTAAAACAGTAAATAGACCTGAAAAGTTACCTTTGCATTTATAGATATTAAATTGATTAGGTGCATTCTTTGGCTATATTAACAATCTCTTCACTTGAAAATTTCATAGTCATCCATAGGCTTTAAATTTATATTCATCCTTAGCCTTTTAGCTTTTTAAAAGAAATAATGTCTGGTGCTAGCGGAAGTAGGAAGGTTACAATGGATGAACTTATGCAGAAGTGGGAGAGTTTAAAGTATGATTGGAATAGTAGCGTACCGATAGATAATCTTATGCAGACGTGGGATCAAATAAAGGCTTTGCCGATGAATCATTCCAGAACAGGCTGAACCTCGAACGCAGTTGTAAGGGTTATTCAGCCTCGTTTGACAAGGTTGTCCAGCAGTTTGATTGTTTTAAGTTTCCCATCTGGGACGACTATGCCAGGCTGCAAAACAGCTTGAAGAGTCTTCCTTATATGATGGATAGAGTAATAGTTGAACAAAGTCAGTTGCGTGATGAATTCAACAAGTTGAAGTATGATCTCATTGGACTTTGTGGTCTTTTGCACGAGTATCCTATAGTTATCTCTGATTCGGATGATGATGATGATGAGATACATCGAGAAATTGAAGATTACTGTTCTGATGATGGTGATGATGCTTAGTTTTTGTAATCCTTTTTCTATGTTTTTCTTTTCTGTTTTTTGTTAATGTTTTTTATGTCTCTTCTTTTTGTTTTGTCAATGTTTTGATGATGGTCATGTTTTGTTAATGTTTTTGTGTATAATTTTTTTAAATTTTGAAGGTTGCATTATGATATTAATGTAATAACATAGTATTTCAACATAAAACTTCATGCCTTATAAGCTGAAGTTAGCAAATATAAGTTAGAAACTTGAATCTTTTTGATCTGAAGTTTATAGCTTTTGATAGTCACACTTTATAGGCTGTAGTTTTTTTGCATATATTTTTCCGTTAATAGGCAATCTTTTAAGAGGCAGATTTATATATGCGGAATTTTTTTTGTTCATTTCATAAAATTTCACATAAAATATGCTTAAGTTTTGTCCAGCAGTTTGCAATTTTTGTAATAATTTTTTCCAAACTTCAGAGAGAATATGCTGAAGTTATTTAATTCATTTTCTAAAACTTTAGTCTAAATATGCTGAAGTTTTGTTATACATATATATTTTTTTGTGTGTGTTAAAGATATGTATTTCACTTACAATTTTTTCTCGCTGAAGTCGTTGGGTACTTTTTTAAAATGCAACCAAACCTGTAAGTCGCGCAACAAAAATAAGTGGTTTGTACTTCTAGCAATATATAAAAGAGTATTTTTCAAAACAATCACATTTCACATATATCATTCAATAATGAAAGTATAAATTCTGACCAAGGATTAGTGAACATTAGAGTATTTTTCAGTGTGTTTCCTGGAATATGGATGAGGTGCTGGAGAAGACAAGCAAGTTGTTCTGTTATGCCCAATTTGTTTACAGCGACTGCATTTGGTAGACTTCAATGGTACTGATTCAGTCGCAGGGATATGCCTCTTCTTTTGTCTTCTTCCTTGTAAAATCTCTACATCGGGAGATTTTGTAATTTCAGATTCTACATTTTGTGGAATATCCCAAGAATTTTGATCTGCCACAGTATTCACATGTCCTTCATATGTTTTGATCCATATTTCCCTTGAATACCATTTTGAGAAGTAATCAGATTTCTGCAAATATCTCTTATTAATAGCAACAATTGTGTGTGGACAGGGCAATTCATCAAGTTGGAATTCCAAGCAGTCACAAGTTCTCTTCTTTAAGTCCATAATGAATTCCATTCCTTTACTATTTATTCTAAATAACATTGAATCAAGGTTGAACACCTAAGAAGGAATAAAAAAGTAAAGAAAAACTATATTAGTGTATTATTGCTTCAAAAAGAAAAAGTATGAAGTTTTTTTATATGTAACCAATAAGTCACTGCAGCAGATATAAAAAGTTGGAGTGATTATGCATTAGTTAATTACTTCAAAGAAAACACGTTGAAGCAAATTCTGAAGTTAATAAATATACTCACATACATTTTTTAAGCCAAGTCCATCTTCTTGTTCATCTCTTCTTCTGCCCATATTGATACTTTCTGAAAAGTTTCATGTACTTTTTTTCTCCGTTATAGGCATCTAACATTCTTAAAATAGGCATCTCTCTTGCTTTTAGTAACACGAAATTCATTGATTCTACCATGTTTGTTGTCAGCATATCATAACGTCGCCGTGGGAACCATGATCGAGCCCATCTGTCTGGCGGCTCTTCCATTATGTAATTGTATGTTTTCTTGTCAACACTTTTGATTTGGGACATTAACTGATTAAAATCTTCACGTTTGTATGATCGTGCAGCACTTTTAAAAAGATTTATTACCGTGGCTTTTGCATGTCTTTGCTTTAAAGTTTTCTCAAAGTGATAGAGGCAGATACCATGGTGAGCTTCAGGATAAATTTTCTAATCCCATTTACGATCGATTGGTTTCTATCTGATAAGAAAACCAGTGCACGACAGACTTGAATTGCTTTTCTCGTTTCCCCGAAGAACCAAACGTATGCATCATTATTTTCTGAATCTGCTACACCAAAAGATAGAGGAAAGATTTGATTATTTACATCCTTTGATACAACAACAAATAGAATGCCACAATATTTTGACTTTAAAAACGTTGCATCTACTGCAATCACAGGTCTACAGTAGCACCAACCAACTATTGATGCAGTAGGAGTAAAGAACATTTAAGCAAATCTGTACAGTGAAACACAAAAAAATAAATCATAATGTATGAAGTTTTTCAAATAGTAATATTTGAAACTTCAGGATGATGGTTAGTATTATTTTGCTTACCGATTTTTCTCATCTCTTTTTATGCTAGTGTACGTCCCTGGGTTTCTATGCACCATCATGTGTAGGTATGAAGGAAGAATCTGGTAGTTCTCTTCGGTGTTCCCCTTATGCAAGCAATAGCTTTTTGAATAGCGTGACATGCCTTGTGATATCCAATGTCAATTCCAAATTTCTTTTTCATTTCACTTTCTACAAAGGCTGGTGTAACCTCAATCTTTTTATCTCGAACATGTTCTAAAATTTGTTCACTTATAAAATTTGATGTAACATGCTTCTGATCTGATTTTCTTGCATCAACCGTGCATTCATGATTGTTATGATATTTTATCACCCTGAAAAGTGAGGAATTCTTTATTCTGGTAGCACGTACATTCCAACCACATTTCTCCACGATGCATTTCAGCTCGCATCTCTTTGAACATGATCTAACAATAGTGAATTCAACCTTTTGGTTTATCTCCAAGCTGCAGAAAAATTTAGTCATGTTCTTCTTGTTCTCAAAAATTGATCCTACTCTTACTTCCTCAGGCAATGCATCGCGCCTAAGTATTTTATATGATGGAGATTCTTTCAGCTTTCTCCTTACTCTTTTTCTTGATTTCTTAGAAGCAGTAGAAGTTTCAGCAATTTCTTCAATTGTATATGATGTTATCGGTATAAATTCCCTATTATCTTCATCTTCGTTGTTGCTTGTCATTGTAGACGGTAACAAAAAACTTTGTTGGATCATGTGTTGGTTGTCTATTTACATTATTAGCTGTCCTTCTTCTTCTTGGTCGTCAACAAACTGGTATGAATTTATTGTAGCGGCAGATAATTATTATAGCATTCCATATTCTGAAGCAGTCGTAATGTTAGAAGGTTGTTGCTCGTTGTCTACTTTCATTATTGGCTATTCTAGTTCATGTTCATAATAAACAAATTTTTTTGAATCTATTGTATATGCAAGAGATAGTTTGAATGTTGCAGATTCTGAAGCAGCTATACTGTCAGAAATGAGTTGTATTTTTTCGACGACAAAATGACAATTCTTGTAGGCTGAATCAGTTGTTAGCAAATATATACAGATTCAGAGTTCTTCATCTGAAGTTACAAGCATCCCTGTGCTTGTATTTAGTTTGATATCAAACCATATCTTTAATGAATATTTAGTTGAATCAATATCTGTAACATCACTAATTTTCTTTTGAAATGTATTGAATGATACTTGTTTATTAAGCAGAACAAGTTTTGTATCATGATCCAAGTATTTGAAATCAAAAGTCCACCTCCCATTGAAAGTAATAACAAGGCAAATCGAACTCATCCTGCAGAAGCATGTTTAGTGTCAAGTATTAGGAAACTGAACAAAAGAATTTAAGTGTGAAGTTCATAAAATATTCATTAGAAAATTATATACCGCAGGAGAAAAACTTAAGCACGTTTAAGCTGAAGTTTTAGCAAATGTACTAGAGTACTTTAGCTTGTTTATACTGAAGTTTTCGAAAAAAAAACTCATGAAAAAGCTGTTTTGGTATGAACTTTTAGTAAATGAACTAAATTTAACTTCAGCATGTAGGAGAAAATTACATACTGCAGGAGGAAAACTTTAGCACATTTTTCCTAAAATTTTTACAAATGAACTAAAGCTCATGACAAAACTATTGAATGTAGAAAAAAACTTCAAGACATTTTAGTGCTGAAGTCTTAGCAAATGAACTAAAAAACTTCAGCTTGTTTATACTGAAGTTTTCGAAAAAATCTCATGAAAAAGATGTTTAATGCAGGACAAAACTTAAGCACATTTTGGTATGAACTTTCAGCAAATGAACTAAATTTAACTTCAGCATATATTAAATAAAATTCACTAGAAAATTACATAGTGCAGGAGGAAAACTTCAACATGTTTGTCCTAAAGTTTTTACAAATGAACTAAACAAATTCAGTATTTTCTGCCGAAATTTCGAAAAAAGCTCATGACAAAACTATTGAGCGCAGGACATAACTTCAGCATATTTTAGTGCTGAAATCTTAGCAAATGAACTAAAACACTTCAGCTTGTTTAGACTACAAGACAAATATTTCAGCATTTTTGGTGTGAAATTTTAACAAATTATGTAAAAACTTAGCTTGTTTAGCAAATAAACCAAAAACTTCAGCATGTTTATCGTCATAACAAAACCGTTGAATGCAGGACAAAATTTAAGCATATTTGTCCCGCATTTAATAGTATTCATAAGCAAGAATTTTTAGCTTTCACGTTAAATTAGAATGCAAAGTTTTTGAAAATCTATCAGTGAAAAAGTTCATGTTTCATCCGTCAAACAATTTCATGCAAGTGTGATTAAAATCTACGCGTTGATTGCATTAAAACTTTAAAAGTATGATGAATTACGAAAATAATTACAGAAACATATATCATGAAGATTAATTAGTTTCAAAACTAATTTGAATTCTGAAGATGAATTGCAATATTTACAATGTATTTTGTAATTTGGAATTTGAATCTGGTTCAACTTTCTAGTTTGCGAGAGGAGATCTGAGAAGGGACGGAGTGATGGAGGAGAACCGTAAAGTGATTTATGCGTGATACATCTTTTATATGTTTTGTCAGGGGTATAATGGTCATATTCTTACGAATATTTTATTAGCTGGCTACCAAATCAACAATTTTTAAAAATAGGGTACAAGTTAAAAAGTGATACAGCTAAAAAGTGACTGCAAATAGCCCAAATCTTCCTACCTAATTAAACTCGTAGTTTTTGTAGAACCTACATTTACTTTACTAGCTATGTTTTAAAAGGAACAAAACGTAGTACTTCAGCACAAATATAGGGATGTAATAGTCATAGATGTGTGTGTCATTATGCATGCACTCACTATAATTTTTATGTTATATTATTAGATCATAAAATATAGGTTTGATAATCTGAAAAGTGATGCAACTAACGTGCAACAACACGTTAAAATTATATTGATAATGAAAAATATATATAGATAACTAATTAGTCCCATTCCTCTTCCCAGATGTACATATCATATCTCTGTCGTCCTTTTTCACTGAGGTCCCATTCTACTAATGAGAGGTTGCCGGGTTGATTTTATTTTATTTTTCTATTTAATTTGTATTATATATGTGTTTACCTGAAAAACGAATAGAGTTGAATTCGTTCGTAGTTCTAAGGGTACGTGATATAACTTGGCACAAATCGAAAAGTAAGTAGAAATATATTGAGTATCGACTGTATAAAGAATGAAATACAAACCAAATTGAATAGAAGCTAGTTTATCAACAAGCAAGATGAATCAATGTATAAAGCTCACAAGAAGATAACCTCTATATGGATATCAACATGTTTTTCTCTGTCAATAATAATAGAGTGTATTGATGTCTTAATGTTCTCCCCCTTACAGAAATAGTAGCTATCCCTCTTATAGTGGAGGAATCCTACTTTAGATATAATTAAAAATACATAGTGGAGATCCCATGATAAAATATTTTTTCCCTAATTCCCGCCGAGATTCTCTCTCCTTAGTGCGACTGTAGCAGCTCTTGTCTTTTGGCTTGATCTTGGTTGGATTTGGAACTGGCCGATTTTCAGGTTTAGGGCTCGATATTAACTCGAGCTCGATATTGACTCGGGGCTCGGTATCCAATCAGGCTAGATATTGGTCGGTCTCTGGCTTTTAAGCTTGATGACCCCGCTTCACTTCATAGTTCGATTTGGACTCGAACTCGATAATGATTTCGAGCTCGATTTTTGTATAGTCCCAGAAATTCGAGCTTGGTAACCTGGATTCAGATCTCATCTCGATATTATGAAGATGACCTTCGGTCTATTATGTCCCAATCTTGATTAACCAAACGAAGGTCGAAATCGGTTTTGACCGTATACAGATAGTCCCCTCGTTTCTTGGTAGAATGTGGCAAGAAACGACATGATTTTCCAATGGTATGACTAGATATACACTGACGTTTGCATCGAGCCCTACCATGACGTACGTGATAGATGTCCCGTCGGTTCAGTTACCAAGGCATTAAATGCGTGTCAGACGATGGTCGGCCATTGCTGATATTGAACCGTCATTGTCAACCCTATTAATAGCTCCTCTTTTTACCATTTTTCACTTTTACATCTCCAATTTTCAAATCTTCTAAGTTCTTTTTCATGTCTTAGAGTTCTTCACCTGTAATTCTGTGATTTTCACCGCATAATCCCTCTTCAGAACACCAAATCTTGTCATCTTCCTTTATCTTCAAACTTCAAATCCAAATGGCGAAAACGATTCCTCAAAAAAAAAAAGCTTCTTCTTCGCGGCCCGCTGACGATAAAACGCCGGTGGAGCCACGACCTGAGGAGTGTGTTCCTGGAGGGTGTGTTCTTACCTCCGATTTTAAGATAGATAAAGCTTCGTCGGTCCCCAGTCGATGCGAGCTAGTATCAAGGTATATGTGCTCGATAACCGAGGGCCATCTTAAACAGTTAAAGAAATATTGCAACTGGGAGGACAAAGAAATGATAATCCCGGCTCCCGAAGAAGATATTACTATCCATGTGAAAGAGTTTTTAAGTGTGTATACTTGCCCTTTCACGTTGGGCCCTCTCGACCCTGTTGTCATCGATTTTTGTCGTCAATATCAAGTAACCTTAGGCCAAATCCATCCTTCTTTTTGGCGGATCGTTATTCTAATCCGCTTCTTCGTGAACAAAGTCGAGGGGGTTAATAAAACTCCAGCGCCGGGCTACCAAAGTGCTGTTATCAAGCATAGACGAGGACAAGGATCGGGGCTGGATGGGTAGGTTCATTCGAGTGAAGATTCTGACTTAATCCCGGCCGAGAAGATGCTGTTTCCTGAGGAGTAGAACATGAAGTGTAAGTATAATTTTTACTGTTAGCTCTTATGGTTTCGCTCATTTGTTTCTTTTTCACCTATATCCTTTTCCGTAATGTAGCGGTTGTTTGGATGCCCGGTGCCATTTCTAACTTCAAGAGTTGGGTACGGGACCTGGCTTCCACCTCCACATATGCCGAGCGCTCGTGGCGTGACTTATCAAAGGGCCGATGGGAGGCTAAAATTCATGGTAAGCCTCTTTCCCATGTTTTCGATGATTAGAAAAAAATGACTTTCCTATACTTACCAATTTTCTTGTGTGCTGGATTGGGCAAAGATGCGGTCATGAGGCCCTCATCTGGAGAGGAAGAGACTTCGACCCCGGTTCCGAAACCGGCAAAGGATAATAAGAGAAACAGAGCCTCTACTACCGAGGATCCAAAGCTTAAGATGAGGACGGCTCATAAGCCGAGGAAGAACATCATCCCTTTGATCGAAGAAAGAGAAAAAAATGACGGGTCCATGCTGGTAGGCCGAGTGAAGAAAACCATCGATGCCCCAAAGGTAGCTGGGTCGATGGCGGTTGATGAGGCTCCATCTTGAACTGAGGGGATATCGGAGAAGGACTCAGACAAAGTCCCCGAGTTGTTGGAGTTTGAGGATGCCTCCCACCGAAGTCATCAGTCGGTGGGTATATCAGAAGGGGCCAACCCTGAAGCTCTTTGAACTGAGAAGAATGCCCCAAGCGACTCGCTTGGGGCAATAGTAATCGGAGAGTCGCCTACTCTCCCCGCTTTTTCCGAAGGGTCAATTCGGGAAGCCCGAGCTTTGGGGACCCTCGAGGTAGCCAAGGCCCATGAGGGTGAGGACCCCTTTCGTGATTTATTTACCGGTATCGAGGATGCTGCCGACTCAAGTGACGCATCAGGTCTTTTCTTCGAGGTTCAACGAGCCCTGAATTGGGTAAGTCTCGATTCCCTTTTTTGATGTCTTATTTTTTTATTTTCTGCCTAACTTTTTCTCTTTTTTGAATAAGCTTTAGCTCTTCATCAAGAGGAGTTTTCCAAATATCGGGCAGAGCTGAGCCGACGTGAGGCCGACTTCCGAGTGCTTTCGGAGGAGAGAAATTCCCTCAAACTTCTTAATGGTCAGAAAGAGGAAGAGATCAAAGATCTCCGAGCTGAGTTGGCTAAGGCATACCAAGATCAGACCGACCTGACCGAGCAGGTAATGATAATCTTAAAAAATCATGGGCTTGATTCGGGAACGATGGCTAATATTTCGATCTCAAAGCTACAGTAGAAGCTTGATGTGATCGGGTTGCTTCGTGAGGAGGTCGATACGATAAGGGGGAGACCTTGGCATGAAAAAAAAGGCATTGACCTCCTCGCCGCAGAAAAAAAGACTGCTCATCATCGGCCGAAAGTCAACTTCAAGGCATGAAGGAGAAGAGCCCGGTTCAAGCAAGAAAAATAGAGGAGCTCGAGACTCGGTTGGCTTCCGAACTTGCCAAGGCCAAATCTGAAGCCAAAACCGCAAAGGCCGAGGCGGAATCATTCGTGGCCGTCTATCGAGCCGATGCTGAAGCCGCTAAAGTACAAGCAAAAAGGCAGCTGAGACCACTCAAACTCGAGCATATTGGGCTGCTGAACTCGCCAAATGCCAATCTCGGAGGGAAACCCTCGAGGAGATCCACGCCCGAGGTTTTGATCTTATCGAAGAGATACAAAAGACTAAAGAGGTTGAAGTCGTTGCCGGATCCTTGGCTTCTGATGATGATGATGATGATGATGATGATGGGAGCAAGAGTGTGTCTGAGAGCGGGGAGGAGCCCGATGGAGAAGAGACTGCCCCAGAGATAACCAGGGAACTTAGGGTTTTTTCCATTTTGATTTTTTGTGTAGGGTCCTGATCGGACGTTGTAAATACTTCTTCATTATATAAAGATATTTTCCTTTCCCGACTTGTCTCTATTTTATTCTCTGCCTTGTGAAGATTTTGTTTCATTCATGCCTTATGAAAGTTTTCATAAGTTCGAGGTCTTTAGGCAATTTGATCGAAGTCAAACCTTGTGACCTTTATAACTGAGTGAGAGTTTGTTTGAACTTGAAGTAATGTAGCCCTTAGTCTTTATAAGGTATCCCTTAGGCCTTAAGGTCGGGCGAGTGTTTGCTCGATCTCAAAGTAGTGTAGCTAGTAGGCTTTTAATAGTCGAGTGAGTGATTGCTCGAACTCAAAGTAATGTAGCACGTAGGCTTTTAATAGTCGAGTGAGTGAGTGCTCAAACTCAAAGTAATGTAGCCCATAGGCTTTTAATAGTCGAGTAAGTGATTGCTCGAACTCGAAATAAGATTAGCCCTTAGGCTTAGCAGTCGAGTGAGTGATTGCTCGAACTCAAAATAAGATTAGCCCTTAGGCTTAGTAGTCGAGTGAGTGATTGCTCGAACTCGAAGTAATATAGCCCATAGGCTTTTAATAATCGAGTGAGTGATTGCTTGAACTTAGAATAAAATTATCCCTTAGGTTTAGTAGTCGAGTGAGTGATTGCTCGAACTCGAAGTAATGTAGCCCTTAGGCTGTTAATAGTCGAGTGAGTGATTTCTCGAACTCGAAATAAGATTAGCCCTTAGTCTTAGTAGTCTAGTGAGTGATTACTCAAACTCAAAATAAGATTAGCCCTTAGGCTTAGTAGTCGAGTGAGTGATTGCTTGAACTCGAAGTAATGTAACCCGTAGGCTTTTAATAGTCGAGTGAGTGATTGCTCGAACTCTAAATAAGATTATCCCTTAGGCTTAGTAGTCGAGTGAGTGATTGCTCGAACTCGAAATAAGATTAGCCCTTAGGCTTAGTAGTCGAGTGAGTGATTGCTCGAACTCAAAATACTGTAGCCCGTAGGCTTAGTAGTCGAGTGAGTGATTTCTCAAACTCGAAATAAGATTATCCCTTAGGCTTAGTAGTCGAGTGAGTGATTGCTCGAACTCGAAGTAATGTAGCATGTAGGCATTTAATAGTCGAGTGAGTGATTGCTCGAAATCAAATAAGATTAGCCCTTAGGCTTAGTAGTCGAGTGAGTGATTGCTCGAACTCGAAATAAGATTAGCCATTAGGCTTAGTAGTCGAGTGAGTGATTGCTCGAACTCAAAATAAGATTAGCCGTTAGGCTTAGTAGTCGAGTGAGTGATTGCTCGAACTCGAAATAAGATTAGCCCTTAGGCTTAGTAGTCGAGTGAGTGATTGCTCGAACTCGAAGTAACATAGCCTGTAGGCTTTTAATAATCGAGTGAGTGATTGCTCGAACTCGAAATAAGATTAGCCCTTAGGCTTAGTCTACATAATAGATCTCAAAATAGAGGAATTTTTCAGGGATATAAGATAATGGTAAAGAAGAAATTTCTCTTTATGTCATTATACATGTGTTCATGTTTTGTGCTAGGGATCGAGCAAACTAAACGAGCATGGTTCGTTTTGACCATTTGGCTCTTACAATTTTCCTATCGAAACCCTATTATCATGAAGTAACTTCCTTGCATCGAACTTGACAATCAAACTTGATATATTCGACGGTAATGCCCCCGGTATTCGATGTTGATTGTAAAGAGGCCTTGAATACTGTTTAATTGTTCTATGTTAGCACGATCAATGGTTGCCTCATTAAAAACCTTGTCAAAAAACCCATTTGGGACAAAACCGATCCAAGAGAAAAAGAGTGCAACACGTGCTTTCATTCCTAAAGGCTTCGAGTTGAATAACCCATCCCTGTTTTTGATCAAACACCTGCAAGGGTTAATTTCGACATATAAATGAACATAGGAGGGTCGTACCTTAACAGTAGTATCGTTTTAGGTGCTCCAAGTTCCAATTGCTTGGTAGTTGTTTGCCGTTTATTACACCGAGCTTGTAGGATCCTTTTTCGACGATTTCGAGAACCTGATACGGTCCTTCTCAATTCGGACCCAGTTTTCCTTCATTTGGAATTAAGGTGTTGAGGGTAACTTTCCTTAGCACTAAGTCCCCGATTTTAAAATATTGAAGATTGGTTCTTCGATTATAATACCTTTCGATCCGCTGTTTTTGGGAGACTAATCGAACGAGAGCCGCTTCTCATTTTTTATCCAATAACTCTAGGCTCTTATTCATCAACTCAATATTCGACTCATTTGTTGCATATCAAAACCTGATGCTAGGTTCTTCGACCTCAACCGCGATAAGAGATTCCGCGCCATAAACAACGAGAATGGTGTCACCCTGGCACTTGATTTCGATGTTGTGCGGTAAGCCATAGGACTTCGGGTAGTATTTCTCTTCATTTCCCTTTAGCGTCGGTTAATCTTTTCTTAAGATTTTGGATGATGGTTTTGTTGGTCGATTCGGCCTGTCTATTTCCGCTGGGATGATAAGGTGTTGATAGGATCCTTTTGATTTTGTGGTCTTCGAGAAATTTGGTTATTTTGCTTCCGATGAATTTATTTCCATTGTCACATACAATCTCGAATGGCATCCTGAACCGACATATGATTTGGTCCCAAATGAAGTCTATCACCTCCTTTTCTCTGACTTTCTCGAAATCGTGTGCTTCAACCCATTTAGAGAAATAATCAGTCATAAACAAAATAAATTGAGCCTTACCTAGGGCCGATGGGAGGGGGCCGACGATGTCCATTCCCCATTTCATGAAAGGCCAAGGAGATAGGACCGAGTGGAGAAGCTCCCCGGGTTGATGAATCATGGGCGCATGTCTTTGACATTTGTCGCATTTTTGAACGAACTCCCTCGCATCTTTTCCATATCGATCCAATAATATCCTGTTTTGATTATTTTGTGGACCAACGAATCAGCACCAGAATGATTCCCACAAGTGCCCTCGTGAATCTCATGTAGGATGTAGTCAGTATCTCCCAGTCCCAAACATATTGCTAATGGACCATCGAACATCCTTCTAAACAGCGTTCCATCATTGGATAAGGTGAACCGTGCAACTTTTGTGCGTAGATCTCTCGATTCCTTTGGATCTAATGGAAGTTTCCCGTTTTTGAAGTACTCTATATATTTGTTTCTCCAATCCCAGGTTAGACTTGTGGAGTTTATCTCGGCATGAACTTCTTCAATTTTCAATTTCATGAGTTGCACGACCGTCCCCGAGTTGTGTTCGTCATCCTCGACCGACAATCCTAAGTTCGCAAGAGCGTCGACCTCACTGTTTTGCTCTCGAAGTATATGTTGCAAAGTCCATTCTTTGAATCGATGTAGAGTCACTTGTAATTTATCCAAGTACCTCTGCATTCGATCTTCTCGAACTTAAAAAGTCCTATTGACTTGATTTACCACAAGGAGGGAATCACATTTAGCCTCCACGACCACAGCCCCCAAACTTCTAGCTAGTTCGAGACCTGCAATCACTGCCTCATACTCGGCCTCATTGTTAGTCAATTTTATAGTTTTAATAGACTGTCTAACTACATTACCTGTGGGCGATTTCAGTACGATGCCTAGTCCGGACCCCTTTGTGTTTGAGGAACCATCCGTAAAGAGGGTCCAGACTCCCGAAGAGGTACCCGATTTTATCAGTAATTCTTTTTCAATCTCGGGTACGAAGTCCAGCATAAAGTCACCCACGAAGTCCGCTAAGATTTGATATTTTATAGCGGTTCGAGGTTGATACTCGATGTCGTACCCACCGATCTCTATGGCTCATTTGGCCAATCGACCTGAAAGCTCAAGTTTGTGTAAAATATTTCGTAGAGGATAAGTTGTTACAACATGTATCAGATGGCACTGGAAATATGGTTTTAGTTTCGTAGAGGCGCTTATTAAAGCAAGTTCTAATTTTTCTAAGTGTGGATATCTAGTTTCGGCCTCACCTAAACTTCGTCTAACATAATAAATAGGGAATTGCGTACCTCGTTCTTCTCAAATTAGGACTCTACTTACCGCTATCTCCGAGACAACTAGATACAGATAAAGATGTTCATCTGCTTTCGGGGTATGAAGCAATGGAGGGCTCGATAAATACCATTTTATCTCTTCCAAAGCCTGCTGACATTCCGGAGTCCATGCAAAATTGCTTTTATTTTTAAGAAGAGATAAAAATCGATTACTCCTATCCGAGGATCTCGAAATGAATCTTTCTCGGGCGGCTATCCGTCCTGTTAGCCTTTGTATGACCTTTACATTATATACCACTGTGATGTCCTCGATTGCTTTGATTTTATCGGGGTTAATCTTGATTCCTCGATTGGACACCATGAAACCGAGAAACTTGCCCGAGCCAACCCCGAATGCACATTTTTCGGGATTGAGCTTCATATTGTATTCCCTTAGTATGTTGAAAGTTTCCTACAAATGCTTTAAGTGGTCCTCTGCTCGTAGGTATTTAACTAACACGCCATCAATATAAACCTCCATTAATTTTCCTATTTGCTTTTCGAACATTCGGTTCACTAGGCGTTGATAAGTTGCACCAACATTTTTTAGACCGAATGGCATTACATTATAACAATAAGTCCCGTACTTAGTGATAAACGAGGTCTTTTCCTAATCCTCTGAGTTCATCTGTATTTGGTTGTACCCGGAATAAGCATCGAGAAAACTGAGAGTCTCGTGGCCGGCTGTGGCATCGATCATACGATCGATATTAGACAAAGGAAAAGAATCCTTGGGGCCTGCTTTATTCATGTCTTTATAATCTATACACATTCTAAGTTTGTTTCCCTTTTTAGGGACTACCACCATATTTGCTGGCCATTCGGGATATCTTGCTTCCCGAATGGACCTATTTTAAGAAGTTTGATTACCTCGTTTTGATGCAGGCATGTTTGACCTCAGACTGGGCCCTTCTTTTTTGTTTTACCGGGTGGCACTCTAGGTCCAAGCTTAGCTTGTGAGTGGTGATTCCCGGCAGGATCCCTGTCATGTCAAGATGGGACCAAGCGAAACAGTCTATGTTAGCTATAAGAAATTGAATAAGCTTTTTCCTGAGCTCGGGATCTAGCCTCGTGCCTAGGTATACCTTTTGTTCAGGCAGATATTCGATTAGTATGACTTGATCCAGTTCTTCAACCGTTGATTGGGTAGTGTCGGAATCATCGGGGACTACGAAGGATCGAGGGATCCCATGTTCATCATCTTCGTTAGTCTTCTGATTCTCTAATTGGGTCTAAGCCAATGTTTGTGATTGCTATTTGGTATTCCGTTCCCCTTTCGAATCCGATCCTTTTGCTGAAGATAATGATGATATAGGAATCACTTCATCGATGGCAAACATTTCTTTTGCAGCCGGTTGCTCCCCGTAGACCGTTTTGATTCCCTCCGATGTTGGGAAATTCAAAACCTGGTGGAGGGTCGAGGGTACAACCCTCATATTGTGGATCCACGGTCTTCTGAGTAGGGCGTTGTATCTCATATTGCCTTCGATCACGTGGAACTTTGTTTCTTGGATGGTCCCGGCCATGTTAACTGGCAGGATTATTTCGCCCTGAGTAGTTTCGCATGCCATATTGAATCTGTTTAGTACCAAGGTTGCGAGCACGATCTGGTCCTATAGACCCAGTTGCTTTATGACCCTCGATCGGATGATGTTGGCCGAACTACCTGGATCAATTAACACACGTTTAACTTGAGTTTTATTCATAAGTACAAATATTACCAGTTCATCGTTATGTGGTTTCATGATTCCTTCCACGTCTTCGTTATCAAAGGACAATGTTACTTCAGAGGAGTAATCCTGAGTCCGGGATCGCTTTTCTCTTACAATGGATATCTTAGTGCGTTTAAGCACCGGACCCTAGGGGGTATCGATCCCACCAATGATCATGTGGATGATGTGTTGTAGCTCTTCTTGTTCATTTTGTCTATTGAAATTCCTGTTTTTGAAGTGGTTTTTGGCCCTGTCACTTAACAATTCTCGAAGGTGCCCTTTATTGAATAACCGGGCTACCTCCTCTCTTAGTTGCCTGCAATCTTCCGTTCTGTGGCCATGAGTGCCATGATATTCGCACATTTGATTGGGATTCCTCTGGGCAGGATCGGTCTGCATAGGTGCCTGGGGTGGACTGGGCTCGAGTCTGGTCGGTGCATGAGTTTAGATCTGCAACTGGGCTATTGCTACTTGATGAGCTGGTAACATCTCGAAGATCATAAAAAGCTGATTCCGTTTTTCTCAGCATTTTGAGTATTCCTAGCTGCAGACCCAGTTCTACCTTGAATGCTAGTTTTAGGGTCAGAACGTTGATATGTCTCGATGGCCACATGTGAATTAATGTCTATTGGCTCTTTGACCCGAGCTCCAATGGGAACGACGAGTGGTCTTCCATCCCTCGGGGTGAAGTTGTTGTTCTCATCTTGAAGGCCTGCTTCGTTGTCGATAGATAGGGCCATTAATTAAGAGATAGTTGTTTTTAACCTGAAATCAAAGACACTTCCGAGAGCAAGCATAAAATGGTGTGTTTTGTAGAGATTCGTACCAAAGAACCACTATTATCCTTAGCCCCACGGTGGGCGCCAAACTGTTTACCTAAAAACCGGATAGAGTTGAATTTGTACGTAGTTCTAAGGATACGTAGTATAACTTGGCACAAATCTGAAAGTAAGTAGAAATATATTGAGTATCGACTGTATAAAGAATGAAATACAAACCAAATTGAATAGAAAGCTAGTTTATGAACAAGCAAAGATGAATCAATGTATAAAGCTCACAAGAGCATAATCTCTATATCGATATCAGTATGTTTTTCTCTGTCAATAATAATAGAGTGTATTGATGTCTTAATGTTCTCCCCCTTACAGAAATACTAGTAGCTATCCCTCTAATAGAGGAGGAATCATACTTTAGATATAATTAAAAATACATAGTGGGGATCTCATAATAGAATATCTTTTCCCTAATTCCCGTCGAGATTCTCTCTCCTTAGTGCGACTGTAACGACTCTTGTCTCTTGGCTCGATCTTGGTCGGATTTGGTACTGGCCGATTTCCAGGTTTAGAGTTCGATATTAACTCGAGCTCGATATTGACTCGAGCTCGATATTGACTTGGGGCTCGGTATCTAATCGGGCTAGATATTGATCGGTCTCTGACTTTTAAGCTCGATGACCCCGCCTTCATAGTTTGATTTGGACTCGAGCTCGGTAATGACTTCGAGCTCGATTTTCGTACGGTCCTAGAAATTCGAGCTTGGTAACCTGGATTTAGATCTCATCTCGATATTATGAAGATGACCTTCGGTCCATTATGTCCCAATCTTGACTAACCATACGAAGGTCGAAACCGATTTTGACCGTATACAATATGATTTCCTTAAAATTGAAATTAATTGCTATATGAAACTAGAAATATATACAAGTTATGTGGTCCAACGTTTGAAATGGTGCAATAATATGAGAAAATACGTATCTATTGACAGCACCACCTATTAGTTAAAATTAGTTGCGGTAGACCGTGACATATATTTATTATTAATTAAGATATATCAAAAAATCTTCTTCATTAGAAAATATAAGAGATAAGCAAAAACAAAAAGAAAGAATAAAGCTAATAGATTATGATATTAGTTAGTTGATTTGTCCACTGCGAGTTGACTTATGATACGACCCTAATAAATTCAATGTTATCAACAAGAGACTTTATGAATGATTAGCGTGCCTCTTGCTAAGAGTTTAAAATAGGCGAAGCACATTGATAGACCTTTAAATTTGTCATCACCGTAGATAAGAGGCGGAGCCATAATTTCAGTTTTATGAATTCTGAATTTTAGAATGATAACGTCAAATACTAACAATTGAGTTCTAAATTTAATACTTGTTCATATTTAATAAATTTTTTAATATAATCAAAAGCTAGTGAGTTCAATCGAATCCGTAGCCGGACTTCTAGCTCCGCCCATGAAGTTGGTAGAAGCATATCTCGTGAATCTTTAAACATGATGAAGTGTGTATCTTCCACTCAAATTTAATTGCGTGAAACCTCTTAAAATCCCACTTTTTCACCTTCCCCACATTCCACCTTCTTCTTCATTGTAACACTGTCTTGTTCTCGCCATTTGAGTCCAACAATTAAAACTAGCTTTTTTCCAATTTTTCCTTTTATGTAAATATGTAGCTCAAATTTGATGCAGTCACTTATCTTTGCAAGTAAATACTCCCGTTAACACTTCCTGTTCAAATGAAATTTTATTTGGTAGGCACTAATCCATATCTACATCAGATCAAAGATTGGACATCACAAGTAACTTTTTACGAAATTCGAACTCCAAAATCTTGATAATAGCCAATGCCATTCCTCTAAGACATTTAGCAATATTTTCTACGCGATATTAATAAAATTTTAGAAAATGAAAATAAAAGACAAAAGGATAAAGTGCATTGTATTTGTCTTTAGTGGACGAGAGCAAAGTTTGTCAACGGCATGTGTTGTGACCAGCTTTAGTTGTAGGTTTTTCCAATCACCACACAAAATTTCCAGTCCACATACAACTCTTTTAGCACCCATTTCTAAGACGAGATTGAACCAATTCTTATCTGGTGTCTAAGACGGAGATATTCACAGCATCACAGTCAGAATTGCATTACCAGTACATGCACACAAATATTTTAAGAGTTCTAATGCGTTATACTTCAATACCACACAAGAGGAGAGATGGTGCGTGCGCTGGATTATAGAAGGACTTAGTTCTTCTATGAGTTCCTTAAACTACAGTTGCGGAATAAGTAACGCAGAAAGTAAAGAACACAAGTAGTAGGTTATATGTGTCATGTTATGTTTTGATAATCTAACAAACTTAAAGATAAGAACCAGATGGGGAACCTGTTACACATCCTCAAGTGCTCAAGAACAACAAATCTCAAGTCAGGCATAAGTTCCAACAATAAGAGTCAAAGAGACGACAGAGGGAATAGATGGACATCAGTTCCCTTGCTGACTGTACCAGTCAACTGCTCACAGCTGTAAAGTTCCTGCAACTGTTCTTCTGCACACATGCAACAGTGTGACCAGTGAAGCAACCACCTTATGGGACATGCCTTGTACCGGATATTGCTTGTATCATCCAAGTGACATCACTTGGATATTATTAACATAAAGCAATGAAGAAAACACACACCTGCACCTTCCAGAATTAATCAAACCCTCTCTCAAATGTGTTGCTATCTTGCAAGTGACTTTCAGGTTTCAAGAACAAAGAACAACATAACGAAGGACCAGTTTCCAGCATTGTGTTATTATATGTCCCTAGTTATGCTGCACTTTTGTTAGAGTGATTTATTTGTAATTCCTACTTAGCTTAGTTAGAAGCATTGTGTAAGAAACTAATTGTAAAATCATAAATCTTGTATTTGTGTCTTGGCTAGAGTAAGTCGAGTTGTGAGCTTTGTAATAGAGTTATTACAAAGAGACTTGTAATAAAGTTATTGCAAGTGAGTGAGGGATTAAGAGTAGGTTGCAATAAGTTGTAATCTAAAATTTTCTCGGTTAGTGAAGTTGAAAGCCTACGAGTGTAGGTCATGGTTTTTACTCCCGTGAGTTATGAGTTTTTCACGTAAAACTCTGATGTGTCATTTACTTATCTCTTGTTATGTGTATTCTGTGAGAACTAATAGAGAATCAGGTTCTCTATATAATTTGGTGGACCCTAAATTTCTATCAACAAGTATTTTTACGTGGAGAACACTCTGCTCAAAAAGTTGAAAACACCACGATCTACTTCCCAATAGGATTTTCCTCAACACTTTACTACAACTCTGAGTCAAACAACAATATTTACAAACTCTTGCAAACCTAAGTATTAACTCTAACCCTTGTAGCAATAAGTCACAGGCTATTGCGATAACTTCAAGTTAACTCTAACTTGAATGATACAACTCAAGTACCTAACACAACTTCTTCTAAAGAAAAGCTGAAAGGTACAACTCAAAAGCCCCTACTACAATTGAAATAGAATTAAAGTTACACACATGAAACTGGTTTTTCAATCCGGTTCATGTAGATTCAGGTTCGCACTCTTGAAACTCACATGATTTGCTCACAAAATGCCTTGCTATTTTGGTCTCAATTCTTGTTTAACTTCTACGTTCATCATCTGTAAAAGAGAACACAACTGATATATATATATATATATATATATATATATATATATATATATATATAGAGAGAGAGAGAGAGAGAGAGAGAGAGAGAGAGAGAGAGAGTTAGTTGGATTAGGATTAACTAGAAACATGATGCTTTACTCTTCCCTGGTGGAAGAGTTCTAGTTAACTTCAACTTCTAACTCTTTCCTTATCTTGGATAAAGTTCTCTTCACGTAAGGAGTCCTGTTCCTTATCAAATATGCAATCTTTTCGTTCAGAGATTATCAGAAATAACCACTTATACTTATCCCTTGAGCATGCATGCCTTTTACTTGAATCTGACCAAAATCTGTGTACAACGTCCATGAACCTGATTTATGCATGTGTTCTTTTACGAATCATCAAAACCAAAACTGCCCAGGTCAACAAATCCCCCCCTTTTGATGATGACAAACTTTGTACTTTTCAGAAGCGTGAAACCTGTTTCAACTCAACTCAACATCAAACAAAATATCATAACACTTTTCATTTACAGTCACAAATCATCAAGGACCAAGTTCATTAGGTTATAAATATTACAGTCCAAAGCAAAAATACACCTTATCTTCCCCCTTTTGCATCATCAAAAAATTGCATAATTAAGTCAAGTAACCAGATTTTAACTGGGCTACTTCAAACGCAATCAGGAATTCAAACGCAATCAGGAATTTAATTTTTTCTCTTTTTCAATCTAAGGATATTATCCATCTAAGAAATATCAACAATAAATTAGATCAAAAGCAGTGAATATCATTAATTGATAAGATCTTACCTCAGAGCATAAGAAAAAATCAAAACATAGAACCATGAGCAAAAACATAGAACTCCCACTTGGGCCACTGGTTACGACTGGGCTAGGAACAATTTAGGACTGGGAAGGACCAGGTTCTTAGTTTTTGGCTTGAAGCAGTTTCAACATATCTTGAAGAATAACTTCATTCTTCTCTTTCTCCTTTGCACGCTCAAACTTGAGAGAGTCTCTCTCAGCTTCTACTTCAGCCAACCGTTTCTTAATCCTTTCAATCTCAACATCCTTAGCCCCACTCTCCTGCTCAAATGCTCTAGCCTTGCTGTTCTTAGGTACCCTCTTGGATGAACCAAGTTTTTTAGGCACAATTTGGACTTGGTAGTCACAATCAGTCCAAGTTCCGGCCCCAAAATAGTCTTTACTAGTACAAACATCCCATTTCTTTACTAGTACAAAATAACCTTAAAGGAGGCAAGCACAACACTTAGGACAAATTCATAGGAAATGACATGAGTCTTGGTACCACAAATAACCCTATGAAGGAGTTGGATTATGAACCCTGTCAATTGATCTACTTCTCACTCTCTAGGTATTCCATAAAGACCAGGTCTATGAAGGTTGCCATATGACTTCTTTCCTACATAGGCAGAGCTAACATGTTCACAAACTCAAAAAGCTATGAGAGGGATTAATTTCACTTTTGTACACAGCTCTAGGTTCTTGCTCCAAGTCCCTATCAACAAATTTTCCGATAATGGCCAGTGAGGTAGGAAGATCATCTAAACTAGGCTATTTCAACTTTGTATAGTCATTATACCCCTCAGCCGGTATACCTAGTATCTATCCAAGATCTTTGTCATCAAAGCTTATTTTTACCTCACTGGTGACCCTTCCATTTTCAATCTCACAGTTGCCAAAATATTCCACAAGTTCAGCCTTGGTCAATCTTCCTTCCAACTGAAGGACCATGTCCTTCCAACCTTGTAATTCCATTTTTTCCAGCAGTAGGACCATTCTTTCTTCATCCAAATCACTAAGGAGTCTCCCTATCAAAATGGTGCTTTTCTAAAACTTAACCACCTTATCTTCCTCATGATCAGTTTCTTCTTCACTTTCTTCCTCCACCATTAGAACTTTCTTAGAATTTCTAGTAGACCTGGTTCTCTTGGATAGGACTGAGTCTTCTGCCTAAGCCGACTTTTTTAGAGACTTCATCTTAGAAGTCTTTCTTCTCTTAGAACTAGGAGTGACCACTTCCACCTCCTCTGTCACATCATCATCTTGAAGGACCAGGTCCATCTCATCTATCTGAATTGCCTCACTTGTTTCCCAAACTTTCTTCTTCCCCTTGACAATATCTTTCTTGGAACTCTCAGCTAAGAACTTTTTCAAGTTGGCCTTATAGAGATTAAAGGAAAAACATAAAAGATTATGATTTTATCAGATTTGTATTATCTTTAGGAGATATAGATGTAGATATTTTAGGAAAATGTTTAAACATAAAATCCCTTGAAATCAGGAATCTCCTTGAGTCAAGAGATTGTTACCATTTTTTGTAGAATTCTTTTTTTTGTATAAATTCATGACTTTTGTATAGATTTAACTATTGAATGGAAGAATATTTTTCTCCTCAAACTTTTATGGTATCAGAGACACCACTGAAAGTGACTGTTGCTGCATATTTAACTCGTTCCATCATGATCCTAAACAGATATACATCAAATTACTCATTCCGGCTAACTGTCCACAAGAGGAATGGACGGAATTATCTAGAATAGGCTCAGACCGTTAAACTGGCCATAGATGGAAGAGGAAAACTAGGGTATTTGACTGGAGAAACTCAAAGTCTAAAAGCTGAAGATTCAAAAGTCGGCACGTGGAAGTCTGAAAATTCACTCATCAGTGCATGGCTGATTAATTCCATGGAGCCATCTGTAGGTCAATCTTGCCTTTTTCTTCCCACATCAAAAGATATTTGGGAGGCTGTGAGAGAAACTTACTCAGATTTAGACAAAATTTGCATAAATCTTTGAGATAAAAATAAAACTGTGGAAGTCTAGACAAGGTGAGCATGAGGTTACTGATTTTTATAATGAGATGATGTATCTTTGGCAATAGTTAGATCAATGCTATAATGATGAGTGGGATTGTCCAATCGATAGTGTTAGGTTTATGAAAAAAGAGGACAATGATCGTGTGTATTTTTTTTGGCCTGGTTAAATAAGGAGTATGATGAGGTTAGATCCCAGACTTTAGGAAAGAAACCACTGCCAACTCTTAGGGAAGCTTTTTCGGAGATAAGGAGAGAAGAAAATAGGCGGAAGGTGATGCTAAAACTAAACTTAGACTCAGATTTCAAAATGCTAGAGAACTCTGCACTAGCTACTGTAAGAAACGAAACTGAAGGGGATAAAAAGAAAAAAATGTGGTGTGAGCATTGCAGGAAGCTATGTCACACAAAAGAGATATGCTGAAAAATACACGGAAAACCTCCAAATTGGAAGAAAAAAGGGAATGATGGTCGATTTGGCCAGCCACTTGACAATCGCGCATTGCAGGTTTTCGGGGATAACATGGGCCAATAGACTACTTCAGATTTACCTTAGTTCACAAAGGAACAGTTAGATTTTTTGCATAATCTTTTGCAATCTCCACAAATTCGAGGTGAAAATACTTCAAGACAACCATCTTGCTCATTTGTCCAAAGATGTATCCTACCCTCAATTTTCCTTAGTAGTAGTACCCTACGAAAATTACCTTGAATTGTTGATTCCGGAGCAACTGATCATTTGACCTGTTGTTCCCAATCCTTTTCCATATATGTCCCATCTGTAGGAAATAAAAAGACTCGGGTGGCAGATGGTTCTCTCTCGGCAGTAGCTGGGATGAGGATAGTTAAAATTTCATTCCTTCTTGTCCTACATGATGTTCTTCATATTCCTAAGTTATTATGTAGTTTATTATCACTAAGTAAATTTGTCTGTGCCCTTAGTTGTCGTGTCATTTTTATTCTTCCCGTTGTGAATTTCAGGAACTAATCTCAGGAAGGACGATTGGCAGTGCTAGAGAAAGTGTAGGTCTTTATGTCTTCGAGGATTGATCCAATTTTAGTTTTCAATGTCCAAGTACATGTTTGAACTCTAGTTTTATTTGTAATAATATTATGATGTGGCATTACAGGTTATGACATCCTAATTTTTTCTATTTAAAACATCTGTTTTTGAGTTTATTTAATAATAAAAGTCCATCTCTTTTCAATTGTGAAGTTTGTGAAATTGCGAAGCATCACCGAACCTCTTTCCCATCTAAGCCATATAAAGCTACGAAACCTTTTCTCCTAATTCACAGTGATATTTGGGGACCATCTAGGATTCCTACCATGACAGAGAAAAAAATAGTTTGTAAGCTTTATTGATGATCATACGAGACTTAGTTGGGTATACTTATTGAAAGAAAAATCTGAAGTCAAAGAGATCTTTAAAATATTTTATATTATGATTGAAACACAATTTCAGGTGAAGATACAAATATTTAGGAGTGATAATAGCAGAGAATACCTTAATGAAGAATTAGGGAAGTTTTTCTTAGAAAAAGGCATAGTACATCAAAGATCATGTCCGGATTCTCCCCAACAAAATAGGGTTGCATAGAGAAAAAACAGACATCTCTTAGAGGTCACTAGGAATTTATTATTCACTAGTAATGTTCCTAAGTATCTATTTGGGGGGGGGGGGGGGCTCTTCTAACTGCCATTTTTTTATCAACAGAATGCCTTCAAAAGTTTTACAGTTCAAGACACCCTTAAGTGTTTTTCATGAGACTTTTCCTTCCTCTAGGTTGATGAATGATTTACCTTTGAAAGTTTTTGGATGTACTGCTTTTATTCATAACCGAACTCAAGGGAAATTAAATCCTAGAGCCAATAAATATGTGTTTGTGGGATATGCACCAAATCAGAAGGGGTACAAGTGTTATGATCCATATAAGAGAAAACTATTCACTATGATGGATGTAACCTTCTTTGAGTGTGAACCATATTTTAAGTCTCATCTTCACGGGGAGAAATTAAGAGAAAATTCGCTTCAATTTCTTGATCTTTTTGAACCTAGAAAAGAATCAGATTCTAGAATTTATTCAGATAAGGACTTTAGTGTTTTATCACCGAAATTAGATGTTTTAAATAGTAAAAATTTGGAATCTGAATCTTTAAGAAAAAATCATGACATTGATACAAATAAAGAAAATGATCAAACAGGTACAAAGGAGCTTATTATCAACTCAAGAAGGAGCGACAATCAAAGACATGAGACTAGAACTACTCGGCACTGTCAAGAATCTAAACCCCAAGATTCTACTAATCCTCATGGTAACTCCCCTATAAACTTATCTAAGTCTAGTCCTGTCCAGTCCGATTCTAGTGATCTTGACCTTCCCATTGCCTTGAGTAAAGGTGTCAGACATTGTGCAAAGTATCCCATATCAAATTTTATGTCTTTTAAAAATCTTTCTCAAATGTTATCTGCTTTCTCCTCACAATTACCTAGTGTGAAAATTCCAAGAAATGTGCAGGATGCTCTAAAAGTTCCCAAGTGGAAGGAAGCAATTCTTTAGGAAATGATGGCTCTTGAAAAACATAAAACGTGGGAGGTAGTAGATTTGCCAAAGGAAAAGAAGACTGTTGGTTGCAAATTTGTGTTCACAGTAAAGTTTAGATCAGATGGGTCCTTAGAGAGATATAAGGCACGTCTGGTGGCAAAATGTTTCACACAAACCTACGGATTGACTATCTCGAGACATTTGCGCCGGTGGCAAAACTAAATACTATTCAAGTTCTTCTGAGTATTGTAGTGAACTTGAACTGTCCTCTTCAACAACTTGATGTAAAGAATGCATTTCTTAATGGTGACTTATTGGAAGAAGTCTACATGGACCTTCCTCCAGAATTTGAAAACAGGTATGGCTCGATAGTTTATAAATTGAGAAAATTTTTATATGGGTTAAAGCAATCTCCGAGAGCATGGTTTGACAGATTCACCGAGTTTGTGAGGAAGCAAGGATATGCTCAGGGACAAGCAGACCATACAATATTCACAAAGCACTAAAAAGAAGGGAAGATAGCAGTTTTAATAGTGTACGTGGACGACATAATTCTAACAGGGGATGACTCAACAGAAATGGAAGCCTTGACGAAGAAACTAGCCTCATAATTTGAAATCAAGGATCTCGGACTATTGAAATACTTCTTGGGTATGGAGGTAGCTAGATCAGAAAGAGGACTTGCAGTTTCTCAACGTAAGTATGTGCTTGACTTACTTGACAAAATTGGGATGAGCGGATGTCGCCCAGCAGAAACTCTAATAGATCCCAATAAAAAATTTGGAATGAAGGAGGGAAAACTGGCGGACGTAAGACAGTATCAAAGACTAGTTGGAAAGCTTATCTATTTATCACATACAAGACCAGATATAGCTTTCACGGTACGTTTGGAAAGTCAATTTATGCATTCTCCCTATGAAGAACAATTGGAGGCAGTTCATAGGATATTAAGATACCTTAAAGGTTCACCAGGGAAAAGATTATTCTTTGGAAAAAGTGAACATCAAAGGATTGAATCTTATACAGACGTTGATTGGGCAGACTCGAACTCAAATAGAAGGTCTACCTCTGGGTATTGTACCTATGTATGAGGTAATCTTGTAACCTGAAGGAGCAAAAAAAAGAATGCGGTAGCCAAGAGTAGTGCAGAAGCAGAATTTTGTGCTATGGCCAATGGAGTATGTGAGATAATTTGGCTCAGGAGAATTTTAGAGGAGTTGAGAAGACCTGTTACAATGCCTATGAGTCTATATTGTGACAACAAAGAAACAATAAATATTGCTCACAATCCTAGACAACATGATAGAATAAAACATGTTGAGATACATAAATATTTCATAAAAGAAAAAGTTGAAGATGGAGTAATCTGCATGCCCTTTGTTCAGACTTCTCAACAAATAGCCGATATTCTCACTAAGGGGCTATTCAAGCCACAGTTTGAATCTCTAGTTAGAAAGTTGGGCACGATTGATATCTATGTACCAACTTGAGGGGTAGTATAGAGATTAAAGGAAAAAGATAAAAGATTCTGATTTTATCAGATTTGTATGATCTTTAGGAGATATAGATGTAGATATTTTAGGAAAATGTTTAAACGGAAAATCCCTTGAAATAAGGAATCTCCTTGAGTCAAGGGATTATTACCATCTTTTGTAGAACTCTTTTTTGTATAAATTTATGACTCTTGTACAAATTTAATTATTGAATGAAAGAATATTTTTCTCCTCAAACTTTCAGGCCTCACTCTGCTTTTTCTGGCTCCTTGTAGTTCTTCCTCTTGTGGGAGGAGTCTCTGCAGGGATAGAAAGGGGCATCCTTTCTCTTCTAGCCACCCATTGACTTTCCAGGTATTCTCAATCATGCACTCTTCTTCTTCTTTGGGTTGTAACTGTCAAATACTTTCTGCAGCAGATCATAAAAGGGTTCCTTTCTAGAAGGAGCAAGGTTCTTGGAACCTTTTCCTCAACCTAACAAGCCCCTCTGCTACAGTAGTGTCCCCAGAGCCACTTTCTCCTTCTTTTTCAATAGTTTCTTCCTCATCAACACTCTCTTCACTCCAAAAAAATCATTTCCCAGTTTCTTCACTCAAACAAATAAGAGTGGGTGAAGTAGATTCAACCACTCTTTCTTTTTTCCTTCCTCTCACATCTGCCTCAACACCCTCACTATCTTTTTATTTTTATTTTTCTTTTTCTTTTCCATTTTTACCACCAATTACCAATAGTTTCTACACCAGCAACCGAACCAACTAACACAAACCTATTTTCAAGATTCTCTGCAATTTCAAAAGCAACAATAGAAGTTTTTAACTCAGAATTATTAGTTCAGTTTTAGATGAAACTGTTCTTCCCCTTCAGTCGCAGACTTAAAGGACTCATTATTTTTTGGGATTCTTTTGCTTGATTGGCTAGTAGCATCTCATTCCATTTCTTAGCATGTTCTCTTCTTGCCACTGTCTTGCATTCAAGCATCTTGACTCACATCTTTTTGGGGGTTTGGGTGATTGAAGGTATAGGTGAAGGTTCTTTGGGTGGTGAAGAAAGATTTTTAGAATTCTTGAGGTTTTCAGATGTGTTTTCCATTTAATCAGTTTGGAAGGTTGAGAGAATTTGAGAGAGATTAATGGTTTTGGGTTTTTTGATCTTTTAGAAAATATGAGATGAAGGAAAGGATAAGGTCAGATCAATTTAAAGAGGGAAATGTTTAGTGTCTAACGACAAGTTTTTGGAGTTTAGAAATCTTTTTGCATTGGGAATTTCAGTTTGAAAAGACGTTGGACTCTTTCCCAAATATTTCAGCAATTATGGCGCGTGGGTCTCTTGGTGAAACTCGTTCATTTGTAACTGATTGGTTTAAAAAAGAGTTTGGGATAAAGTGGGACTCTTTTCAGATCATGACGCATTTGCACCTATTTCAGCTTATGTGGAGTGTAGAATACATACCTTATAAGCTCGATGAACCAGGTTCTTCAGTAAAAGTTCTCTTGTGTAAGACTGATTTTTTAAAAGAAAATATGGGTAATATCATTAGACATCAGTGAGATATTTTAGTACATGACACAAGAGTATGCTAATAAAAATATGAGACTGAGCAATGTTTAATTTAATTATTTACAAAATTCATAAATTATCTAACCAATCTCGAGTTTGAACCGATTTTTTTAGGTGATCTTAATCATTCCTTATTCTAACCTATTCCTTTCAAAGTGATCCCTACTCAAAGATTTTGTGAAGATGTCAGCTATTTGCTTATCAGTAGCACAAAATTCCATAGTTATTAAACCGTTCTCAAACTTATCCCTCAGAAAATGATGCCTAACATCTATGTGCTTAGTTTTTTTGTAATGAACCGGGTTCTTGATCATATTGATTGCACTAGTATTGTCATAAAATATATGGATACATGCTACATCAATTCCAAAATCTATTAATAGCTATTTAATCTAAAATAATTGAGCACAACATGAGGCAACAACTATATACTCACCTTCAATAGTAGACAAAGCCATAGAGTTTTGCTTTTTGGTGGCCCAAGATACAAGACATGAGTCAGGAAAGTATGCCATACCCGAAGTACTCTTTTTATCCACAAGAAAACCTGCATAATCAGCATCAGAATATCCCACTAAATCAAAATTACTACCTTTTGGATACCATTGGCAAATATCAATTTTGCCTTTTAAGTATCTCAAGATCCTCTTAACTACCTTTAAGTGAGACTCCTTTGGATTTGCCTGAAATCTAGCACAAAGGCCTACACTGAAAATAATGTTTGGTCCACTAGCAGTGAGCTATAACAAAGAGCGAATCATTCTCCTATACATCTTCTGATCAACAGATGAACCAGGTTCATCCAAGTTCAATTTCATGGTTGTTGCTATAGGAGTGCCAATTTCTTTGGAATCTTCTATTTTAAACCTTTTGAGCAATTCTTTCACATAATTTTGTTGATGGATCATAGTTCCATTTGATTTTATTTAATTTGTAAGCCTAAATTTTTTTTTTAGCTCACCCATCACACTCATTTAAAATTCACTCCCTTTTAGCTTAGAAAATTATTTACTTAATCTATCAGTTGTTGCTCTAAAGATTATATCATCAATATATATCTGAAAAATTAAGAGATATTTACTTTTTTCTTTCAAGAATAAGGTATTGTCAATTTTACCCGTCTTGTAGACTTGCTCAAGCAAGAATTTGGACAATCTTTCATATTATGCTCTTGGGGCCTGCTTGAGCGCAAAAAGTGACTTATCAAGATTGTACACATGATTAGGACATTCCTTTCTTTCAAAACCAGGTAGTTGCTTGACAAACACTTCTTCCTTTCGATAACCATTGAGGAAGGCACTCTTGATATCCATCTGATGGAGAGCTAATTTCATGTAAGCAGCAAAGGCTATAAGAAGCCCAATTGCTTCCAATCTTGCATCTGGAGCAAAAGTATCATCATAGTCTATGCCCTACTCTTGACTATTGTCACGACCCAAAATCCCACCCTCGGGACCGTGATGGCGCCTAACATCCACTCGCTAGGCAAGCCAATATTAGTTAACCAATTCAATAGTTAAACAGTTCAAAATAGAATAACAACAATTATTAACGATGATTAAAGCTGAAATACATGAAATAAACTCATAACACAACACGGTCTAACTCAATCCCAGAAATCTGGTGTCACTACTACATACACAACTAGAAGTCTACAAGTATAGTTTGAAATAAATATAACTGTTCGAATGAGATAAACAATAGAGATAGGAAATGGAAGGGAACTTCAGGGTCTACGAACACCAACAACTCTACCTCAAGTCTCTGAAGAAAATATGATCCGAGCAGATGCACCTCTAAACACCGTTGGGACCAATACCAGTATCCATACAAAAAATGTAGAAGTGTAGCATGAGTACAATCGACGCAATATATTTCGTAAGTGTCGAGCCTAACCTCGACGAGGTGTTGACGAGGCTATGACAAGACACATACGTAAAATCTTGTACAAATATATCTACAAAGCAACAAATAACAAATAGAACCGTAAAATATTAACTGGGATGGGACATGCTAAAGGGGTGAATATCATAAGAAAGACAAGAACAAGATCACCGAATAACATCTTCTGAAATACGCAACGATGTAACCAAGTAAAGCACCAATCCGTAAATTAAATAAGGCAATGAAATAAAGATAGCACTGCATCACCCTTTGTGCTTTTACTCTCGTCCTCACCATGTAATATCATAAATAAAATGGCACGGCATCACCCTTCATGCTTTAATTCTCCCAACCTCTCATTATATGATAATGAGTTCAAATAAGGCACGACAACACCCTTTGTGCTTTTCACTCTTCCTCACCAAGCAACAACACAAATCTGTATGACAAATGAAAGGCGGAAAGCAATTTCACTTCAATTATAGTGCCAAGATAATAAACTCAACTTCCAAAATTTCCAACATATTCAAAATAAACAATAAATATGAGGCGAATAATTACAAAGTAATATTCTAACCTAAGCATGGAGAACATAGTCAATGATAAAATTTAATACAAAGAAACAATTTCTGACCGCATGCTTTAGCTCAATGACAATGCATATATACTCGTCACCTCACATATACGTCATCCCCACACATAATACACATATCAAATAGACAACCAAGTCCTAATCCATCAAGTCAAGGTTAACCACGAAACTTTCCTCGCTCCGCCACCAAATCAAGGCACAACCGTGGCTTTTCCTCTAGAATTAGCCTCCAACCCAATCAAATCTAGCCAGATATAGTTCAAATAATTCAAAATAGACTTTAGAAACCACCCACGAGTGAAAAAGATTCCATTTTTAATGATTTTGGAAAAAGTCATCAAAAGTCAGCCCCGGGCCCGCTTAGTCAAAACTTGAGATTCGGACCAAAACTCAATTATCCATTCACCCCGAGCCCGGTTATGTGATTAGTTTCGAAATCCGACAACAATTTGAGATCTAAATCTCAATTTCTCAAAATCCCCAATTTTTACCTAAATTCCTAATTTCTACCATAAAAAAACTTAGATTAAAAGTTAAAATCAATGGGTGTTTATGGAAATGTAATGAAACAAGTTAAAATCTACTAACCAATAAAATAGGGATGAAAAACCTCTTCACAATCGCCTCTAGGCGGAGTTCAAACTTGAAAATGGTGAAAACAAACTCAAATCTCGACTTTTGAAAGTTTAAATCACTGGGCGTCAGGTGTTCTTCGCGTTCGCAAAGCACCTGACGCGATCATGATGCATATTTGCCAAAAAGCCTTTGGCGTTCGTGAGCCACCCTTCGCGTTCGTGTAGGCTTTCTCCCCCTACCTTCGTGTTCACGAGCCAACACCCGCGTTGACATAGAGTAACTAGTTGCCTTCCCCCAGAATACCATAACTCTTCGCGTTCGCATGAGGAGGGTCGCGTTCGCGAAGGGTAAGCCCTTCACTGTTCATGTTAGCGACCAATTCCCTGCGTTCGGGAAGAAGAAATCCGCCCCAGCCCTAGGTTCCCCTTCGCGATCGCGAAGCACAAAGCATAAAACACCACCAATAGTTGAAACCAACAGATTTCTAACTACAAAATGGTCTGTAGCCTATCTAAAACTTACCCGTGCCCCTAGAGATCCAAACCAAATATGCACACAAGTGTATTAACATCATACGAAATTGCTCGTGTGATTACAACACTAAAATAACACCTAGAACTATCAATCGAACATCAAATTGCATGAAATTTCAAAGAAAACTCAAGAACTTCTAAAATCACAACCGAGCGTCTGAATCCTATCAAACCAACTTCGATTTACACCAAATTTTGCGGACAATTTCAAATAGAAAAATGAATCTATACTAAGTCGCAGTACTAAAATCCGAACTCGGTAGTCATAAAGTCAACCTACGGTTAAACCTATAAATTTTCCAAACCTTCAAATTACTAGCTTTTGGCAAAACAAGCCAAATCAAGTTAGGGACTTCTGAATATAATTCTGGGCATACGCCCAAGTCCAAAATCACGATACGAACCCATCGGGATTGTAGTTTTACACAAAATGTTGACCGTAGTCAACACAAGTTGTTTTTAAAGCCAAAAATCATATTTTCTTCAGATTTTCTCATAAAATCTTTTCGGAAAAAGACACAGAATGCGCATGCAAAACGATAAATACTAAATGGAGCTAATAGAGGTCTTGAAATACGGAAATTATCGGGTCGTCGCATTTTCCACCTCTAAAAGAAATGTTCGTCCATAGAAAAGTACCTGGACTGGTGAAAAGGTGTGGGTATCTACTCCGCATATCATACTCGGAGTCCCACATGGCTTCCTCAATCGGCTGACCTCTCCACTGCACTCTAACTGAAGGATGACTCTTAGACCTCAACTTCCGGACCTACTGAGCTAGAATAGCCATCGGCTCCTCCTCATAAGTCAAATTCTTGTCCAATTGGACTGAGCTGAAATCTAATACATGGGACGGATCAACGTAACTCTTCTGCATATACTAGGTTGTACGAAGATGAACCTGAATCAACTTGACTTTTTCCAAGACATTCCGAACCAAATCAATGCCTAACAACCTAGCCTCTCCCGGCTCAAACTAACCAATTGGAGAACGATACCGCCTCCCATATAAGCCCTCACAAGGAGCAATATGAATACTCGATGGTTAGTTATTGTTGTAGGAAAACTCCGCAAGTAGTAATAACTATCACGCCCTGACCTCGGGGAGCGTGACCGGTGCTCAACCGAGATAACCCGGTCAAGCAAGCCTTCTTGATACTTTCTACCTAACTTATCCATTATTAAAGAGAAGATATAATTCATCAATTAGAACATGAAATGATCAAGTGAGCAACACCAATTCATTACCATTAGTTATGTCATTTATAAGTCTCCAAAATATTACATTACACATTCATAGTTTCGAAGTGGGAATATGTGATACAATTACAACATATTTAATTTGACTCTCCCAACACCAATATACAACCCACACTATGTCTACGGAGCTACTAACAGATACAAAAAAGTACTATGATAGTGCCGACAACATGGCCCTGGCTATACCTCAAAACATAATACACAAGGAACAAAAGATACACAACCCGGAAATGGAGTGGGGTTCACCAAGTCAGATGGGAGGAGGGTGTACCGCTGTCACTAAACAATGTCACCTGCTGTGGAACCACCTGCATCCATTAAAGATGCAGCTCCCCCGACAAAAGGGATGTTAGTACATATGGAATAGTACTAGTATGTAAGACTAAACACCCCCTCAATAGAACGAGTAACAATACAAAGAGAAACAATCATATGATCAAAATGAAAGCTTCAAATAATACCAAAGCATCAAGTTAGGAGCAAGATAAAGTTTAAAATAAATTTTCATATTTTAGGTTGGGAGATCTTTAGTACCGATATACCACCTGTGACTTTAGCACTGAGTCCGATCACTGCCCGATCGGCTAACCCATCTCACCTTGGGGCGTGACACACAATCACCATCATGTGTGCGGCATGGCGTCCGATCACGACCCGATCGACTAGGCCATCTCACCACAATGTTGTGTGGATCAACATCACCCTCCTCTAGCAATCATCTCATCCCCATTAAGGGAAATAATCTCAACACATCAATCTCATCCCATTTAAGGGGAATATTCTCAACACATCAGTTCGGGGATTTTTCCCTCAATCACTCCTACACTGACACGTGTAGTTTCGGTGTTAGGTTATTTCGACCTACCCTTCCTTGGTGATTAACGATACTCCCAAAAATGTTTATTAAAAAAAGGATTTTAATCTCAATTCATAGCCTTTTACACATCTTTTCATTTCATTGGCACTAGTGGATACAAATGTAATATCATTCTTGGCACGTCGACCGTATCTCACATTTATGCTCACCCCTTTCACTTTCAAACCTCATCATGGATTATCAACAACATGGCATATCTAATCACAACTTTTAGTACACATATGAGCAAATACGAGTCTTAGTCACATTGAGTTTTCTTCCACAATTTGGCATAATAACTTGCAATTGAAACATGATTAAATTCTTAAGATTCGACACATTGGTCACATTTGAATACGTTCCCAAATGATAACACAATATGATAAGAGCATTCGGAACACATTTTGAACATATATCTTTCGACACAAGGTTTACTCGGAATAGTCAAATTTATAGTGAATAACTCGGGACATGAGAAGTAGGAAATTGGCCCATCACACTTGAGACTTACAAGAACATCGTGGAATTCCGTTCTAAGAGAAGTTTATCCAACATACCTCGCTTTGAGCTTTACTTAAATTACTACAATGTTCTGAAAATCCTAGCAACTTTGATCTATTTAGAGACATGATAAAATTGAACCATAATTAAGAACATATTCGTAGGTTCGGCTCATTTAAGCATTTCATCAAACGGTAGGCGTGCATTATGATTTCAAGGTTCTTCTATGGTGGATTCTTTCATCCCACAACCCAATATTTACCCATTTGAGCTCAACAACCTTCCCACAAACCTTGATGGTACATACATGCATAGATAACACTCTCATACCCAAGAATCACACTCCTCATTACCCATCTTCTACCCTAAATTCGAAATGGAAAGCTAGGTCTACAACCTTACGTCTTTAGAAAGACAGCTAGCATGGTTTCCTTGTGAATTCTCCAAGACTTGAGCAAGGATTGATAAACAAACAGCTTAGGGATAGATTCTCTCACTCTAGAGCACTTTCCTATCTCTAAAATAGCAGTTTGAACCTTCTAAAATAACCCCCAAAGTCTTTTTATAAAAATGGGATCGAGTGAAAATTTTCCAAACTTAAACTTACGAAGTCGGGTCTGCGATCGCATACCAGATGGCAAAATGATTATGCAGCCCACAAAAGGGACCGCAAAAAATGGTCCCAAAAACTGGGCAGGCCTGGATAGGTCTGCGGCCGTTATGCGGCCCGCAGAACGGTTATATGGTCACATAACGTGTCGCGAAATCTCTCTTCAAAAATCTTCATGTTGGTTCTGCGACGGACTATGCGGCCCACGAAATGATTATGTGACCGCATACTTGACCGCAAAATGATCTTCAAAAATTGGCTCAAGTTATGTTGTACTCTGTGGCCGATCTACGGTTCGCGAAGAGGTTCTGCAATCGCATAGTGGACCGCAAAAATTCCATGCTCATCAAAACTTTTCCTTTAACTCCCCGACATACTGTACAACCCAAAAATTTCGTACCACCACTCGCAAGCTCGCCACGAAGAATATCTACAATCCTCAAACACATTAGCCTACCTCATCACCACAAAACCCCGGGTTCTAGTAAAGTTTTACATGGCCTTACATCCTCCCCCGCTTAAGATCATTCGTCCACAAATGATGGTCAAAATTCACCATCAGCACCCAAAGCAACTCAGGTCTTAGTTCACATACCAACAGTTTCAATTTTGACTAACTCCCAAAATCTTCAGAAATTTCGGCATAGTTTCCCATATAACTGGGCCTATCCACTTGTGATAGAATCCCAGAAACCAATCCTAACAACATATATATAATCCAACGACATAACATAGCATGAAAACAACACCAACTGTGGCCTCATAAGAAATATATTACCGAAAGGAACACCCTTAACATCAACTATACAAGTGATATATAATTCATAGAAGGTAAGCTCTTAACATTTTCATAGAACACAACTACCTAAATACATAGTTATTCAAATAAATAGGGGTACTTCTTCTTCTTCATCTCTTCCCCGGCCTCCCAGGTGGCCTCTTCAACCTGCTGGTTTATCCATAGCACTTTCACGGAGGCAAATCCTTTATTTCTCACCTTTCGGACTTTCCTGTCGAGAATGGCAACAAGAATTTATTCATAAGTCAATTCCTCCTTAACCTCAATAGTCTCAATTGGAACAATAAGCGATGGGTCTCCAACCACCTTCTTCAACATGGATACATGAAACACCAGGTGCACTAAAGACATCTCTGGAGGTAGTTTAAGCTTGTAAGCCACCCGACCAATCATCTGAATGATTCTGTACGGCCCGACATACCTCAGACTCAATTTCCCTTTCCTACCAAACCATATTATACCCTTCATGGGTGAAACCTTCAAAAATACCCAATCATCCTCTTTGAACTTCAAATCCCTGTGACATACGTCCGAATAGGACTTCTGGCGACTCTGAGCAGTTTTTAACCATTCCTTAATGACCTTAACCTTCTCCATAGCCTGATGCATGAGGTCAGGTCCTATCAACTCCGATTCCTCAATATCAAACCACCTAATGGGAGATCTACCTCTCCTACCATACAGAGCCTTGAACGTTGCCATTTGAATGCTAGTATGGTAACTGTTGTTGTAGGCAAATTCTATGAGTGGAAAATGATCATCCTGGCTACCCTTGAAGTCAAGAACGCAAGCGTGCAACATATCCTCGAGCGTCTGAATGGCCAACTATGCCTGACCATCAGTCTGTGGATGAAATTCTGTACTAAGATTCACCCAAATACCAAAAACTTGCTAAAATATCTTCCAAAAGTTAGTTGTAAACGGTGCCCCTCGATCTGAGATGATAGAAACCAGATTGCCATGCAACCTGACTATTTCCTTGATATACAACTGAGCATATTGTTCCGCTGTGTCAGTAGCCTTAACATTTAAGAAGTGTGTTGATTTTGTGAGTCGATCCACAATCACCCAAATTGAGTCAAATTTGCGAGGCGTGCGGGGTAGTCCTACTACAAAGTCCATGTTGATCTTCTCCCACTTCCACATTAGAATCTCGATATTTTGTGCCAACCCACCGGGCCTTTGGTGTTCGACCTTCACTTGCTAACAATTTGGACATCTTTCCACAAAGTCCGCTACATTCTTCTTCATGCCATTCCACCAGTAGACTTCCTTAAGATCATGATATAACTTTGTAGAGCCTGGATTCACAGAATAGCTAGAAGTATGAGCCTCGGTCATGATGTTTTCCCGGAGACCATCTATATTTGGAACACATAATTTCCCTTTGGCACCTTAGGGTACCATCATCCATGCCAAGATAAAAAGTTGTGGTCTTATGTTTATGAATCCCCTCCTTTAACTGTGCCAACAACGGATTGTCGTAATGCTCCTCCTTGACTTCCACAACAAGCGATGATTCATCCCTATTTTGCACAATCACCACTCCTTCACTAGAATCCGCAAGACCCGATGCACCTCCTTTGCCAACGGCCTTTGATATGGCTCCAAGTGAGCCAAGCTACCTATATATTTCTGGCTAAGAGCATCCGCCGCAACATTAACCTTCCCCGGATGATATAGAATATAGATGTCGTAGTCTTTGAGTAAATCAAGTCATCTTCTCTGCCTCAGGTTCAATTCCTTTTCTTTGAAAATATATTGAAGGCTCTTATGGTCCGTGAATATATCCACGTTAACCCCAAACAAATAATGGCACCAAATCTTCAATGCAAATGCCACTGCCGCAAGTTCTAAGTCATGTGTTGGATAGTTTTTCTCATGATTCTTGAGTTGCCTAGAAACATAAGCGATTACCTTGCCATGTTGTATCAATACACACCCAAGTCAAATCTTTGAAGCATCACAATACACCACAAATCCATATGTTCCTTCTGGTAGGATCAACACCGGCGCTGAGTCAATCTTGATTTCAACTCTTAGAAGCTCTTTTCACAAACATATGACCATTGGAACTTAATTTCCTTTTGCGTCAATTTAGTTAACGGAGAGGCAAGAGTAGAGAACCCCTCCACAAACTTTTTGTAATACCCAACTAAGCCCAAGAAACTGTAAATCTCTGTTGGAGTTATAGGTCTAGGCCAATTCTTCACCGCTGCAATCTTCTAAGGATCAACCTTAATTCCTTCTCTGGAGATAACATGACCCAAGAATGTGACATATTTAAGCCAAAATTCATATTTTAAAAACTTCGCATACAACTTGTGCTGATATAGAGTCTGCAGAACTGCCCTAAGATGATCGGCATGGTCCTTTTGACTTCGTGAATATACAAGAACATCATTAATGAACACTATCACAAAGGAGTCGAGAAAAGTCTTAACGACCCGATTCATAAGATTCATGAAAGCTGTCGGGGGCATTTGTTAGCACAAAAGACATCACCAGAAATTCAAAGTGACCATACTAGGTCCTAAAAGCTATCTTTAGAATATCCTTCTCCCTGATCTTCAATTGGTGATACCAAGATCTTAAATCAATTTTGGAGAAGTACCTAGCACCCTGCAATTGGTCAAACAAGTCATTTATCCTTGGTAGTGGGTACTTATTATTGATCGTGACCTTGTTGAGTTGCTGATAGTCAATACACAGTCTTAGTGACCTATCTTTCTTCCTTACAAAGGAGACCGGTGCGCCCCAAGGCGACACACTCGGCTGGATGAAACCCTTCTCTAACAAATCCTTCAATTGTTCCTTTAGTTCCTTCAATTCTGCCTCTGCCATCTTGTAGGGTGGAATAGATATAGGCTGTGTTCCTGGCATCATATCAATCCCAAAATCAATCTCCCTGTCTGGAGGGATCCGATGGAGCTCATTAGGATAGACCTCAGTAAATTTATTCACAACTGGCACAGACTCAAGTGTCGGTGCCTCAGCATCGGTGTCTGTAACCCTGACCAAATGGTAAATACATCCCTTGTTGATCATCTTCGTGGCCTTAAGGTAAGAAATAAACCTACCCTTAGGCACCACATCATCCCATTTCCATTCAATAACTGGCTCATTTGGAAATTCAAATCTAACGGTTCTGGTTCATCAATCAAGTTTGGCAAACACATGCATAAAGCCAGTCTATCCCCATTATTCCATCAAAATCAATCACCTCTAATTCAATGAGATCGTCCATGGTGTCCCGACCACGCACCGTGATAACACAATCCCTATAAACCCGCGTAGACACAATAGACTCACCAACCGGAGTAGATACAGAGAATGACTCATGAAGATGTTCCAGTTATATCCCAAATTCCGTAGCAACATATGGTGTGACATAGGACAAAGTAGAATCGGGATCAATAAGATTATATACATCATGGGATTGGACAATCAATATATCTGTAACAATATTTGGGGAAGCCTCCAAACTCTGGCAACCCCTCGTAGCATAGAAACGACTAGATCCTCCCAAACTCTGTGCACCACCCCTAGCTACACCATACTCTATGGGTGCTGGAGTGCCTCGAGCTGGAGGAGGTTCTATAGATGTAGTAGTTGTAGAACTAGCTGGTTGTGCTGTACCATTGCCCATACTCTGGCGGGTCGACTAAAAATCCCTCTGAATGTGACCCCTCATACCCCACCCGTAGCATAAGGGTAAGTCCATGCAACATACCCCAAGTTGTAGGATCCCATGTTGTCCTAACCTGGCCTAAAACGGCTCCACTGCTACTGACTGGGCCCTGACGGCTGTGCACTGATTGAAGACTAAGCAAGGGACTGGGATGACTCTGATGACCCTCCCCCAAATGTCTACCTACCACCACCACCACCAAAAGAACCACCAAATTTGCTCGCGGGTAGGGCCTTATTGCTACCCTCTTGATCTATTATATTCTTCAATTTGCTGGTCTTCGTGGCTTGAGAAAATGCCACCATCTTCCCATTGTTCATATTTGAATTCAAGGAAGCTGTAGCGGCCTCATTAATAACCAAGGGGTTGAGGCCCTGCACAAACCAACGCACTCTAGCCTCCAAAGCGGGCAACATATAAATAGCATACTTGGCCAGGTGCGCGAAACCCATATGGTACTCCAACACATTCAGGCTACCTTGCCTCAGGCTTTCAAACTCAGTGGCACGGGCTGCCTTAGTCTTGGCAGGCAAGAAATGATCAATGAAGGCATCGGAAAACTCACTCCACCTCGCTAGAGGGCTCCCCTCCTCACGGGACTCCTCCCACGGCTCAAACCAAGAATATGCCACCTTTTTCAAGCAGTAGGAAGCCAACTCCACTACTTTTGTCTCAGTAGCTCGCATAACTCGGAGAGTCTTGTGTATCTCATCAATGAAGTCCTAGGGGTCCTCCTCGGGATTAGTACCTGAGAACACTAGGGGATCTAACTGAAGAAACCTGTTCATCCTGGAACTAGAGGAATCCCCTGGCTGGCTGGAAGAAGCAGGTGCAACACTCGGTCTCTAGGCCTGGGAAGCCACTATCTGAGCCAACATATGTATGACTCCCCTAAGGTCCCCATCAGAAATACTGGGACCAGAAGCTGAGGTTGGAGGTGGAACTGGAATATCAGATGGAGGAATCGTTGCACCCTCAGTAGAAGTAGGGATTGGTGCAGTCTAAGCAGAAGTAGTAGAATCAGGCGGTGTAGTAGTTGGGAGAATATCTTCACTCCTCGGGTGCTCACCCGCATAATCAAGTATAGAATCAATTGCAACTTTTGGAGTAGAATTGGCTCTTTGGCCAGTTTTTTCTTTCTTCCTAGGCGCCATATACTGAAATTTAGAGAAATGCACTAGTTAAAATAGGAACAATCTTACAATAAACTCTATTGCATGACCTAGGACATAAAGAAGGGTGTTATTCATAAATGCCCAAGTAGCCTCCTAATTATAGAAGTGGTCGATAACACATCGATAAGAAAGGCTCTACTAGACACGGCTCCGAGACATCATAGGATACTTTAAAACCTTAAGCTTTGATACCAAGTTTGTCACGCCCCGACCTCAAGGAGCGCGAACGGCGCTCAACCGAGATAAGCCGGTCAAGCAAGCCTGCTAGATACTTTCTACCTGAACTTACCCATGAATAAAGAGAAGATATGATTCATCAATTAGACCATAAAATGATCTTGTGAGCAACACCAATTCATTACCATTAGTTACGTCATTTTTTAAGTCTCCAAAATATTACATTAACATTCATAGTTTCGAAGTGGGAACATATGATACAATTACAACATCTTTAGTTTGTCTTTCCCAACACCAATATACAACCCACACTATGTCTATAGAGCCTCTAACGGATACAAAAGAGTATTATGATAGTGCCGGCGACAAGGCCCCAACTATACCTTAAAATATAATACACAAGGAACAAAATATACACAATCCCGGAATGGAGAAGGGCTCACCAAATCAGCTGGGAGGAGGGTGAATCGCTATCACTGAACAATGTTGCATGTTGTATAACCACCTGAATCTATTAAAGATGCAGCTCCCCCGGCAAAATGGACGTTAGTACATTTGGAATATTACTAGTATGTAATACTAAACACCTCCTCAATAGAACGAGTAACAATACAAAGAGAAACAATCATAAGATCAAAATGAAAGCTTCAAATAATACCAAAGCATCAAGTAAGGAGCAAGATAAATTTTCAAGAAAATTTCCATATTTTAGGTTGGGAGATCTTTAGTATCGATATACCACCCATGAATTTAGCACGAAGTCCGATCACGGCCCGATCGGCTAGCCCATCTCACCCGAAGACATCTAATCACAATCGCAATCACCACCATATTCGCGACATGGCATCCGATCTCGACCTGATCGACTAGGCTGACTCACCGCAATGCCGTGTGGATTTACATCACCCTCCGCTAGCAATCATCTCATCCTAATTAAGAGTAATAATCTCAACACGTCAATCTCATCCCATTTACTTCTGGAAGTGTCATAACCGGTGCTGAAGTCAATCTATCCTTCAATGACTTGAAACTCTGCTCACAAATATATGTCCACTGAAACTTAGTTGCTTTCTGAGTCAACTTTGTCAATTGTGCTGAAAGAGAAGAAAAACCCTCTACAAATATCCTATAATAACTTGCCAAACCTAGGAAGCTACGAACCTCCGTCGGTGTCATGGGTCTAGGCCTTCACTACCGCAATCTTCTGTGTATCAACCCGGATACCCCTCACCTGAAATAATATTACCAATGAAGGCTACATAATTCATATTTATAGAATTTTGCATACAACTTCCTTTCTTGTAGAACTCTGAGTACAGTACGTAAATGATCTGCATGTTCAGCCTCTGAACGGGAGTAAACCAAAATATCATCTATAAATACAATCACGAACTGATCTAGAAAGGGTCTGAACACACGATTCATCAAGTCCATGAATATTGTTGTGGAATTAGTCAACCCGAAAGACATAACTCGAAACTCATAGTGCTTGTATCTGGTCCTGAATGTTGTCTTTGGAATATCTTTCTCTTTGACCCTTACCTGATGGTACTCAGACCTCAAGTCTATCTTCGAGAAACACCTGACACCCTGTAACTGATCAAATAAATCATCAATTCTCGGGAGCAGGTACTTATTATTGATCATCGCCTTACATTCAACTACTTGTAATCAATACACATCTGCAAGGAACCATCTTTCTTTCTTACAAATAACATATGTGCTCCCCAAGGTGATGTACTGGGTCTGATAAAGCCTTTTTCAAGCAAATTCCTCAGTTGTTCTTTCAACTCTCTCAGCTCTCCAGGTGCCATTATATACGGAGGAATAGATATCGGCTGGGTATCTGGTAATGTGTCAATAGCAAACTCAATCTCCCACTCTGGCGGAAGGCCTGGAAGCTCATCGGGAAAGATATTGGGAAACTCATTAACCGCCGAGATAGACTGAAGGGTCGGTGACTCTGCTTTCATATCCCGTACCCAAACTAAGTGATAAATATAGCACTTTATGATCATCTTCCTTACCTTGAGATAGGAAATAAACCTACATGTTGGCGATGCAGTATTACCTTTCCACTCCATAATTGGCTCTCCTGGAAACTGGAACCGAACCATCTTTGATCTACAATCAACGTTAGCATAACAAGAAGCCAACCAATCCATACCCATTATAACATCAAATTCTACCATATCTAACTCAATCGGGTCTGCTATTGTAAAACGACTATGAACTACTACTATACAGTCTTTATATACCCGTCTAGCTATCACTGGATCCCCAACAGGTGTAGACACCTCAAAAGGTTCAATCAACTCAGGTTCTATCCCAAACTTACTAACAACCAACGGAGTAACGTACGATAAGGTGGAACCTGGATCAATTAATGCATATACATCATATGAGGAGACTGATAATATACCTGTAACAATATCAGGTGATGACTTCTAATCCTATCGACCCGCTAATGCACAAATACAGTTATGAGGACCGCTCGAGCTAGATACTCCAAGTCTGCCTCTACCACGACCCGCTGGTGCCTGTGAACCTTGCCAAGGGTGTGTACTGATGATAACGAACTGGCTACAGATCTCGCTGACTGAACTATACCAGCACCACCTCTCGTCGGACAATCTCTCATAACGTGGCCTGGGTAACCACAAGTATAACAAACACCCAACCCTACAAGGCACTACCCGGCATGCTGTTTACCACACGGAGCACATCGTGGAAAGGGTGGTCTCATCTGATTTGACTTACCCCTATGCTGAGAACTAGAGGCCTTGGAACTTGACTGGGCCCTGAATATGTGGAACGATCAAATCTCCTACCGGCAAACTGAGGGGGTGCACTAGATGATGGATGGGATGGATATCTCAGGTACTGCTGTCATTGACCAACTCGAAACTCACTAGAAGGACCTAAAGATCTCACTCTCTTACTCTAACCCCTATTATGCTCACGATCGGCCCTTTGCTTCTGCTTATGCTCCTCTACACTCTGAACGTATGCCTGAATACGAGAAATATCTATACTTGGCTGAAGTGACACCGACATACATTAATTAAGCAGGTGCGGCTCCAACCCCATCATGAACCGGTGAACCCGATCCTCCATCATAGCTACAATAGTGGTAGCATACCTATCCAAAGAATCAAACTAAAGGTTGTACTCCCGAACACTCATATTACCCTGCCGAAGGGTCAAGAAACTATCAACTCTCGCCCGTCTAAGCTCTGGTGGCAAATAATGATGAAGCAAAGACTCTGTAAACTCTTACCATACTGCTGGAGGGGAATCCTCACCTCTAGACAACTCCCAAGACTCGTACCAATTAACTTCCACATCCCGAAGTCTATAGGAAGCTATCTCAACTAACTCAATCACAGTGTCCTTCATTACCCTCAAAGTTCTATGCGTCCTATCAATAAATACATGAGGGTCATTGTTTGGATCTGCTCTAGTGAATACAGGAGGGTCCAAATTAATGAAATCGCGAACCCTCGCACTGATGGACCTATCTGTATGACCGATACCAACCTCCTGGCGTCGATCATGTGCAGCCACTAATCGAGTCAATAGCTGAATAACATCTCTCATCTCCAGACCCTATGCATCTGGCTGAGAAACTGGGTTACTGGACTGGCGTTGGAGCTGGTGCCCCACGGATCTCCTCCAGAGAGGGTAGGGTATGTGAAGTCTAAGATGGAGTCTCACTATGTGACTCTCCCCGAGCCCTGGTAACTTGTGGCACTCGACTTGTAGTCTCATAATCCATGGACTTGGCCTTCTGGGCGGCTGTAGCCTTCTTGGGCATCGCTGAAAACATAACATATCGTTAGGAAAATGAATTCTTATATCGCACGATCTAAGATACGAAGGAAGGGTAACATCCTATATATCTTGCAGCCTCTTGTTTATAAGTGTGGTGCACAACACACTCATAAACAAGACTCTACTAGACACGGTCTGTAGACAACCCTAGGATGGAACTGCTCAGATGCCACTTTTATCACGACCCAAACCAATGGACTGTGACGAGTGCCCGAGTTCTACCCACCGAACATCCCTAAGCATACGTCTAAGATATAAACATGAAATAAGTGTAGGTCATGCATAAAATCTGCCCCTAAACTACTGAATCATGTGAATAACATACGTGAGGAGACATACTCAAAAGACATATATACATATACATGCGAAATACAGTAGGGCGAGCCGACAAGGCCACATACTATCCAACTATAGATGATTATCTACAAACCTCTAATAGAGTGTAAAACTGTATAAAGAAGGGGACTGGGCCTCGTCATATCATTATATGTATATAAAAGTATCGTACCAAAACCCAACAGCAGCTCCAGATCAAATGGAGCACACCAACTCTCGTTGAGCTAGGATCCTAAGGAGGGGGGCCGTCAACCGATCTACCTGCACCTGCGGGCATGAAACACAGGTCCCCAGGCAATAGGGGTGTTAGTATGAATAATCTACCGAGTATGTAAGGCATAAAAATCAATATATAAATGGCATAAAAGAAACATGGAGTAAAGAACTCAACCTGTAAGTCTGAATAGCTCTGTGAATCATGAAAATATTTATAATGTCATGCCTATGCGTATAAATGTCATAACATCATCAAGAACCTGAGGGCATCCCATCATATCATCTCAGTCTCTGTGGGCGAAATCATAAACGTATACCAGCTAATCAGGTGGTGGTGCGTATATAACGCCATAACCTTTCCCACATACCCCATATACATGTATTATACGTGTATATAGCGTCATCTGGTCATGGGTCAATATACATGTATAAATGAATGCAGTGCATAATGAAATAAGTCAATAAGATCTCTCGGAATGTCATGAGACCCATGAATAGACGATATGATAGTAGGACATATGGGGAATCAAGAACATAGGTAACCCTAGTACTCATAGGAATAGAATCATTCGTGAAAGTGGCGTGCTTGATCGTTTCGTTGTATCATATGGATTATGCCAAAAGGAAATAAGGTATAGCCTTAACACACTTTAATTCCATTGAGTCGTTAATACCTTCCAAGCAATTCTTGAAACAACTCAACTGAATCTACCAGCATAAAGATATTCAAAATCAGTGTTGAGTAAATGCTAAGTCCGCAACTTAAACTAGTAGCTCGTTTATGTAAATTTGGGCAGTATCTCCCCTGTAACAAGAGCCTCCTCAAATACCATATACCAACAACAATGACCAGAGCAATCCAACAATAGATAATTATCAATAACAAGACAACATATAACAATAACAAGTTACAACTACTTCACGATGAGTGACTAGATCCGATTGAAACTCGTATACCCCATATCACCTCTTATAGACTTCTTAACTTAACTTAACATTATCATTAACCTGATAATGAATTTTTCATCAATGATTACAGCCTTATACCATATATTTATAACAAAGAAAATAATTCACAACTCCAACTATCCTTAATTAGCAACTTTATTCACTAGTTTATGTCTAGTCCATCCATTTAACTTAATCAACATCAAGATAACCTTAAGAACATGAAAGAACACAATATAATTACCTCCTACAGTGGATTTAAGTCGAGATACATGTTATATATAGCTTACAATATCCCAACACACCCCAATCACTTCATACCCAAAACGACAACTATAGTAGTGTCAAACACCCCGAAAATGTTACAAAGAACGACTAATCTACCATTTATCCATTGTGTGGTGTTTCTCCACACCATTTCTCCTCCAAAACTCCATTAAACAGTATCAGAATAGACAGCCCAAAAGCAACATGAAACAACCCACAAAACATTTCACTACAAGTCAAATAACCCGAACTCACGGCTTCCGATCACCGTCCCGTGAGTTCTAACTATTAGGAAACGAATTTATCAACCTTTCTTGATATTTAAAAGCTTAAATACAGAAAATAGGGATTTTATTAAATATTAAATACATTCCAAAACTCAAACTACAAAGAAAAAGAGAGGTGATATAGCGATATTTATGTCGTAGGGATTAATTTAATGTTATCGCTTCTTGATTTCATGCCCGGGATGATAATCTTGTTCAAAACCCTTGTAGAGAGCTTAAAAGTAAGGTTAGGGGTGTTATTTGGTCGTGGTCTTTGGAAAAATAAATAAAGAGACGAGATAAGGGATGTAAATATCCCGTTTTTATTTAAAAGTCAAAAAGGTGCTACTTGGAACCCTCTTATTGGTCCTTCTTCGGACGCTTATATCTTTTTATCTGGATGCCGTATGAATGAATGGTTAAGAGAGTTGGAAACTACATTCTAAGACCTTAAATTTTATATATAATATGTCCCAAAAATACTCCGTATAGAATACGAAAGTTATTGATCAAAAAGCTCTGTTACAACGAAAATCCTTAGTCGGTGTTTCCGCAACTTTAATCCGATTTTTTCCAAACTTTATATTTTCTATGCAAACATCATATATAGCCATATTATGACTTTAAACTCGCTTAAATCATGATTAACATGTCTCATATTTATTACATCACCTTGGGACGCACCGAGTGTAACAATAACTCTTCTGCCTAGATTAGGTTGTACGAAGTCGATCTTGAATTAACTTGACTTTCTCCAAGGAATCCCGAACCAAATAAGTGCCCAACAACCTTGCCTCTCCCGATTAAAACCAACCAACTAGAGAACGACACCGCCTCCCATATAAGGCCTCATAAGGAGCCATTAGAATACTCGATTATTAGCTATTGTTGTAGGCAAACTCCGCAAGTGGTAAGAACTGATCCAAAGATCCCCAAAATCCATAACACATGTGCATAACATATCCTCCAAGATCTGAATGGTGTGCTCAAACTTCCCGTCCATCTGGGGATGAAAAGTTGTACTCAACTCAACCCGCATACCTAACTCCTGTTGTACAGCTCTCCAAAATGTGATGTGAACTAATTGTCTCAATCGGAGATAATAGACACCGGCACATCGTAAAGACAAACAATCTCCCTTAAATAGATATGAGCCAGCTGCACTGAAAAATAGGTATCCGCCACCGGAATGAAATGTGCTGACTTAGTCAACCTATCCACAATGACCCATACTACGTCACATTTCTTCAAAGTAAGTGGGAGCCTAACAACGAAATCCATGGTAATACACTCCCATTTCCACTCGGGAATCTCAAGTCTCTAAAGCACACCGCCACGCCTTTGATGCTCGTACTTCACCTGCTGCCAGTTCAAACACCGAGCTACATACGCAACTATATATTTCTTCATTCTTCTCTACCAATAATGCTGCCTCAAATACTAATATAACTTTGTGGCACCCAGATGAATGGATTACCGCGAACTGTGGGCATCCTCAAGAATCAACTTACGCAGCCCATCCACACCAGGCACACAAATCCAACCCTACATCTGTAACACCCCATCATCTCCAACAGAAACCTCCTTGGAATCACCATGCTACACCGTGTCCATAAGAACAAGAAAATGAGGGTCGTTATACTGACGCTCTCTGATGCGCTCATACAAAGAAGACCGAGAAACCACGCAAGCAAGAACTCGTCTAGGCTCTGAAATATCTAACCTAACAAATTGATTGGCCAAAGCCTGAACATCTGATGCTAGTGATCTCTCACCAACTGGAATATATGCAAGGCTACCCATACTCTCAGCCTTCCTTCCCAAGGTATCGGCCACCATATTGGCCTTCATGGGATGGTACAAAATGGTAATATCATAGTCTTTTAACAGCTCTAACCACCCCTGATGCGTCAAATTTAGATCTTTTTGCTTATACTAGTGTTATAGACTTTGATGATCTATGAATACCTTACAACCACGCTATGGAGATAAATCCTCCAAATCTTCAATGCATGAACAATAGTTGCCAACTCTAAGTCATGAACATGGTAGTTCTTCTCATGAACCTTCAACTGCCAAGACGCGTAGGCAATCACCCTACTGTTTTGCATCAACATCGAAACCAAGCCCAATACGTGACGTATCATAATACACAGTGTAAGACCTCGAACCCGTAGGTAACACCAACACTGGAGTTGAAGTCAAGGAAGTCTCGAGCTTCTAAAATCTCAACTCACACTCATCAGACCACTTGAATAGGGCACCCTTTTGGGTCAATCTAGTCAATGGGGATGCGATAGATGAAAACCCCTCCACGAACCGGCGATAATAACTAGCCAAACCCAAGAAGCTACGAATCTCTGTAGCTGAAGTAGGTCTAGGCAAATTATGAACTGCCTCAATTTTCTTAGGATCCACTTTAATGCCCTCGGATGATACCACATGCCCAAAAAAGGCAACTGAATCCAACCAAAACTCACACTTTGAAAACTTGGCGTATAACTGACTATCTCTCAAGGTCTGAAACGATCCTCAGATGCTACTCATGCTCCTCTCGACTGCGGTAGTAAACCAAAATATCATCAATGGAGATGATCACAAAAGAATCCAAATAGGGCTTAAATACCCGATTCATCAAATCCATAAATGTTGTTGGGGCATTTGTCAATCTAAATGACATCACAAGGAACTCATAATGCCCATACCGAGTCAGAAACGTTGTCTTAGGCCCATCTAATTCCCTAATCTTTAATGGATGGTAGCCAGATCTCAAATCAATCTTTAAAACCATTTTGGCACCCTGAAGTTGAACAAATAAATCACCAATCCTCGACAAAGGATACTTGTCCTTAATAGTGACTTTGTTCAATTGTCAATAATCTATACACATCCTCATTGAACTATCCTTCTTCTTCAAAAACAACACTGGTGAACCCCAGAGTGAGACACTAGGTCTAATGAATCCCTTATCAAGCAAATCCTGCAACTGCTCCTGCAGTTCCTTCAACTCAACTGGGGCCATATAGTATGGTGGAATTGAAATGGGCTGAGTGCCCGGAGCCAAGTCAATACAGAAGTCGATGTCATCTATCGGGTGGCATTCCCGACAAATCTGCAAGAAACATCTCTAGAAATTCGCGTATAACTGGTACTGAGTCCATGAAAGGAACCTTCACACTAGGATCGAGGATATAGGCCAAATATGCTAAACACCCCTTCTCAACCATATGTCGAGCCTTCACATAAGAAATAACCCAGTAGTAGAATGGCTAGGAGTCCTTCTCCACACTAATCGAGGCAACCCCGGCATGGCTAAGGTCATCGTCTTGGCGTGACAGTCCAAAATAGCGTGATAAGGTAACAACCAATCCATGCCCAAAATAACATCAAAGTCTACTTCCCGATATAAACCACACACGAGCGATAAACACGATCTACAACAATAAATCCCCCATAGGCGTGGACACACAGACAGGGGCACTCAAAGAATCACAAGGCATAACCAGATATGAATAAAAATAGGATGATACCTAGGAATAAGTAGATCCAGATCAAATAGAACTGAAGCATCTCTATGGCAAACTAGAACAATACCTCTTATGACAGTGTCAGATGACTCCGTCTCAAGTCTAGCTGGAAATGTATAAAAGCGGGGTTGGGCCCCACCATTATAACCTCCGACTCTCGGACGACCTCTAGTTGGCTGGCCTCCACCTCTAATGGTCTGACCTCCACCTATAGCATCCTGACCTCCACCTCTAGCTGGATGAGCTGGAAGTGGAGAAGCTAGTGCCAGAACCATAGCACGAGAACATTACTGTGGCATTCCGCCATGTGGCCTAGGGAAAAATCTTACAACGTGCCTCAGATCTCCACAAGTATAACAAGTCTTCGGCTGTTGTGACTGCTAACTCTAGAACTGACCCTGTCGAACTGAATAACCACCTTAATAATATTGGATCGGAGGTGCACTAATATGACCTGAAGGTGTGATGTAGGCTAGTTGCTCGAGATGAGGCCCATAAGAACCACGACTACCCGAATCATCGTGGGATGCCCGAAACGCTAACTTAATCAGCCTGGGAGGATAGCCTCTACCAAACAAACCCCTGCCTATAGATGAGGCACCACTGAAACCACTGAAATGATGAGGCCTCTTCTCAGATACATCCCCATTATCCCAACCACGAACCATCTCGATCCGTCTAGAAATCTCTACGGCCCTTTGAAAAGAAATATCATCTCTGGCTCCTTGTCCATCTGAAGCCTGATACTGAATGTAAGTCCATCAATGAATCTCCTCACTCTCTCCATCTAAGTAGGGAGTAAAATAACTGCATGGCGAGCTAGGTACACAAATCAGGTCTCATACTGGGTAACACTCATTCTACCTTGCTGAAGGCACTTGAACTGCGTGTGGTACTCCTCTCTCAGAGTGAAAGGAATATACTTCTCCAGAAAAAGCTGCGAAAACTGATCCCAAGTGAGGGGTGGCGAACCTGCTGATCTACCCCGCTCATAATCCTGCCACTACCTCTTGGCAAAATCGGTCATCTGAAACATTGCAATGTCTACTCCATTAGACTCAACAATACCCATGTTACGCAACACCTCGTAGAAACGGTCCAAAAAGTCATGTGGGTCCTCAGAAGGTGCACCACTGAAGTGAATAGGGAAAAGCTTTGTGAACTTATCCAACATCAATCCCTCAGAAGACATCGTGGGCCTCTCCCCTGTCTGTGTAGCAATAATAGGCTGAACTACCCCAACTGGCAGAACTGTTAAAGTTTGATATATGGGAGCCATCTACTCCGGAGTATGAGTCGTAGGACTCTGTGCTCCTATCCCAGCCTGAGAAACGACTGGTGCCACCGGAAATACACAGATCTAGGCCACACTCTCCATAAGGCCCACCAAGTGGACTAGAGTGTCCTAAAGCATGGGAGTGGCTATGAATCCCCCCGGGACCTGAGCGGGTCCGATTGGTGTGGTTTGAGTTGGGATCTCCTCCTCATGACCAACTTGGGGCTCCACTATGGGTTCTGTTACATGAGCTCTAGGGTGAGCTCTTCCTCTGCCTCGGTCTCTAGCTCGATCTCGCCTCGACCTCTACCCTTGGTAGTGACTGCAACCGGGGGTTCTGGCTCCTACCCGGTTGTAGATATTGTGCGTGTTCTCACTATCCACGAGAGAAAAAGAATGGAATGATTCAAACATTAATGATAGAATAAATCGCACGATAGGGAAAGAAAGAAGTGAATTTTTTCCTAAATCTCCATGGCCTCTAGAATATAAGTGCACACGTCTCCATACCAATCCACCAGACTCTACTATACTTGCTCATGACTCATGAAACCTAAGCAACCTAGTGCTCAGATACCAACTTGTCATGACCTAAAATCTCACCCTCGAGACCGTGATGGCGCCTAATGTCCACTCGCTAGGCAAGCCAATATTGGTTAACCAATTTAATAATTAAACAGTTCAAAACAGAATAACAACAATTATTAATGATGATTAAAGATGAAATACATGAAATAAACCCATAACACAACACAGTCTAACTCAATCCCATAAATCTGGTGTCACCAGTACATAAGCAACTAGAAGTCTACAATTATAGTTTGAAATAAATACAACTGTTCGAATGAGATAAATAGTAGAGATAGGAAATGGAAGGGGACTTCAGGGTCTACGAACACCAGCAACTCTACCTCAAGTCTTCGAATAAAATATGATCTGAGCAGACGCACCTCTAAACACCACTGGGACCAATACCAGTATCCGTACAAGAAGGGCAGAAGTGTAGCATGAGTACAACTGACCCAATGTACTCCGTAAGTGTCGAGCCTAAACTCGACAAGGTAGTGATGAGGCTATATAAAGCAACAAATAACAAGTAGAGTAGTAAAATATTAACTGGGAGGGAACATGTGAAAGGGAAAAATATTATAAGAACGGCAAGAACAAGATCACCAGATAACATCTTTCGAAATACGCAGCAATGTAACCAAGTAAAGCACCAATCCGGAAATCAAATAAGGCAATGAAATAAAGATGGCACAACCTCCCCTTCGTGTTTTTACTCTCGTCCTCACCATGTAATATCATAAATATAATGACACGACATCACCCTTCATAATTTTACTCTCTGGAACGGCATCACCCTTCGTGCTTTAATCCTCTCAACCTCTCACTATATGATAATGAATGCAAATAAGGCACGACTACACCCTTCGTACTTTTCACTCTTCCTCACCAAGCAACAACAAAAATTCGAAGGACAAATGAAAGGAGGAAAGAAATTTCACTTCAATTATAGTGCCAAAATAATAAACTCAACTTCAAAAATTTCCAACATATTCAAAATAAATAATAAATATGAGGCGAATAATTACAAAGTAATATTCTAACCTAAGCATGGAGAAGATAGTCCATGAAATAATATAATACAAAAAAAAATTCTCATCCATGCTTTAACCCAATGACAACGCATATATACTCGTCACCTCACATATACGTCGTCCCCACATATAATACACGTATCAGATAGACCAACAAGTCCTAGACCCTCAAGTCAAGGTTAACCACGACACTTACTTCACTCTGCAACCAAATCAAGGCACAACCACGGCTTTTCCTCTAGAATTAGCCTCCAACCCAATCGAATCTAGCCAAATATAGTTCATAATTCAAAATAGACTTTATAAACCACTCATGAGTGAAAAAGATTCAATCTTTAATGATTTTGGAAAATGTCAACCCGGGCCCGCTTGGTCAAAACTTGAGATTCGGATAAAAACCCAATTACCTATTCACCCCGATCCTGGTTATTTGATTAATTTCGAAATCCGACCTCAATTTGAGGTTTAAATCTCAATTTCACAAAATTCCTAATTTCTACCTTAATCCCTAATTTCTACCATGAAAAAACTTAGATTAAAGATTAGAATCAATGAGTGTTTATGGAAATGTAATGAAACAAGTTAAAATCTACTAACCAATGAAGTGGGGATGAAAAACCTCTTTAAATTCGCCTCTAAGTCGCTTGAAAATGGTGAAAATGACCCAAATCCCAACCTTTGAAAGTTTAAATCACTGGGCGTTAGGTGTTTTTCCCGTTCGAGAAGCACCTGGCGCGATCACGATGCACAACGGCCAAAATGGCCTTCGCGTTCGCGAACCACCCTTCCCATTCGGGTAGGCTTGCTCCTCCTTACCTTCGCGTTCACGAGCGAATGCCTGCATTCGCATAGAGTAACTACCTGCCTCCCCCCATAATCCCATAACTCTTCGCGTTCGTTTGAGGAAGGCCGCGTTCGCGAAGGATAAGCCCTCCATTGCTTCATGTTCACGACCAATTCCCCGCATTAAAGAAGAAATCCGCCCCAGCCCTAGGTTCCATTTCGCGATCGCAAGAGTAGCTTTGCGATTGCGAAGCACAAAGCATCAGACACCAACAATAGTTGAAACCAACAATTTTCTAAGTTCAAAATGGTCCGTAGCCTATCCGAAACTCACCCGAGCCCCTCGAGATCCAAACCAAACATGCACACAAGTGTAATAACATCAAACGAACTTTCTCACGTGATCAAAACGCCAAAATAACACCTAGAACTATGAATCAGACATCAAAATGCATGAAACTTCAAAGAAAACTCAAGAACTTCTAACATCACAACTTTGCAGACAAGTCTGAATCCTATCAAACCAACTCCGATTTGTACTAAACTTTGCAGACAAGTTTCAAATATAAAAATGAACCTATACCAAGTCCCAGAACCAAAATCCGAACCCGGTAACAATAAAGTCAACCTATGATCAAACTAAGAAATTTTCTAAACCTTTTAAATTTTCTAAACCTTCAAATTACTAACTTTTAGCGAAACAAGTCAAATCAAACTAGGGACTTCTGAATTCAATTCCAGGCATACGCCATTGTCCAAAATTAGTCAACTCAAGTTATTTTTAAAGACAAAAATCATATTTTCTTTAGATTTTCACATAAAATATTTCTAAAATAAGACACGGACTGTGCACGTACATAAAAAAACACTAAATAGAGATAATAGAGGTCTTGAAATATGGAAATAAGGGCTAGTACTCAAAATAACCTATCGGGTCGTCACAACTACATCCTTGAAATTACTAATCTTGCCTTGTTCCTTATAATTGTTCCTTCTTCATCAAGTTTGTTTCTGAAGACCTATTTAGCGCCAATCACTGTTCTGTCCTTGCATCATACTACCAGATACAAAACTTGACTTCTCTCGAATTGGTTGAGTTCATCTTGTATTGCATTCACCCAATATGCATCCTACAAAGCCTCAGAAACATTATTAGGTTCAATAATAGACAAGAAATCATCAAAAGCACAAAGATTCTTTAAAGAAGATCTGGTTTTGATTCCAGAGGTTGGACGAGTGATTATGTTCCTAATAGGATTAGAACTTTAATAATTGTAAGATTTTATCACTAACTGGTTTTCTCTAGATATTCCTTCATTCTTTTGTTGCTAAGGAATAGGTTCATGAACAGTTCCCCTCGAGGTTTGAGGATCAGTTCTTCTCTTGTCAATTTTCCTAGTCAGGTTGCCCTGGGTGGAAGGATATGTTCCATCACCTGTTCCATCCTGTGATGTAGCTTCAGGTTGGATATTGGTTTCATCATTTGAGTTCCTTATCAACCCAATCTCTTCACCATCTTATTCATTCTTCTCAGACATAATGTTAGTTTCATCAAAAACAACATGTACACTTTCTTCAACACACATAGTTCTTTTGTTTTATACTCCCTCCATTTCCATTTATGTAAACCTATTTCCTTTTTAGTCCACGCCAAAAAGAATGACCACTTTTCTTATTTGGAAGCAATTTACCTTTATGCAATGATTTATAGCCATACAAACTATATGTGCCTCATTTTACACCACAAGTTTAAAAGTCTTCTCTCTTTTCTTAAACTCTGTGTCCGGTCAAATGGGTTCATATAAACTGAAATAGAGGGAGTATCTTATATGCTTTACTTTGTGAAGAATATCCCAAGAATACTCCCTCATCACTTCTGGGATCAAACTTTCCTAGGGAGTCTTTTCTATTATTTTGCACAAAGCACTTGCATCCAAATTTCCTAAGGTGGGATATATTTGGCTTTCTCCCTTAAGTAACTCATAGGGAGTTTTCTCAATAAGAGGTCTAGTCATGCACCTATTTATGATATAGCATGCAGTGTTCACAGCTTCTGCCCAAAAGCTATGAGTCAGTTTACTAGCAAGTAACATGGTCCTAACCATTTCCTCCGAAGTCATATTCTTTCTTTCAACTACTACATTTTATTGTAGAGTTCTAGGAGCAGAAAAATTATGATCTATATCACGCTCATACAAAATTTAGAAAACTTAGCATTCTCAAACTAGTGCCATGATCAGACCTAATTGATGCAAGTTGATTACCTAGTTATTTTTGAGTTTTTCAAAGAAATGAAGTGAACATGTCAAATGCTTCATCTTTAGATGTTAAAATAATGTCCAAGTAAATCTAGAGTAATCATCAGTAAGCACCATAACATATCTCTTACCACCTCTACTCATTGTCCTCATTTGTTCATACAAATCCATATAGACCAGTTCTATCGACCTGGTAGTACTCACCATTTTCTTACATTTGAAAGAAGATCTTACCCACTTCCCCCTTGCACAAGCCTCACAAACTTTATCTTTCTTGAAATTAATGTTAGGTAGCCCTATCACCAAGTCCTTGGAGACTAGTTTGTTGAGTTGACTTAGACTAGCATATCCATGTCTCTTATGCCAAATGACGGGATCACTGTCCATGACACTCAAGCAAGTGAGTTCATTATCTGAAAGTGCAGACATATCCACCACATATATATTATTCACTTTTTTCCCTGCAAAACATTTTGTCAGTGGCAAGATTAATAACAAAACATTTTGTATAGGTGAAAGCTACCATATTTTCCCTATCACACAATTGTGAGATACTTATTATGTTGTATTTCAGTCTATCTATCAAGTAGATATTCTCAATTGAGTGAGAATCATATTTGCCTACCTTTCCAACTCCAATGATCTCACCTTTATTCGCATTTCCAAATGAGACATTACCTCATCTAAAGGCCGCAAGTGAAAGGAACTGGTTCTTGTTCCCTGTCATGTGCTTTGAGAAACCACTATCGTTGTACCATATTTGGCTTCTCTCCTTCACTTAGACCTGCAAAAGAAAATTAGGGGGGTTAGTCTTAGGAATCCAAACTAGTTTGGGTCCCTTTCTATAGGCAAAAGGATAAAAAAATATTCTTCTTAGACCAACTTGGCAGTCTATTCTTCCTAAGAACAAATTTTTTATTCCTTACACTTGCTTTTTCTTTTGTTACACATTCACTCTTATAGTGACTAGTGTTACCACAGTAAGTGCAAATCTTATTCTCAGAAAATGTAAGGTACTTGCCTTTGGGATCCCATTTAGGTGCAGAGTTCCCAAAGCCAAGTCCCTGTCTGTTGCTACGATGGTGTTCTTGTAGCCATGAAAGAGCATCAGAGGACCTGTTCAGCTTACATGTTCTATCAAGCTCATGTTTAACCTTTGTCAAGTCCTTTTTCAAAGCTCTTACTAGTTCATCCCTTTTGTATAGCTCATCTCTTACCTTTCTTAAATCTTCTTCTAGTGCGAGTTGTGTGACACTAGATATTTCTTTACTTGTTCCTAACTTCAATTTCAGATTTTCATATCAAAGTTCTAAGACAGTTGTATCAAGTGCATGAACTTGATTCTTCAAAATAGTATTTTCTTTTTCAGTTTCACAAGCCCTAAGTTTCAGGTTCTTGCACTTTGCTTTTAAAATGGCACATTTATTTGATTAATGTTCCTTTTCATTACTTATATCTTCAGACTCATCAATTAACTCAAGCATTAATAACGATAATCTTTCTTGAGAAAGAAATTTGATCTTATCTTTTAATTGAAGGACACTTACCTCAGGTTCTTCATCATGTTTTCCTTCAGATTCTCCAATAGCCATTAGAACTCGTTCATCATCATCATCATCCTCAGCAGAGCCCTCATCTAAGCTATCTTCACAAGCAGGGACCATTACTTTGGTTGATCCTTTATTGTTGCTTTTCTTGGGATAACCATGTTCCTTCTTTCTATTCCTTCGTTCAGCTCTTTTCTTTTTCCACTCGATTTCTCACAGTGGACTATTCTTAATCATACGGTCAGTCTTTCCACATTCGTAGCACCCATTATTCGCATGCTTTTCTAGAGCTTTGGCCTTACTGTACCTTCCTCTTCTTGAAGAACCTTTTATTCTCCTTAGGTAATTCTTGAAGCCTTTGGTAATCATTGCCATTTCATCATCTTCTAAATCAAAACCTTCAGTGATTCTGAGTGCTATACTCCTTTACTTCTTAGGTACATCCATCTTCATGGCTTACCTCCTAAATTCATAAGCCTTGAGATTTCCAATCAGTTCATCCAAGGGAAGCGTAGCAATATTCTTGGATTCCTGAATGACAGTGATCTTGCTTTCTCAAGTTACTGGTAAAACCCTTGTTAGGATCTTTTCAATCATTTCTTCTACATATATTGTCCTTCCAAGAGATTTAATTCATGTATCAAGGTAGTGACCTTATGTACATCTCCTGAATGGTTTCTTCATCACTCATGGAACAAAGTTCCTCTTGATCTTTTTACTTGAGTTATTCCTTCATGGGCCACTTGGAGTGTGTCCCATATTTCCTTGACATTTGAGCAGCCTTAGATTCTATTGTACTCATTAGGACCAAGTCCACAGACAAGTCATTTCTTGGCTTTAGTATTTTTCTCCCACTTCTTCAAATCCTCAGTAGTGTAGTCAGCTCTTGTCTTTGGAACATCCTCACCTTTATCATTCTTCTTGAGTGTTGATAGTGGGCCATCAATAATTATATCCCACAGCTCATAATCTTCAGCTTGCAAATGATCTCTCATCCTTACTTTCCCCCATGAGTAGTACTGGCCATTGAAGAGTGGTGGCCTAGCAGTGGATTGTCCTTCCCAATTTTCAGGTGGTGCACTCATCTTGATATTTTACTAAGGTGTTAGCCTCTTCAAGAATAACCTGCTCTGATACCAATTGATGTTTTATACTTCACTACCACACAAGAGGGGTGATTTATGTGGTGTCCAATTTTCTCGTGCACCGGATTATAGAAGGACATGGTTCTTCTATGAGTTCCGTAAACTACAGTTGCGGAATAAGTAATGCAGAAAGTAAAGAACACAATTATTTTTACTTGGAAAATACCCGACTTAAAAGGTGAAAAAATCATGACCTACTTCCCCGTAGGATTTTTCTCAACACTTCACTACAACTCTGAGCCAAAGAACAATGCTTACAAACTCTTGCAAACCAAATGATGAACTCTAATCCTTGTAGCAACAAGCCACATGCTGTTGTGACTACTTTAATTAACTCTAAATTGAATGATACAACTCTTAAGTACCTAACACAATTGCTACTAAAGAAAAGTTGAAAGATACAACTCAAAAGATCCTACTACAATTGAACTACAATTAAATACAGACACTTGGAACTGGTTCTTCAATCTGGTTCACGTAGATTCAGGCTCGCACTCTTGAAACTCACATGAATTGCTCACAAAAATGCCTTGCTCTTTTGCCTTGCCACTTATACTTATCCCTTGATCATGCATGCCTTTTGCTTAAATCTGACTGTAACATATGTACAGTGTCAGTGAACCTGGTTCATGCATGTGTTCCTTTGTCAATCATCAAAACTAAAACCGCTCAAGTAAACAATTTCAAATAATATACATTATTAATGTAAATAATTTTTATATTATCCGATCATCTTTATGTGTAACGACAATTAAATTACTCTTATTTTCATGATTTCACGCCTTAAATTTTAAGGAGGTTTTACATGTAAATATTTTTTGAATGATCGATAGTATAAAAATTATTTATAATGACAATGTATATAGTTTAAGCTTATATTTTAAAAAGAACTTTATGATTCAAAAACGGCGGATTGAACTGATTATCCAGTTTCCTGCTATGGCTACGACTAACTAATTTTGATACCCAACTCGCATTTCATCATTGGATAAATTATTAAAGATATATATTGAGGTAGTGGAATTCTCTTTCATTTTGGATATATATGTCCCTATATTTAATTTTTCAGACAAAGATCGTCATGGCCCAAAACTCAACATGTCGTGATGGCGCCTATCACAGAACTAGGCAATCCGACAATCACAAATAACTACGCATTTGGAATTGAAAACAAGGTGAAATAAGTTTAACAGTGGAAAATCTCATAAATAACCGATAAGAAATATCACGACTCAATACAAAATCCCCAAAATCAGGGTGTCACTGAGTACATGAGCTACTAAATGACAACACAATAAAAACTTCTAATACAACTGTCTGAATAGATAGAACATTGCTAAATAAACTGAAAAGAAGGAGAGTCGAGGTCTGCGGACGCAATAGCAGCTACCTCAAAAGTCTCCAAGGAGGTAATCCTCCAAGTCTAGCAACCACCGGGTCCAGATGTACCTACATCTGCACACGAAATGTGGAATATAGTATGAGTACAAACAACTTAATATACTCAATAAGTAATAGGACTAACCTTGGGCTCAAAACAGTGACGACCTTAGAAGGGGACAGTCCAAATTCAGATAATAATAGTACATATATGACAGGAAAATGACAGTAATAACTCATATAAATCTCATAATCAGTTGTACATAGTACAGAAAAGTAGACATGCTTTCAGTTTCAACAGTTTAGGCTCAATACTGGTAAAAAATGTCAAGTATAGCTAACATAAGGAATATTATATCTCTATGTCTACATGTCAAATATGCATGTCACCTGTAATGCAACACAGTGATAAACTCATATACCCATGCTCTCAGAGTGTTCAACCTCACTAAGCACGTTCAATCACTCAACACTCCCAATCATTCAACACTCTTAATCACTCAGCACTCAACGGTACCTGCGCTCACTGCTGGTATGTCAGACTTCAGAGGGGCGGATCCTGCCCAAGCACTAATATAAGCTAAATTGGAAAGTTGTGGCGTGCAGCCCGATCCCATCATGAATCAATAAATCCTACTGCAACATGCAGCCCAATCCGATAAGTATCACTCACAATCATGCCCTCGACCTCACTCAGTCATCAATCTCTCCAGTCTCTCGGGCTCACAAATCTCATGACAAACAACTCAAACAATGATACATGATGTAACGATAAATGATAACAAAGATGGAGATATGATACACAAATGATGAATGTGACTGAGTACATAATTGCAATTTAAGCAAATAACTCAATAGAATAAATGACCTCGGTATGTCCCAATAGTACCAACATATAGCCTAAACATAATTTCTAACATGGATCACAGCTCAATGTCTCTAGCACATGGAGATTATATGAATAACAACAAGATCAGGTAACTACACAGTACCATAGAAATAACGGAGTCACAATTCACACGGTGCACGCCCACATGCCCGTCACCTAGCATGTGCGTCATCTCAACACCAAACACATAACACATAGTTTAGAGGGATTCATGCCCTCACTACCAAGTTTAGAAGTGTTACTTACTTCAAACCACGCAAATCCCTACTCCAACAAGCCCTTGCCTCACGAATCGGCCTCCAAATGACTCGAATCTAGCTACAAATAACTTAATACAATCAATACAAGCCATATGAATCAATTCCATACGATAAAGCTAAGTTCTTTAACAAAAGTCAAAAAGTCAACCCAAAAGTCAACTTCGGGCCCACGTCTCGAAATCTAACATAATTTACAAAATCCGAACACTAATTCAATAACGAGTCCAACCATACCAAAATCACCCAATTCCGACCTCAAATCCCCAAATCTTACTCTCCAATACATGGGTCAAAAATCCCCAAATTTCACCTTAAAACATCAAATATATGGGGGAAATTCAGTAGGTATTCAATATTAATAGATAAAAACGAACAACAGTTGCTTACCTCTTGAAATCTAGTGAAACCCCTCTCAAAAATCGCCACTAGCCGAGCTTGAAAAGTCCTAAAATGAGAGAATCCTCAAACCCTCGATTATTATGCATTCTGCCAGGCATCTCTCACATGCGGTTCACTTAACTGCTTCTGCGGTTTCCATGAAGGTCCCCCACATTCCCTTCTGTGGACCAGACTCCGCTCCTACGGAGTTGCACCTGCGACCTCGGCTCCGCTTCTTCGGAAACTCCTGCCCCTCGCCACATTCACATATGCGCTCCACTTCCCACATCTGCTATCCCGTAGATGCAGACAAATCCTCGCACATGCACATCCCCTCAGCCCTAAAGAAATGCGCACCTACGATGCCATAACCGTTTTTGCGATCGCGCACTTGCGATCCATTCTTCGTAGGTGCGATCACACTAGACCTGAAACTTTTCAGCACTTCCTCAAATCCAAACTCCAATCCGATTGCAATCTGAAACACTCCCGAGGCCTCGGGACCCCACCCAAATATAACAACAAGTCCTAAAACACAATACGAACTTAGTCAAGACTTCAAACCATAACATCAAAAACACGAATCGCGCCTCAATTCAGACCTATTGAAACTAATGGATTTCCAACTTCTACAATCGATGCCGAAACCTATCAAACCAACTCCGATTGACCTCAAATTTTTCATGCAAGTCATAAATGACACAACGGACCTATTCCAACTTCCAGCACCAAAATTCGAACCCAGTAACCATAAAGTCAACTCTCAGTCAAACTTCTCAACTCTCCAACTTTAACTTTTTCCAACTTTCGCTAATTCAAGCCAAAATCGCCTGCAGACCTCCAAATCAATATCCGGGCACACTCCTAAGTCCAAAATCACCATACGGATCTATCAAAACTATATTTCGGAGTCATTTACACATAAGTCAATATTTGTTCAACTCTTTCAAATTAGGCTCCCAGCCTTGGGACTAAGTGTCCCAATTCATTTCGACATATCTGGAACCAAACCAATCACCTGACAAGTCACATAACAATAATCAAACACAGAATAAGCAATAAATTGGTAAACGGGGCTATAATACTCAAAATGACCGGCCAGGTCATTACAAAGACCTATTTTTCTCCTCTCTCAAGACATATCCTCTTTACTACGTATTATTAATAGGTTATCAAGTTAATTATGTTACATGGACTATCTCAAAACGAATTAGAAACCAATCTAGGTTTGTGCAATAGTGTTGTTTAGTATTAGTAACTTCCATGGATGAAAGCTTTGGTTATGTGAGTGAATTAAGAAAGAAGGCACTGTGAGCTTAGAGAGAGAATTTCTGAGAGAATGAACTCTATCCTTTATTGTATCAGACTATGTACAAGTACAGAGTATTTATACAAACTACTCTAATAAGGACTAACTACTCTAACCACCTAACCACCCACATAGATTATAACGACTTAACATTAGGTAGGCCCCACAGCCACAACTTGCTTTCTAACTAACTGATCTTTAACATTTCCCCTCAAGTTGATGGCTTGAACGGGTTCTTTACTCCTAAACTTCTAAGCAGGTAGTCATGTTGTAGCTTGCCCAACTCTTAGTCAGGAGATCAGCTAACTACTCTTTTGTAGATATGTGTTCAGTATTCATCACTCCTTGTAATACTCTTTCCCTCACAAAGTGGCAATCTATGTCTATATGTTTAGTTCTTTAATAAAAGATTAGGTTGGTTGCAATTCAAATTGCAACCTTACTATCACAGAGTAGCTCAACAGGTAGTTCAATTGTCACTCCAAGCTCTACAAAGAGTCCTATCAGTCAAGTAACTTCAGCAGCACATGCGGCCATGCTTCTGAATTCTGCTTCTGTTGAGCTCCTAGAAACAGTCTCTTATTTCTTGGACTTCCATGTATTAATTCATCCCCAAAATTTACTAAATAGCTAGTGACTGATCTTCTTGTTTGCAAGCAAGCTCCCTAGTCTAAGTAACAGTAGGCTCTAAGTTTGCTTATGCTATTAGCAGGCATCAGAAGACCCAATCCAGGCTCAGCCTTGATGTATCTCACCACCCTAAGAGTTTCTTCGATATGTGATACCTTTGGACAGTGCATGAATTGGCTAAGGACCTACACTTTAAAGGCAATATCCGGTCTGGTCATGGTAAGGTACAGCAACCTCCCTACCAATCTTTGATAGTTGCTAGGATCTTTCATCACCTCATCTGCTGTATTAGTTTTCATATAATTGTCATAGTCTACTGATGTTAGTTTTTTGGTTCATTTAAAGAGGAGTGCCAGCAGGCCTTGCTCTACTTCAGCCAGATTCAGAAATCAACTCCAGAACATACTATCTCTGATACATTACAATCCCTTCTTTGGACCTAGCAAATTCAATACCTAGAAAGAAGTTCAGCTCCCCAAGATCTTTCATTTTGAACTTAGTTTATAGGTCATCTCTTTTTTGGTTTAGTTGACTAGGATTTGTGCCTGTGATGATCAGATCATCTACATAAACTAGGATTACAACTATGTCATACTCTTCTTTTCTGGTGAAGAGAGAATAGTCAAAGTGACTCTTCTGGAATTCCATCTCCACTAGAGCCTCTGTTAACTTCATGTTCCACTGTCTTGGAGCTTGCTTAAGGTCATACAGTTACTTTTGGAGTTTGCAGGCCTTCTGAGCCCCTGTCTGCAAAAGCCTTCAGGAATATGCATATAAAGCTCCTCAAGAAGATCACCATTGAGGAATGCATTATGCACATCCATTTGGTAAATCTGCTAGTTCTGAGAGGCAGCTAGGTCAATAACAGACCTCATAGTGACCATTTTTGCCACTGGGGAGAAGGTTTCGGTGTAGTCATGTCACGACCCAATTTCCCCTCCGTTTGGGTATCATGATGGCACCTAGTCTTAAGGACTATGTAAGCCTAACAATAATTAAAACAACAACATTATTTAAATAGAATCTCTTAAAATTCCCAAAACCGGTAGTACAAGTCATAAGCTCTATAGAGTGTTTGCTAGAAAACTTCTAAATATAACTGTCCAGAAATAAGAATAAACAGTGCAAAACGAAAAGTTGAAGGTGACTTCGAAGCCTGCGAACGTAGCGGCAGGTTTACCTTGAGTCTCCGCAACAACAGTCCACACAGCTAGCTAACGAACAATTACCTGGATCTGCACAAAACAATGTGCAGAAGAGTAGCATGAGCACACCACAGCGGTGCCCAGTAAGTATCAAGACTAACCTCGGTGAAGTAGTGACGAGGACTAGTCAAGACACCCACTGATCTAATAAACTGAACAAGCATAAGTATAGGGATGACATAACATGACATCTATCTAAGGACTCCGCGATATGGCTAATGACATAGCAACTGCAATAAGGAAGGAAAAACAGGAAGTAACAACGGAACACCAGAATAAGACACAGAAGAATGAACGAAAACACAACCCAAATTCAGAAATCACAATACAGTAAAGGCAAGTAGTAACTCGGCAGTTGCAATAGTTTTCACATCAGGTCTCGGCCAACAATCCCAATAAATTAGTCAAATCCTTCAAGTGTAAACTTTCACCCGTAAGTTTTTAAATTGAGGTCTTTAGAATATAATCCTTTCCAATAAGAAATTATTTTTAAAATATACTTCCTTCAAATAAATATCTTTCAAACATAGTTCTTTCAAGATAAAATCTTTCAAATATAAACTTTTCAAATAATTAGCCTTCATACATAGTTCTTTCAAGATAAATACTTTTCAAGTATAACCCTTTCAAATAAATATCTTCAAACATAGTTCCTTCAAGACACATACTTTTCAAATATGAACTCTTCAAGTAATATCCTTCGAGTATAAGTCACCCTGTGACACCTAAGCATGAAAAATTATCAGCTCCGAATACAGATATAACCACAGGGGAAATCTACCGGGATACCGTCCCGTAGTCCTGAATTAATTATGCAAGACATGGGGATCTCCTGGAATACGTCTGTAGTCCCAATTTAAATATGCAGTGCTGGGGGATCTCTCGGAATACGTCCGTAGTCCCAATTTAAATATGCAGCACAAACAACAGAGATAACAACTATAATACGAAAGAAACCTCAGACATCACCACAACGAGTACAAAAGCAACAATGATAGAAATGCAAGGTACGACGAGCAAATTAACTCAAGAATTTAAATCACAAGAACGGTAGAACTCATTCACAAGGAATAACCACAGTAAAGAATGCTAGGCACAAGGAGAACAGCTTAACAAGGGAAAACAAAACAAAAATGTAGCAACAATTCCATAATATTCAAGTCAACAATAAGAAGCCAACACGAGTCAAATAGTTCCAAATAATGGCAAGTCAACTAAGATATAGGTTCTCTAAACTCCTTTTGAGGTTGAGCAATTACGAGAAAAATTCAATAATTCAAGTAAGGATAAGCAGCGGAAGATAATCATAACTCCAATTAAGACTAAACAATTATAGGATGAGAAAATAATAATTTCAATTAAAGATAAGCAGTTATAAAAAATATAGCATGACAATAGAAGAGGTAAAATCTTTGGTTAAGTCGAATAAGGGTCAAATATACAGTAAGAGTGAATCCTAAAGCAATTATCTCCAATCAAAGCATGTAGAGGTGAAACTAGCAAATAGGAATTCAAATGTATCCAAAAAAAAACATCATACACAATGAATATAAGGACATAAGAACCCTAAAAGACCAACTTTCTACAAATATGTCCGAGCACGCACTCGTCACCTCGCGTACACAGACTACAATCAACATAGATGACTCAAATCCTAAGGGGTAGTTCCCCCACACAAGGTTAGGAAAGATACTTACCTCGAGTTAAGCTCAATCAATCCGTGAGAATGCCCTTTCCACGAATATCCGGCTATGAATGGCCTAAATCTAGCCAAAAGCAATTACATATCATATTTACAATCATAATAGACTCATCTAATTACTTAAATCAATACTTTAACATAAATTCCGAAATTCTCCCTAAAAAGTCGACATGGGCCCATGTCTCGGAATCGGATAAAAGTCATAAAATACAAAAGCTCATTCACTCACGAGTCTAACCATATTGAATTTACTAAAATCTGACACAAAAATCTCGATCCAAACCCCAAAATTCAGCCTAAGAACTTTTCTCAATTTTTCACCCCAAATCCGAATTTAAACGATGAATTCTAACATAGATTAGTGGAATATAACCATAAGGGAGTTAAGAATCATTACCCAAAAACTTCCTCCAAAAGTCTCCAAATTCTGCCTTCTACCGAGCTCTCAATCAAATTTGTGAAGTGAACTTCAAACCCTCGAATCTGCCCCTTTTCTGCCCAGTTATTCCATATCTGCAGACCTTGGGTTGCACATGTGATGCCGCAGCTGCAAAATTTCTTTCGCAGGTGTGGAAACGACTTAAGAGGGCTGGGTCCGCTTCTGCGGAAAAAGGGCCGCACCTGCGAGTGCGCGCCTGCAGACTATTGTCCGCTTCTGGGATCTCCTCCGTGCCTGCGTGACCCTAACGCATCTGCGGGCATCGCAGATGCGGAATTCGCCTCGCATCTGCGACCCCTGGCACTCTTCCATTTTTCCTCTTCTGCGCTTGCCTCCCCGCATGTGCGATCACGCACCTGCGGTCTCTCCACCGCAGGTGCGAAAATGACAGATGCCTGAAGACTTCAGCAGCAACACAAATCCAACTTTTGATCCGTTAAGCACTCGAAACTCACCCGAGTCCCCCCAGGACCTCAACCAAACATACCAACCAATCCTAAAACACCATACGAACTTAGTCGAGCCCTCAAATCACATCAACTAATGCTAAAATCACGAATCACCTTCCAATTCCAACTTAAAGAACTTAAAACTTTAAATTCCTGCAACCGATGCCGAAACCTATCAAACCACGTCCGAATGACCTCAAATTTTGCACACATGTCACAAATGACACTACGAACCCACAGCTACTTCGGAAATCCATTCCGAGCTCGATATCAAAATTTTCACTATCGGCCGAAATAGCCGAAAATCTAACTTTCGCCAATTCAAGCCTAAATCTACTACAGACCTCCAAAACACATTCTGGACGCGCTCCTAAGCTCAAAATCACTCAATGGAGCTAATGGAGTCGACAAAATTCTATTCCGGATCCGTCTTCATACAATTCCGACTACAATCCAAATTCTAAGACTTAAGCTCTCATTTAGGGATTAAGTGTCCCAAATCACTTCGAATCAACCAATAATTGAATTCAACCACGCACGCAAGTCAAGGCACATTATACAAAGCTGCTCAGGGCCTTATGCCGCCGGACGGGACTTAAATTCTCAAAATGACCTGCCAGGTCGTTACATCCTTCCCCTCTTAAACAAACGTTCGTCCTCGAACATGCTAATAATCGCCTCGAAGTCCTCAATCACCGAAAGCACATATTCAACATACACCCGCGGGGGACCCCATGTCACCCCAATCCACATAAGACTAACGACACCATCCCAACTTTAATTTATCCTTTCTATCAACACCGATAAGCCTTAGAGTCAAAAATTCTCACCTTCTATTTGTCTTCAAAAGACCCGATTCTAAATCCATAACCGATATCAGTCTCAACCAGCTGTAACAACTCATGTCTACACCCATAAGGTACGACCGCACAACAAGACACACCACACATAGGCCCATAATAACATTTCTGATCACAATAGCTGCCCGAAATCAAAACCATCACCGGCAATTAGCCTCATATCCGTTAGAACCATGTTTCAACCTCCACAACACTGACAATGATGCAAAAAAACACGAAGACTTCTTAACTATACACCCGAATCAACAAGTCACAACTAACACCACCAGCACACACCCCACAAGCAAAAACTCAAGAAGCACATAATGAGAATGACATAATACATAAAGAGAAACACATAAGAGAAATATCAAACAAGCCCGACAGGCACAACTCTCTAACAGTACCATACTATGAATCAATTTTAAATAGGAAAAATCAAAGTATATGAATAAATCACAAGAATCTCATCTTGATATAACTTCAACCGCGGCACGCAACCCGGCTCAAACATATCAAATCACCTGAAATTGTAAGGGTCTCACCCTCAACTCTGAATCACAAGTCGAATACAGATCATACCAAAGGAAATCTTTCACTAATTCAATTCTACCAATAAAATCACAACACTTACTTAAACCTCACCCCGGTAGAGTATCAAATTACAAATCGTAACCAATTTACTCAGGAATCACATCAAACCTGCCATAATGGACAACATGAATTCACTTCTAGTCTCGAAACTTTCGATAATGAATAGAAACAAATGATAGACATGGGCTACCACTCATAGAGTCTCCCAACATGGGTAAACACATAAATATAATACTAAGTCATGAACTCACCCATAGGTGGGACAACAAATAGGGGAACTCGCCCCGATAAGCAGAACCGAATCAAAATACGAATGGTGCCCCTCCGTAACAAATCAAAAGCATACTTGTATGACATCATCTGGCACAGTGGCCTCAAGCCTATTATATGAAACACATCAACGGGTCGGGCCTTCCCCTCTTGGGCGCCCTCTACTCGCCTGAATACTCTGTTGTGACACACCTATCCGGAATCTAGGACAATCTCTCACCTTGTGGCTGGTATCTCCACACTCGAATCAACCTCTCTGCTGACGTGGCTGTGGGAATTGTGCGGTACGGGTACTCTAAGACCCATGAGCACCTGACACACTGTGCGAAGCCTGAAGTGCAAACCGAAGTGGCTGACCCACAAAACCTCTACCATGTCGTACCTTGCCTCCAAAATAAGGACAAGTAGATCTCTCCGGTCTACGAGGCCTCCTCACCTCCCTGTCCTCTCTCTCCTGATCTCGCCTGTACTCTCTCCCATGGCCCCGCATGTCCTTTATACGGTGAGCGATCCCTACCACCTGCTGAAACAAAACATCTAACTCTAACTCCCGATTCATACTGAATCGAATGTCATGCTTGAGTCCCTCAATGAATCTACGGACACACTCTCTAACTGTGGAGACCAAAACAGGTGCATGCCTGGCCAAATCACTGAATCGCACGACATACTCTACACTGACATAGTGCCCTGGCGCAGCTGCTCAAAATCCGTACGCCATGCATCTCAACGGGAATGAGGTACAAACTCTCTCAGGAACATATATGAAAACTGAACCCATGTAAATGAAGCTAACTCGGCTGGGCTACCCATCTCATATGCCCGCCACCACTGATAAGCCGCTCTCTTAAGCTGGAACGTAGTAAAAACAACCCCACTCATCTCAACAATATCAATAGTGCGGAGGATGTTATGGCACTCCTCCAGAAAACCATGTGCACTCTCTGAAGCCAAACCGCTGAATGTAGGAGGGTTATACCTCTTGAACCTTGCAAATCTAAGCTACCCTTCCTCGGATGCTGCTGCTCTGACCATAAGCTAAACTGGAACCACGGCTTGTGTTACCATGACACCTGGAACCTGACCAACGTGAACTCGCTGCTCTGGAGTGTGGGCGACGGGAGTCTGGGCTCCTCCCCCGGTCTGTGAAGTAATTGGTGCAACCGGAATATCCCCGCTTGAGCCAATATACCAAACATGCTTAGGAACTGTGCTAAAGCCTCCTGAAGTCTTGGGGTAATAGCAGGCACCTCCTGTTCTTGCCCCCAACTGGAACTATTGGCGGCTCCCCAACTGCTCCTATGGTAGGTGCCCTAGCTGCGGCACGTGCTCCTCATCGGCCTCTGCCTTTATCCTTAGCGGCATCTACTCCGGGGTAACATCATCAGGAACCGCAGCTCGTGTCCTCACCATTTGTGAGAGAATGGAATGGTAAATTTCAAACTTCAAGATCAATGAACTCGCACGATAGGAATGAAGGAAGTGAAATTGTCCTAATAGTTCCTTAGCCTCTCGAAGATAAGTACAGACGTCTCCGTACCGATCCGCAAGACTCTACTAAACTCGCTTATGACTCGTAGCACCTATGAACCTATGGCTCTGATACCAACTTGTCATGACCCAATTTCCCCTCCGTTTGGGTATCGTGATGGCATCTAGTCTTAAGGACTAGGTAAGCCTAACAATAATTAAAACAATAATATTATTTAAATAGAATCTCTTATAGTTCCCAAAATCGGTAGTACAAGTCATAAGCTCTATAGAGTGTTTGATAGAAAACTTCTAAATACAACTGTCCAGAAATAAGAATAAACAGTGTAAAACGAAAAGTTGAAGGTGACTCTGAAGCCTGCGAACGCAGCGACAGGTTTACCTTGAGTCTCCGCAACAATAGTCCACACAGCTAGCTAACGAACAATTACCTGGATCTGCACAAAAGAATGTGCAGAAGAGTAGCATGAGCACACCACAACGGTGCCTAGTAAGTATCAAGACTAACCTCGGTGAAGTAGTGACGAGGACTAGTCAAGACATCCACTGGTCTAATAAACTGAACAAGCATAAGTATAGGGATGACAAAACATGATATCTATCTAAGGACCCCGCGATATGGCTAATGACATAGCAACTGCAATAAGGAAGGAAAAACAGGAAGTAACAGCGGAACACCAGAATAAGACACAGAAGAATGAACGAAAACATAACGTAAATCCAGAAATTACAATACAGTAAAGGCAAGTAGTAACTCAGCAGCTGCAATAGTTTTCACATCAGGTCTCGGCCAACAAGCTCAATAAATTAGTCAAATCCTTCAAGTGTAAACTTTCACCCGTAAGTTTTTAAATTGAGGTCTTTAGAATATAATCCTTTCCAATAAGAAATTATATTTGAAATATACTTCCTTCAAATAAATATCTTTCAAACATAGTTCTTTCAAGATAAAACCTTTCAAATATAAACTTTTCAAATAATTAACCTTCAAACATAGTTCTTTCAAGATAAATACTTTTCAAGCATAATCCTTTCAAATAAATATCTTCAAAGATAGTTCCTTCAAGATACATACTTTTCAAATATAAAATCTTCAAGTAATATCCTTCGAGTATAAGTCACCCTGTGACACCTAAGCATGGAAAATTATTAGCTCCGAATACAGATATAACCACAGGGGAAATCTACCGGGATACCATCCCGTAGTCCCGAATTAATTATGCAAGACAGAGGGATCTAAAGGAATACGTCCGTAGTCCCAATTTAAATATGCAGTGCTGGGGGATCTCCCGGAATACGTCCGTAGTCCCAATTTAAATATGCAATGCTAGGGGATCTCCCGGAATACGTCCGTAGTCCCAAAATAAATATACAGTGCTGGGGGATCTCCCAGAATACATCTATAGTCCCAATTTAAATATGCAGTACTGGGGGATCTCCCGGAATACGTCCGTAGTCCCAATTTAAATATGCAGCGCAAACAACAGAGATAACAACTATAATATGACAGAAACCTCGTACATCACCACAATGAGTACAAAAGCAACAATGACAGAAATGCAAGGTACGGCGAGCAAATCAACTCAAGAATTTAAATCACAAGAACGGTAGAACTCATTCACAAGGAATAACCACAGTAAAGAATGCTAGGCACAAGGAGAACAGCTTAAGAAGGGAAAACAAAACAAAAATGTAGCAACAATTCCATAATATTCAAGTCAACAATAAGAAGCCAACACGAGTCAAATAGTTCCAAATAATGGCAAGTCAACTAAGATATAGGTTCTCTAAACTCCTTTTGAGGTTGAGCAATTACGAGAAAAATTCAACAATTTAAGTAAGGATAAGAAGCGGAAGATAATCATAACTCCAATTAAGACTAAACAATTATAGGATGAGAAAATAATGACTTCAATTAAAGATAAGCATTTATGAAAAATATAGCACGACAATAGAAGAGGTAAAATCTTTGGTTAAGTCGAATAAGGGTCAAATATACAGTAAGAGTGAATCCTAAAGCAATTATCTCCAATCAAAGCATGTAGAGGTGAAACTAGCAAATAGGAATTCAAACGTATCAAAAACAACATCATACACAGTGAATATAAGGACATAAGAACCCTAAAAGTCCAAATTTCTACAAATAAGTCCGAGCACGCACTCGTCACCTCGCGTACACAGACTACAATCAACATAGATGACTCAAATCCTAAGGGGTAGTTCCCCCACACAAGGTTAGGAAAGATACTTACCTCGAGTCAAGCTCAATCAATCCATGAGAATGCCCTTTCCACGAATATCCGGCTCTGAATGGCCCGAATCTAGCAAAAAGTAATTACATATCATATTTACAATCATAATAGACTCGTCTAATTAATTAAATCAATACTTTAACATAAATTCCGAAATTCGCCCTAAAAGGTCGACATGGGCCCATGTCTCAGAATCGGGTAAAAGTCATAAAATACGAAAGCTCATTCACTCACGAGTCTAACCTTATTGAATTTACTAAAATCCAACACCAAAATCTCGATCAAAACCCCAAAATTCGGCCTAAGAACTATTCTCAATGTTTCACCCCAAATCCGAATTTAAACGATGAATTCTAGCATATATTAGTGGAATATAACCATAAGGGAGTTAAGAATCATTACCCAAAAACTTCCTCCGAAAATCTCTCCAAATTCCGCCTTCTATCGAGCTCTCAATCAAATTTGTGAAGTGAACTTCAAACCCTCGAATCTGCCCCTTTTCTGCCCAGTTATTCCGCATCTGCGGACCTTGGGTTGCACATACGATGCCGCAGCTGCGAAATTTCCTTCGCAGGTGTGGAATCGACTTAAGAGGGCTGGGTCCGCTTCTGTGGAAAAAGGGTCGCACCTGCGAGTGCGCGCCTGCGGACTATTGTCTGCTTCTGCGATCTCCTCCGCGCCTGCGTGACCCTAACGCATCTGCAGGCATCGCAGATGCGGAATTCACCTCGCATCTGCGACCCCTGGCACTCTTCCATTTTTCCTCTTCTGCGCTTGCCTCCCCGCATGTGAGATCACGCACCTGCGGGCAAAAATGACAGATGCCTGAAGACTTCAGCAGCAACACAAATCTAATTTTTCATCCGTTAAGCACCCGAAACTCACCCGCGGCCCCCGGGACCTCAACCAAACATACCAACCAATCCTAAAATATCATACGAACTTAGTCGAGCCCTCAAATCACATCAACTAATGCTAAAATCACGAATCACCTTCTAATTCAAACATAAAGAACTTGAAACTTTAAGTTCCTAAAACTGATGTCGAAACCTATCAAACCACGTCCGAATGATCTCAAACTTTGCAAATAGGTCACGAATGACACTACGAACCCATAGCCACTTTCGAAAATCCATTCCGAGCTCGATATCAAAATTTCCACTATCGGCCGAAATCGCCGAAAATCTAACTTTTTCCAATTCAAGCCTAAATCTACTACAGACCTCCAAAACATATTCTGGACGCGTTCCTAAGCTCAAAATCACTCAACGGAGCTAACGGAGTTGACAGAATTCTATTCTGGATCCGTCTTCATACAGTTCCGACTACAATCCAAATTCTAAGTTTAAGCTCTCATTTAGGGACTAAGTGTCCCAAATCTCTTCGAACTACCCGATAATTGAATTCAACCACGCACACAAGTCAAGGCACATAATACGAAGCTGCTTAGGGCCTTATGCCTCCGAACGGGACTTAAATTCTCAAAACGACCGGCCGGGTCATTACAAGTCAAGGCCTTCTTTCTAGTTGTACCCTTTGGCCACCAACATGGCCTTATACCTTTCAACCTCACCTGAAGCCTTGTACTTGACTGTAAATATCCACTTGCAACCAATAAAAGACTTTCCAGGAGGCAAGTCTACAATGGCCCAAGTGTTGCTAGTTCCTGCTTCATAGCTTGCACCCAAGTGGGATCTAAGACAGCCTCCTTTAAGGACTTAGGTTCAAGAATAGCTAAGTGAAGTGCCAGTAGATATTGATAAGGTGTTGTCAAGTTGGAATAGGTTACATATGATGAAATAAGATATTGACAGGTGTGACTTGTTGGTTTAGTGACATAATCTTGCAACTACACAGGAGGTCTGCTTGGTCTGCTAGACCTCCTGAGCTCTTGCGCTGCATCAGAATTGAGTAGTTCAGGTGAGTCATGAGCTACATCAGGAAGTATTGGATTGGCTCTGGTAGGAAGGGCCTCCTCATGAATTACAGTAGGAGAAGAAGTGTAAGCTGATCTCCCCCTGAGTTAAGCTATTAGAAGTACCAAGTGAGTAAACAGTTGGCTAATTCATAGTGTCATTAGATATCCACTGGTGACAGCATGTCTAGTACTGGGAACACATGCTTGCCCTCAGACCTCATTTGCTTGAAAGGAAAAATAGCCTCTTGGAATACCACATTTCTGCTCACAAAGAGTGTCTTGGACTGGATATCATATAGTTTATACCTTTTTTCTAGGAAGGAGCATACCCCATGAGAACTACTGGAATGGCCCTTGAGGAAAATTTGTTAGAACATTTTGGAACAACTGCATAACATAGACACTCTAAGACCTTCAGGTGAGTGGGAGAAGGAGCATGCAAATAAAGCATCTCAAATGATGATTTGAAGCCAATTACTCTAGAGGGTAACCTGTTGAGTATATAAACAACAATGGTGACACACTCACCCCAGAACCTTAATGGGATGCCTGCCTGAAACCTTAATCTTCTAACTATTTCAAGGATGGTTCTGTGTTTTATTTCAGCTACTCCATTCTGCTGTGGAGTATACACACAAGTGCTTTGGTGTTCAATACCAAGAGTAGAGAGGAGTCCCTTGAATTCTATGCTAAAAACTCACAGCCATTATCTATTCTAAGTGTTTTAACAGAAGTAGAAAATATGTTCTACACTTTGGTAAAGAATTCTTTAAGAACTACTGTACAGTCAGACTTGGATCGGATCAGGAATATCCAGGTAAACCTGGTATAATCATCTACAACAGTGACAAAGTACCTCTTGCCATCATAAGTGGGAACTTTGTAAGGGCTCCAAATATCACAATGAAGCAAATCAAAAGCAGATTTAGATACAGTAGAGCTTAGCTGAAAAGGTAACTTTTTTTGTTTTGCCAAGGGGCAAACAGTACAATATTGATGTGCATCAGCCTTTAGATGTTTAAGTGCTCCATGTTTCCTTATTATTTGTAGTGATGCATGACCTAGTCTCTTGTGCCATAGGCTACTAGAATTAGATACAACACACATATGAGCATAACTAGTCTTATTCAAATAATATGTACTAGTACTAGTAGTTACTTGTTGACTTGAACCTTGACTAGATCCCTTCTCCTACCTCTCCTGTAACACATAGAGACCATGTTTCTACCTACCAATATCCTTCACCTATCCACTGAAGAGGTCTTGGAAGATGCAGAAGTCAGGAAAGAACATTACCGGGCATTTCAGTTCTTTAGTGAGTTTGGACACTGAGAGAAGATTGAACTTAAACTCAGGTATATATAGCACATTAGATATTTCTTGGTTCTTAAACACAGAGGTCAATCTTGTGTGTGTGACTAAGACTACACTTCCTGTAGGTAAGTGAACTTTGCTCTTTTCTGATTGTGGCACTAACATGTATGCTTTTAACATCTGTAAGCTAGATGTCATATGATTAGATGCACCTGTGTCCACAATCCACTACCTATCATTATAGATTGACAATAAGCATGTCTGTGTACCTGCACTAGCTGCCTTGGTTAGGATCCTTCCTCTGGTCCTTTGTTGAGCAACTGAAGTATCTGTTGATACTGCTCTGGTATAAAGAAGGCAGTAGGGGCTTGTGGAGATACTGACATTGTCACTGAGGTAAAGCCTTCTCTGACTGTAGGTTATTATTGGTGTCCTTGTATTCCAGCATTGTTGGCTCCATATGCAGCTCTCTTGTATGAGGTGTTATCCAGCTAGCCTGATTTGCATAGGAGTTAGAGTTGATCTGATCTGTATAAGAGGTAGTATTGCCAGCAGAGCCTCCTCCTCTCTTGAAGTCTGGTGGATAGCCTACTAGCTTGTAGCAGTTTTCTTTAGTATGACCTTTGAGGTGACAGTATTCACAGACCAGAGTACTCTTTCTAGGCACAGGTTTAAAATTGTTACCAGCATGCTATCTTCCTTTGTTGCTGAACAAAGATGTGCTCTTAACTAATTCGGTAACTTGTGTCACTTGTGTGAAATTAGCAAGGTTATGTTATCTCTCCTAGTCTATAATCATTTTGTATGATTTGTTCACAGAGGGAGTAGGATACATCATTGTGATCTGACTCCTAGCTTAGCTATAGGATTCATTTAAGCTAGTTAAGAATTGCATCATCCTTTGGTACTCAAAGTGCTCGAGATACCTTTTTGATTCAGGACAAGGACAACTAGGACATGGCATTATAGCATCAAACTCATCCCAAAGGTCCCTAAGTTTAGAGAAATAGTCTGTCATAGTCCCCTAAGTGAGAAAGTGAATTTCCTTGTGCATGTATTGCACTCTAGCACCATTCACTTTGTCAAACCTTTCTCTCAGATCCTCCCAGACTTTGTGTGCATTTGAAGCATACACTACACTACTCAGCAACCCTGGTCTAAAAGCATTCATGATCTAGGATAGGACTACAACATTCACTTTCTCTCATTGATCATATAATTGTAGCTCAAACCTAGATTTAGGGAATCGAGCATCGACAAAACCTAGTTTGCTTTTACCTAGCAGTCCAATTCTCGTAGATCTACTCCAAATTGCATAGTTTTCAGATCCTGTTAGTTGAAGTGAAATTAAAGAGCTGCCTGGAGTATCTGTTGGTTGCAGGTACAAAGGATGATTGTGATTAACTGTGGGGAATCCATTGATGTAGTTACGAGCAGCTGCATTACCAGAGGTTCTGGCAGTAGGTTTGATCAGCATAGTGATGGTTTCATCACCAATCACCATGAATGATGCAAATGAGTTCAAACAAAGTCGAGCAATTTACACAAATTACAAAATCTAATTTCGATTCAAATCACTCTGAGATAGTTTCACTCCAAAATTGAGAGAAATGGGGTGATTATGGAGAGGAATCGAAGTTGTCAGTGGCCGGCAACTCATGTCGTAGGCTCTTATACCATGATAACTTCCATGGATGGAAGCTTTGGTTCTGTGAGTGAATTAAGGAAGAGGGTGTTGTGAGCTTAGAGAGAATTTCTGAGAGAATGAACCTTATCTTATTCATTCAATTGTATTAGACTATGTACAAGTACAAAGTATTTATACAAGCTACTCTAATGAGGACTAACTACTCTAACCGCCTAACCATCTACATAGATTATAATGACTTAACATTAGGTAGGTCCCATAGCCACAACTTACTTTCTAACTAACTGATCTTCAACGAGTATGGTACTTGCGCAGAATTTACTGAAGTTTTATGTATTGTAAACAATGTAGGACGTAATACTTGATGAGTATGCTAAAGGGAAATATAAGGAAGAATTCATATAGCACATTTTAAAGGTTTTAAATGACTATGTTTTATTATTTTCTTTTATAATGGCGGTATTTGAGTTAATTGTATCTATTTCTATTATTTTATTCAGCCAATTGTTACTTCTCTAACATAAGTACCTTGATAACTTTATGGGTTACTTTTCGTGATTTTCACTTGTTTCATTGATCCGTCGTCTGCACCACATGTATTTGACCTGCTTTTTACCACCACTTTCATTGCAATTTCCACCAAGTACACTCTGATTTCCACTGTACCTATTCAATGTTGTTTTCTCCTTTGATTTTTTAGTTTTCTTTTCGTTGTAATTTTTTATCCGGGTCATTATGGGATTGTTAGGCAACGAAAGAACATCATAATCCTCTTCCACAACCTCCCAAAGATCTAAACCCTCTAAGTAAGTCTCCATTCTCACTGCCCGCAGTTGGTAATTCACCATCAAAGACTGAAGGAGCCAATTGGAAAAAACTAGTTTCAGTCTCTATCTCACTCAAGAAAAAATTTCACTCAATTCCCTTATGAAGATGACTTATGTCAATTGTTAGCTCTTAATAAAAGAAACTAAAGGGAAATAGCAGAGGAAGATTACAGGAAAATAAGAGGAGTATACTGGAATAGATATAAAAAAAGTTCTAAAGAATTAAAGCTGAAAGTTCTATGTTATTTTACTGCAATCTGCACTATAATTTATAAGAGAACTACTAACTTCAAATATCTAAAAATTAGCACAAAATCTGTTGAAAATAACAAACATCTTGATACTAGTTCACTCTTAGAGACTAATTCAAAAAAAGTTATTCAAATTCAAACTAAATTACTGCATTAAAAAAACTCTAAGTTAAAACAGTAAAATAATTAACTCAGAGCAGCTCCCCAAACATATTTCTAACATTCTTTTTCTTTCCTATTTTTTTTCTTTTGCAAAGTTAACATCATCTGGATTCCGCTTTTTCACCTTCCCCACATTCCACCTTCTTCTTCGTTGTAACACTGTCTTGTTTTCGTCATTTAGTCCCACAATTAGCACTAGCATTTTCAATTTGTCTTTTTATGTATTAAGAATATCTTTAGCTCAGTTTTATGCACTCAGTTATCTTTGCAAATAAATATCCGATCTGAAAACACTTTCTGTTCAAATGAAATTTTATTTGCTTGGCACTACCTAGGGTGTCAATAGATATTTAAAAATCGACTAAATCGACAGAATCATATCGTATCGAACTGATTTTTAGCTTTATTTTAATAAAATCGCAGGTTTTATATAAATCTATAACCGTACCGATAATTAGGGTAGATTTTTTATTTTATCAAAATAAACCGAAAAATACCGAACCGTACTGAATAAATTTGCAATGTAAAAAATATATTTATATATTAAGTTTAAAAATAATAAAACATTAAATTTTTTCTTGGGCCTGGAATTATGAAATAGTTACAAGTCAACAAGTAATTAAAATTATAATTCACAAACCTATTATGCTACTTCTATTGAAACTAGATTATTTCCAACATATTCACTAGTAAGACACAAGGTATTGTAGCGATTATATGTAGCAAATTACAATGTATTGAATATGTTATCTTTCGTTTGATTTAGATTTATCTTTTCAAGAGTGCATTGATTGCGAAAAATAGCCATAAACACCTTGTAATAACCCACATATATAATCTCAATTTCAGGGTACTTCAATCGCAACTCCTCTAACGCTTGCCACATATGATCATTGCTACAATCAGATGACTATTTTTGACATGATAATTTGCTTATAAACTTCCATTTTATTTCTGTTTCTATGTCAAGCTGTACGTCATAACGCCTATGCTAATAACCCATATGCCAAGGAGTTTGGCATTAAGCTAGCATTTGGCCATAGATTCTCAAATTTGTTCTGAAAAATCTGATTTGGGTGACGTATGATTTGAAAATAAAAATGTGTTTGTACATCCGTTTTAAAACATATTTCCCAAATTTATTTTGAAAAAATATAAAATATGACTTATACCCACAAGTTTTAAAAACTATCACAAATACCCAACAGTACCATTATCAATAATATTCATTATATTATCGCAAATCATAGTCCTGAACATAAATAAATTTGATGCAAAATTATTATTTTATAATGAACTACATGATACACTATCAGGTGACCGAGAAGACAAAGCAACATTATTACAAAATAATAAATGGTGGGCTCTTTTATAAAATATAAAAATTTGGAGCAATTTTAGAAAAATATAATAGTAATATTTTGGCCCAAAACCAGCTATTGAGCTGGTTTTGGGATTTGAGATTTGGGATTTTGCCAAATTGTAGCCAAAATATATGACCAAATGTGTGTTTCCCAAATAAAACCCAAATTTATTTTGGCAAAATCTATGGACAAACGGTCCTAAGATTATTGACAAGTTGGCACAAGTTGAGGCTCCTATTTTACCTACACTTCGGATATGTTAGGCTCCTCATTGCTTTAAAAAAAATGATTCTTCTCATGGTTGAGGGGGAATGGTCTTACAACTTCTCGGTATACCATTCTTGATTAAATTTGATTTGTGCAGTAAAAAAATTTATTTTAGTTAGGATTTCAATAATGAGTATGTATTTTTGCAGCTCAAGAAGTATCATGATAACAGTCGAGAAAAAGACTGCCCGCCACAAGTTGGCAAATGGAATAGGCAGAATACATCGATAGCCCCTTAAAGTTGTCATTACTTTTCACGGTGACACTCCATCTTAAGTCCGCTCCATTTGAACACTCCAATCACAGCTCGAATGTGTCATTTAGACACAAAATTTGTAGGCAGCCAAATACAAAAGGTACGTGAAATTCACACGCCAGACTGACGAATAAGACAAGGACATGTGGATTTAATTTAAACAACTATAAAAAATTGGAAAATATTAAATATAAAAATGAGAACCCCACCCATCCACCGGTCGTCATCTTCCCCGATGACCATTTTTTATTGGCAAAATCAATTTTCAGCCATTTTTTCCAATTCTTCTCCAGAAAATTGGTTCTTTCTTTTTTCGTTTTTTTGCTTTTTCTTCACATTGGAGCTTTGGCCGAATTTTTTTTTGAAAGATCCAAATCTGATTTTCTCCTTCTTTAGATTCACGAAAATTCGCTGGAAAAATAAAGTTTCGCCCTTTTTGAGATGTAAATCTGATTTTTCTTCATATTCAATTCACAAAGTTTAATTCCGTTAATGTTGAGAAAAACAAAACTTCGCCAGAAAAAATAAAGTTTCGCCGGAAATGTTATTATTCAAAATTTTCTTCTTTTTAATGTTAATTTTGTTACCATTAAAAGATCCAAATATTGTTCAAGAGAAGATGGAGGTAACAAAATTTTTCTTTCTTGTTCTTTCTACTTTTGGACAACTAGCAAGATTTTTGTTATTTTTGGGTTGAAGAGATAGCGATGAGTGCAGCTTACATGATGTTTTTGTGCTTATGTGCGCGAGTTATTTGGTGGTGTTGGGGCTGTTCATTTTTAGACCTAAAGGGGTTGCTGGATATGATTGTTTTGGATGTTAAAGTGAAGTTTGGTAAAGCTCACATGGTGTTAATTGACAGGATATGATGGAATGAGAAGATGGAAAGGAGAGAGAAAGAAAGCTACTTTGTTTTTTTTCTCTATTAATCTTTATAGACTATATTCTTGAATCTCAACTTAGTTAATATCTTTCCACTTGTGTGATTAATATTTGCTTAATTTTTTTTACGATGTTGTAGAATAATTGATGGATATATACTCTAGCCATCTTTCATATTTTTTTGATTCATCGCCTTTTAAACTGTAAAAATATCTAGAGAATTTTGTTAAGTTCTATAAAAGTACGTATGTTATTTCATTCTACTTCTACTAGTGACTTTTACATGACATTTAAAATAATTACTTAAAATTAACTGAACTGTACCGATATAGAAGAGAAACCGACATGATTGGAACGGTTTTGAAAAGTCTAATATTGGTTATACATAGTAGAATAACCGAAAAATTGATATGCTATAAATTTTATAAAATAATCGGTCGAACCGACCCCTTTGAAACCTCTACCCATAGCGAGGTGTGATCAACCACTGGACATCACAATTAACTGTCCTACAAAGTCGAAATCCAAAATCTTGATAATAGCCAATGCCATTCCTCAAAGAACTTTAGCAATAATCTTTTACGCCATATTAAGACAAAAGGGTAAATTGCATTCTATTTGTCTTTAGTGGACAAAAGCAAAATTTGTCAACTACTGCATGCATGTGTTGTGACCAGCTTTAACATATTGTATGTAGGTATTTTCCTGTCACGCACCACGCAAACTTCCAGGTCCGCAACGCTTTGGCAACCATTTCTAAAACGAGATTGGACCAATTCTTATCTGCTGTCTAAGATGGGATATTCACAGCATCACAGTCAGAATTGCACTTACCAGTGCATCCACACAAACTTTTTAAAAAGAATTTGTGATTCAAAATGGTCGATTGAACTGATTATCCAGTTTCCTGCTTTGGCTACGACCAACTAATTCCGATGCACAACTCGCATTTCGTTATTGAATAAATATATAGAGCTAGTGAAATTCTCTTTCAGCTTGGGATATTAATTTTTCAGACAAAGAATACTTTTTCTCCTCTCTGAAAGCCATCTCCTCTTTCCTACGTACTATTAATAGGTTATCACGTTAATTTCTCCCTCCGTTCTTTTTAAGAAATCATTTATTAAGGGTTTGTTTTACTAAATTAATCTTAGTTATAATGATTATTAAAGTTGTAACTCTAATAAATTGGGGAAGTGTGAATACTGAATATTAAAGTTAATATTGAAAGAAAATAATAAATCTCTTTTGATTTGTTAAAAAGAACAAGTAAAACAAAAACAAAAATTGATATGAGGTACTAGTAAAAGAAAATGGATGGAGTATGTTAAGTGGACTAGCTCAGAACGTTTTTAGAAACCAATCTAGGTTTGTGCAATAGCATTTAGCACTGTATAGGCAAATTTTACTAAAAGTTTAGTGTGTTCTAAACACTGTAGGACGTAAGTATAAAATTTGATGAGTATGGAATGAAGAATTCATATAACGCATCTTTAAGGTTTTAGCTGCATTCTGTTTTATTTTTCTTTTATAATAATGATGTTTGAGTCAATTATTGAATTGAACCACTATTACTTTTCACTATGGGCGTATAAACCGAACCGAAAAACCGCACCAAATCAAAAAGTTAAATCAAACCGATTAAAAAACCGACTTGGTTTGGTTTGGTTTGGTTTGGTATTTAGTAAAAAAATCCGAACCAACCCGACATATAAATATATAATTTTTATATATACTTTTAAGATTTTATATAGAATTTTCTTTAAAAAATATCTAGAAATATTTGGGATTCTCTTGCGGGATATAAATTTTAATAGAATATGAAGTGCTCCATATTTATTGACCTTAAATAATGGGTTGTATGATCACTTTCTTATCAAATGTTACTGAAATACGTCTATCTCTTTGTTCTTCCATATTCATATCATATGTTAAGATCTATTATATTCTTATATCTTTTTCGAATGTGAAGTGATTATTAATATTTATGTATTATATTGATTTTTATGTTTAATTACTAAATTCGGTTAACCAAAAAGTATGCATCAACGAAAAATTATTGTCAGACGACTAAAAAAATAATTATTATGTGTTACTAATAGAATTCTCCCATAAGAATATTTTAATCGATAATATGCTTGTCAATTTTTTATATTTTTACTAAATATATATATTTACTTATCAAATATTTAACAAAGTAAGATTGAAATAACATTTAAGTAACAAAAAACCTGAAAACCCGAAAAATCCGACAAAACTGAACCAATCCAAACCGATATAGTTGATTTGGTTTGATTTTAATAAAATTTGAACCAACCCGTTCCATGTACACCCCTACTTTTCACCACATATATATTGATAACTCTTTGGGACTATTCTCATAATTTTCACTTATTCCGTTGACCAGTCGATTATAGTACGGGCTCGTTTGGTACGAGAGATAATGAATAATTAATCCCGAAATTAAATTTGAGATTAGTTTATTCTACGTTTGATTGAGATAAAATTATGATGTAACTAAATCTGAGATTAGTAATTATTCCGAGATTATAATATTATTTTTATTTCTATAGGAGGGTGAGATCAGAGCGTATGTAGCGTATAAGTGACGGGTTCAATTGGACCCATAACTTTCGATGCGTAGCATAAATTTATGTGTAAAATCTACTAAAATTGCAACAAAAAATATGATTTGAACTCATAACTTTAAAAATATAATAAGTTCAATGCTAAAAATCTTAAAGGCTGAACCCGTAAGGTTTAAATTCTGGGTTCACGTCTAAATGAGATAACAATTCTAGAATAATTAATCTGAAAATAACTTATTTTCAACCAAACTAGCTACGTGAATTCAACTGTTTACCACCACTTTCTTTGCAGTTTCCACCAAGTACACTCTGATTTCCACTATACCTACTTAATGTACGTCGTCGACCTTTACAGTTTTTAACTCCCACTTGCTAGATCTCTTTTTCTCTGTTTAGGCATGCACCCGTTTTGTACACGCTTTTTCACCTCTTACGTAGACAAATTGCACTGAAATGCGGTTCCTAGGTTTAGTCCAACACCAACTTGAATCCAGTTGGATTATGTTTTCGTGTTTTCTTATGCTTTGTTTGTACGATTTCCTTTAATATTTCATGTGAAAAAATGTGAAGTCTTCATTCTTAATTCTTGCTTCGGCTAGGCACTTGCGATATTTTTATTACGTTCTCAAGCAAATGTCACTGTCCTGTTGGTGTTGTTAAGAGAAAAATCTGCTCAAGAGTATAATCTAGTGGTAAACGAAGAGGGTGATTCTCACAAGAGACATGGATTTAAAATTAATCAAAGATTAAAATAATATTATTTCATTTATTTTAGTTTATGTGATATAGATTTGACTTGATACTAAATTTAAAAAAAAATAAAAACTTTTAAAATTTATGATCTTAAACATACGGTGACATTTTTTTTGTTATAAAACTTTTGAAATATGTGATCTTAAACGTGACATTATATTTTTATAGCCATAAAATCTTATCATTAAAGATAAATAGAAAGTCTAAGTTAAATTATTTTAAAATATATTAGTACCTCATTCTTTTTCAAATATAGACTATTACTAAGAAAAATATATCATATAAACCGGAACAGAGGGAGCATGTGGTTTCTTCTAATCTATCACAATTATTAGTGCTCTAATACTTGTACGAGAGAGAAGACACTTTAGAATAAAATAGTCAATGTATGCCGAAGAAAACTGAGACCACTTAATAAAAACAAAAAGATAGAAGATGAGATCTATCAAACAAAAGAGACTTCCCCAGAAATTTAATACATTATGATTAGGTCCTTATAAATTCGATTGCCATTAGTCGTCATGGACCATATTGTTACTTGGTGGGTGATCAACTTCAATATTTTCTACTACAATTTAATGAATAGTACTATTCATCTTTAATTTGCTGTAGTGTGGGGACTCTCTCCGTATATATATTCTCTTTCTGTGTTTACATGTTTGACCCACGAATTGAATACAGTTGTCCATTGTTTTCGTGTTTAAGTTTCTAAGCTTCCCGAATCAACGACGATAGATTCCTTTGATGCTTTATATCTAGCTACTTGTAGCTTGTCTATTTTCGTGAGGTAAGGACCAAATCTTTTTGTACAATTTGAATTTGAATTCTCTGGAATTTGTTTCTTTACCTATAGTTTTTAATGCAGTTTGACAAATTTGTTATAGGGTATTGATAGAGGCGTATAATAATATCTGTCACTGTTTCTTTATTAATTTTTCTGGAACTGGAAAAAATCTTGTAATATTAATTGTAACAGGTTGTTTTTGTTGTCAGCTGTTGATACCGTTGATCTGTATTATATTCTGTTAATCCTTCTTCATTAATATGATATTAATAAGAACTTTGACGTTATCCTACACGTACTAAACTAGCTTTGTCAAGAACCTCCGCAGTCTCATCTTCAAACAAATTGCCAATTAATTAGTTTTCTTGCCAAAAATGAAATACAATACAATACAATAAAATAAAAGCTTCGTGGGAGTATTAACCTTGGTGCAGTCTCTTTCTGTTTTTTTTTTTAAATGTAATATTTTCTCATTAATCCTTCTTTATCGTCATTCTTTAGACTAGCGAAATTTTATTTAATATTTAAGTGTTTAGATGGCATGATTCATATAGGCAAGTCGCAATTGGAAGTGATGGTTCGTCTTATCTGTGTGCGTCTTATCTGTGTGTTTGACATTAGTTAATAGTTTCAAAGTTGGATTAATTATCTTTTGCCTCTACCTTGTAGTAATCTTTCAGAAAAAGTGGCGTCTTGTTCCTTTAATACCAATTGTTCAAAATCTTGATGCTGACATTGAAGGAATTTTTTCCAACTCCATCCTTAATCGGAGTACATACTATCTAAGTTGGTCCGACCCACCATGCCTGGCCCTTTATCTTACCTTAAGGCAGATTAGGTGCCGCACCCGTGTCGACACGATACTAGTATGGATATGGGTATGAGATCTGTACCAGATCTAGTCAAACAATTTTGGGTACTTTGACCACGACAGACGAAAAAATTCGAGACCAGATACAATTTGATTTTCGAAATCGAAACAAAAACTAGGGTAATTTTGAAGAAAATAGCATACTTATCTAGGAAATCAATTCTTTACTTATCTACAACTTGAGAATAAAAAAGAAATCAACACTTTACAAATTATACATAAATATTGCATAAAATTTCTCATAATTTAGAGATATTTCTATATTCTTATTCTTTTGAATTATTTTTAGTCGGATCTCCACACTCGTATCCGTACTAGGATCCGTATCTCAAATCTTACCTTACTATATACGTTGTTTCACTCATTAGCAGGCAAATAGTTGTAGTCAACCCCGTTCTCCAGCGAATCGAGGACAAATATTCAAGTTGTACCTGCTAGAGTTCACCAACTTTTATATTTAAAGAACACAAGTTAATAATATATATATCATTAAATTATAATTTAATTTGATATAACAAATTATTATTCTATTTTTCCGACTACCATATAAAGCAGTATTAGAAAAATTTATTAATTGCGAGTTAACTCAACCTGATAGTGTAATAAACTTATACACCGCAATTGCACAAATTAAAGTTGAACTACTATTCATGTTTCTTGTCTCATATGGTTTTTAATTTTTTATGTTTGGTTGAACGGAATATTGTTAACTTCATTCATAGATGGCAGCTGTTTATAACAAATATGATGTGACCGATGTCTGCTTCCAAGAACATTGCATGACTAATTAATGCCTATTTATACTGCTTTCTTTCTGTGGCTTGCAGTCTCGTGTTTTTCTCAAACATTGGTCGTTCCAACTGCTAAATTCTGCTCTTGGCTAGTATCCCATCTGAAAAGAAAAACTCAGATCTTTTATTTTGGGTGCTTCAGTTTCGATCTTCAATTAATCCAAGTACTGTAGCCGCTTAGAGAAATTCAAGTCCGATAGTGGATTGCATTGTCTGCATTTAAACAACAGAGCAAATAGAAGGTAAGATAGATCTCCTTGGCTTCTTCCTGTGGCTATGTTTGTTTACTTCTTTGGTACAATATAAATATATTCTTCTTGTTAAACCATTGCATGGCCAGTATTTCTGCATTTGCTATAGATCGATCCTGCACTAGCTCAAAAGTGAATTCTCTTTTGTTTCTAATTTGTTTTATTATTTGTACTATTTTTTAATCTTTTTATTATGTCTGCAAAGTGCAAAGGAAGAGGACCAAATTCTAGAGAGGTCAGTGGTCACCAGAGACTATTGCTTAAAGAGAACTTGAATGAGTCTTAGCTTCTTTTTTCTTTTTCTTTTATGGAATACATATTTTGCAAATGTTAATTACTCAGGACAAGTACATATAATACTATAAGTATAGTGCATGATCCATGTTCCTGCTTTAACAAACAGGCATATGATACTTCTTGGGTTTGTCCAAAAATATGCATCCTGAAGTTTCTTTCCTCTTTATCATTGAGCAAAAAAATATTTTAAAAAATTTAAGTTATATACATATAGTGTAATGAACTTTTGGCATGTTATAAGTTGTAACACATCACTTACATATTACCAATCAATACTACTATTAAATATAATTACTTATAATTATCTTTCTTTTTAATTGTGTAAATAATTTTTACACTGTCAATATATGGAACTTCAATTAAAAATTAATGTGTTTATGTACCTAATAATTATATTTTATTTACAGGTCCTTTAAATAAGCATGGAAACCAGTGAACAAATCCATACTGAGAAGGAAGCTTGTGCTGAAGGACTTCCATCACTCATCAGATTCATAAGTTCTGAAATGGATCACGACTTTGATAGTATAGTGAATGACCATATTAAAAATCAGACTGCGCCTGCACCTGAATCTTACTCTCCAAGCTCATCAATTATGGTAATCTTTTTTCTTTTCTTAATAATAATGTCAGAAAGTTAAATAAATGCTGTATTCTTCAGTTGTATTGATTTTATTGGCGACTTATAGATTGAATGGCTCTGCACCTTTGGCTGGTATAAGATATGTAGCAGTGGCGAGCCACATGCATTTAAGGGGTGTCAATCGACACCCCTTTGTCGAAAAATTACACTGCGTAGTTAGGTAATTTTTTATAAAATATGTATATATACTATGTATTGATAACTCTTTACTTCTTGATGAGTTTATTTCTTTATATTTTGACCCCTTGATGAAAATTCTGGCTCCGCCACTGATATGTAGTACTATTAGCTTGAGCTTAGTCTTATGTTGTTCAAGTTAAATAGAAACTGACTTTTCAGAACTATAATCACAAAACTACTTTTCAGATTCTTTTCTTTTTCTCAGCTCTAAACTTTTCTTATACTATCTTTGAGTTACAACTACTTTTACAAATTTGTGCCCAAGATAAGCAGATCCCTGTACCTGATTGAATAATGATAATCTAACTAAATATTTGAAACCAAAAAATAGATTGAAATACTTTCTAGGGGCATGAATTTTAAATTTAATTAAGTGATTCAATGGAATATTTTGAAGGGTAGCCTTAGAGCAACGGTAAAGTTGTCTCCACGTGACATATAGGTCACGAGTTCGAATCGTGGAATCAACAACTGATGCTTGTATCAGTGTAGGCTACCTACATCACACCCCTTGGGATGCGACCCTTCCCCTAATCCTAACCCTGCACGAACGCGGGATGCTTTGTGCACTGAACTGCCCATTCATTCGAATATTTCTGACTGCTATTAATATACTTCTGGATAAAGGTTACTATTATGCTACATCTACGATCTTGTAACTTTCAACATCTTCCTATGTTTGTAATTGATCATTGAACAAAGTAGGAAGTATCATTGGATGAAATTTGAGTTAGATTTGACTTTATTACCACCTTGATCTGTAACACTAAATATTTTCCTATGATCTTTCTAGGTATCTGAATTTGCTGCTGAGCGAGAAATTGACAGAATTCGTGCAGTTTCCATTAGCATGCCGCCCTCTCCGAAAAAAGTTGTCTTCACTGATGACACTAAAGACACTCCTGATTCTGCTTTTAGATCAAAAGATGCTGGCAGCAACGGAAATAAGAAAACAAGGTTTTATTCTCAGCCTATGCCAACAGGTACGACTGCAGCTTCTGGAGCTCCTGCAAGCGGCGAACTTCCTAGGAATCCCAGGATTAGCAAGCTAAAGGATAAAAGATATGACAGTTTCAAAACATTTTCTGGTAGGCTTGAGAGACAATTATCAAATTTGCGCGGAAATAAGAACCAGGAAACAGAACAAGAGTCCATCTCTCAACCCAGTGCTGAAATGGAAATTAATATTCCTGTCGACCGATATTTTGATGCCTTGGAGGGACCAGAACTTGACAAGCTAAGGGTATGCTTTTCCTGCTTTTATCCATTAATTTTGGTTATCTGGCTGGAGTTTCATTGTTTAGGGTTAAAAGATTGTCTTTTTGATTTATTACCATCTGATCATCTAAGTATTATAAAGTTCACAGTGCTTTTCTCAGGCTGCAATCTAGTGTAAAGGGTATTCACCTGCTCCAATTAATTCTCCACTCTATTTCTGGAATCAATTTACTTGGTTAAGTCTAATCTGCATGTTTATTAGAGGACACCAATTGATTTTCTTTGTTGTGACTACTTATTTTGTTGTATGTTTGTTTATCTAAAATAAGAGCAAATAGTTAAGAGTAAGCCTCAAGGGTGTTAATGCAAAGAAGTTACATGCCTCATTTGGAATTGATTTCACATTGTGAACCTTGTTTCCTGCTAATTCTTTTCATTTCTATCTTTATCTGTCAACACAATTATGGTGAATCAAGATTGTGAGCTGGTATTGCATCTTTTTTTCCTCTACAGGCTTCTGAGGAAAGTGTTCTTCCAGAGGACAAGACATGGCCATTTCTACTTCGTTACCCTATTTCTTCGTTTGGTATCATTCTTGGTGTTAGTAGCCAAGCTATAATGTGGAAAGCCTTGGCCACTTCTTCCTCGACCAAATTCCTCCACATAAGTTTGGACGTAAACCTTGTTCTCTGGTACATCTCTGTTGCCCTGATGGCAATTGTCTCTTTCACTTATGCCTTGAAAATCATTTTATACTTTGAAGCAGTTCGTCGAGAGTACTACCACCCGATACGTGTTAACTTCTTCTTTGCTCCATGGATAGCGCTTCTATTCTTAGCGCTTGGACTTCCACCCTCAGTTTATCAAAACCTTCCCGAAGCTTTGTGGTATGTCCTTATGACGCCATTCTTATGCTTAGAGCTCAAGATCTACGGGCAATGGATGTCCGGAGGTCAAAGAAGGCTCTCGAAAGTGGCCAATCCATCAAATCATCTCTCAGTGGTGGGAAACTTTGTTGGTTCCTTGCTTGGTGCAACCATGGGACTAAAAGAAGGGGCAATTTTCTTTTTTGCTGTTGGATTGGCTCATTACACTGTTCTGTTTGTAACTCTGTACCAAAGACTTCCAACAAATGAGACATTGCCAAAGGATCTTCATCCCGTGTTCTTTCTATTTGTTGCTGCTCCAAGTGTTGCTTCTATGGCATGGGCAAATATCCAAGGGTCCTTTGATTTTGGAGCTCGGATTGCATATTTCATTGCCTTGTTCCTTTATTTCTCACTGGTAAGTCAAACAAGATAGTCAAGTGTCTTTCAACATTTTCAAATTGCTTCAACCTTTGATGTTTTGGTAGCATGCTTATCTATTTCTTTCTTTGTTTTTTCTTATTCCTTGACAGGCTGTTCGCATTAATTTCTTCCGAGGATTCAGGTATGCTAATGTTACCTATGTGTCCGTATATCTTATACCTCATGATCGTTGGAGTTGTTCTTAAAACTTGTCCAATATGTAATTGTAGGTTTTCATTGGCTTGGTGGGCCTACACTTTTCCAATGACCGGAGCTGCTATTGCCACAATCAGATACTCAAATGTGGTTAACACCGTTGTGACCAAAATCCTGGTTGTCATACTTTGCACTCTTTCTACACTCACAGTAACAGCACTGCTTGTGACAACCATCATTCATGCCTTTGTTCTGAGAGACCTCTTTCCAAATGACATCTCTATTGCAATTAGCGAGAGAAGGCCTAAAACACATCGAAGATGGTATCATCATAGGCGAGCTGGCAGCACAGATATTGATCAATTCCTTAAATATGCAGATTCTGCTGAAGCCAAAGATATCGAAGCAGCTCTTAGTAGCCCAGAGTTGACCACCTCTGCTCCAAAAGAAGTTAGTCAAGATTGATTCATTCAGTTCGATGATCCTGAATTATTGTTTGCATGTATCATTTGTAAACCTTTAATGTTTTATCAAGTGAGGAGCACCAAAATTTTGGTAATCCTGTGAACTTGATATAGGAGAAGGCACAAAGGGTCTTGTAAAAAGAAGTGATCAAGGTAAAAGCACTATGAGAAATACAAGGGGACGAGTGTTTTTCTAAGTTTGGAAAGTGTTCCTTTCTGTATATAGTGTGGGAGATGTGTATTTCTATTAATAAAAGGGTCCTTTGTATCTTTTTCACTGCTGAGCAGCTCTTACGATGTTGCAGTATCCACAATTTTATTATTCAGTTTACTGGTGCAAATTTCATAAATATGGTCATTTGGTGCAAAATCAACTTGTAACCTAACTAGTAGGGCAGAATATTAATGTCTCTTATGCACCAAATTTCATAAATATGATCTAGAATATAGAGATGTAGGTAATATAAAAAATTATTAAAGGTAAGATGATGCTTCAAGGCGAGTTATAATGTCTCTTTACTTAAGGTTATTTACTGTATGTAAATAGAGTTATGAATATGCTTCGCACAGAGTCAGCCGCTCAAGTGTTCACCTAAGAGAACAAAGTGTCTAACCTATGAAATTAGATACAAGCATTCACCTAGGAGAACAAAGTGTCTTAAGTATCTAAGCTGTGGAATCAGATTACCAAACCAACTAAAGAGATGTGAAAACCATACATATACACAATGCATATGCACATGTCCCCATTTATAAACTAGTCTAAAAAGCTATACCAAAAATAATGTGGGACAAAGTTCAGTCTTTTCAGCATTTGCACTTTCACTTGCACATGAAAAATCCCCTTATTTGAAAGGGCAGTAGGATAATCATGTCTGCTGAGAAGCAAGTAGCTAGCAGGACAACTCACTTGAAAATGTTTGCAGCATGAATTCATTTGTTTGTCCTATGTAATACCATCAAATAAAGGACCTTAGGCTGGCTGAAAATGTTATTGATATGAAGCACTCGACAAGGTTTTGGTCCTCAAAACTGTTCGTTCCTTGTGTTTCTAAGCTGCTGAGGAAAGTAGTTGATTGATAGAAAAATAATTCTTTCTCTATAAATGAGTAACTTGGTAATTTTCATCTACTAACCTGTCTACGAGTTAAAAACTACTCTGATAAACTTTCTTCTCAGCCAATATATAGGTTAAAGATGTCAGTGTTGGCATACAAACATGTTGGTAATAGTACGTGTACTGTCGTGACAAGTAAATCAACTAATGGTGACTAAACTTACGTGGTGTTGGTGATAATAGTAGCCAGAGGAATCAAAGTATCGCCCACAAAATTGACAAGTTTAGATAGCTATACACATATGATGAGTTCTGGTCCCCCCTCCGTTATCACCATCACCCATGAGATTAAACATGGCAAAATATAGTATGGGAAAGCAAAAGTGTTTGAAGATGCCATTATATTTATTTGGTTGTGCTTCTTTCGGCTACACAAACCGGAGTTGGAAATTCTAATAACAAAATTCAGAAAAATGCATGCCACTCTGAGATTCGAACATGAAATCTAAAATAACTTTTATAGTTATTTTTTCGTACACTATAGTCGAGTGTCTATCAGAAACAACCTTTCTACTTTCACAAGGTAGGGATAAGACACTACCTTTGCCTACAGCGGAGACTGTCAAGGGAATACGTATACCAAAAAAAACTTCTATCCCTATTTGCATAGTATAAATTTTCCACGAATCCTTTGTTGGACAGGCAGCTTTGTCCAACAAAGAAGACAAGTTCAAGGAGAAATAAACACAGAGCATTGCCATTAATGCACCTTTTTAACAAGTAGCACCCTTTGTTAGAAAGGTGTACAGTACATGTTAGGTGTTAGGGCCGAGGCGAGAGCCAAGTTACGGGCCCAACCCTGAGCGAGGCCCATGATTCCTTTTTTGGGTAAAAGAACAGATTAGTTCCCTCCGCCATGGGCTTGTCTGGGAATTCTATAGCTTACTACAAGAAGATCGCGTTTTTCCAACCCGAAATTTCCGACGGAAAACTGTAGTCGGAAATTTCCGACCGAAACAGTCGAAAAATAATAGTTACATTTTTATTAAATAACTTCGACCATGTTTCCGACGAGCACAGCTTGGCACTAACCGGTTATACCTCCTTGTGGAATTCATTGTAGAAAATCAGACGCCATTTATGACCTAGGAGTTAGGAGTCAACATGTAAGTTTTTTTTTTCAAAAAAAAAAAAAAGATAAGTAGATAGAAAGTTTCTTTTTTAAAAAAATAAATGCGGACGTTATTCTGGTACAGATAAATCGAGGTACCTTGCTAGTAGGCAGTGGCGGAGACATTTAGAATCAAATGGTGTCATCTGACACTGTTTTGTACATGTATATATATAATAACAAGTTGACACGACTTGAAAAATAATGCAAAGTAAATATATAAGATTTTTAGCCTTTGAGCATCATACCCCAGACCCAATTTAGTATACAAATTGAATAATGATAATATCGAGACCGTTTATGCAAATCTCTATTATGATAGTGAGCATGGGGCTTAACCCCTTCCATCTTAATGGCTTTCCTTATTCGTGAGGGGATGTTAGTGTTATAGGCTTTTCACTCATCTAGGAAAAAGGACAGTTGACTCCTTTTCAATAGAAAAAATAACCTAACCAATTCAGTTGGTTGGTCAATCCATAAGATCTTACCGGACAGGTAAATTACGACCTTACCCTGAGGGGGGAAAAAATAAAACAATGGTGGGTCATTTGAAATATTTGTTTTAATAAAACTATATGGAATATAATTGGTGATAATGAAGGAGAAGTCTAGTGGAGTAGGGAATTGGTTTTCTTATGTTGTCAAGAATTGAGGTTTCAGAAAAACATGGGTGAATGGGCATAAACCCATAAACCATAACCAATGTCCAAAATTGCAGATACAAAGCCGAGGGGATAAGGATTCTCGTGCCTATTGACTTTCACGTGGTGGGTCACTCAATCAGTTTCCATATAATCTAAGGTTTCGTTTAAATGTTTAAGGAAGTGGTTGGATAATGTATTTCTCGAAGGGAAAAAATTGTAGTAAACTAAGAACAGAAATGACTCTTTTGTATACATTTTGTAAGAAAGGAAAAAAGAAATTATTTAAGATTCCCTAACTTTTCGCAAGGCTTGATTTGGAGGCGTAATTTCTTCCACAAAACATACAAAAAAAAAAAAAAAGATTAGGAAAAAGAAAGAAAAAAAATTCTATTTTTCTTATTTCCAGGCAATCAAACCGTATTAAAATGGATATACATAAAATCAGCATGCCAACAAGTAGGGGCTAATAAAAAGTTTGCATTATTATCATCCGGAGAGCTCATCAAAACTTTAAAGGTAGATGAGAATAATATTATTTAATATAAAATAATAGTGATGATTATTCGATAAATCATAGGTAGGACTATATACGTTCGACTTGGTAGATTAGGTTTAGAACATGGCGACCACGGACTGAAGATCGACCCCGAGTCTCACCGAGCTAGAATCCGAGGTCGGAAAACCTGCATTCGAGGAAAATTGAGTCTGGTGTCAACCTTAGCCTCGAACGAGCTCGAGGATAACTAACAGAAGACTAAAATATTCGCGATCGGACAGATATTACGGCGAGAATCTCGGCATGTATCAGCAAGGAACCAGTAATCAGCAAATCAAAAGATTTTTACCTTATATAGAAATGTACCTAGAATAGGACTCCTCTGCTATATAAAAGGGGGTCTGATACTTCATTAAAAATACTTTAACACGCATCACAAAGCAATACATTATTATTTCTAGTTCTCATTATCTTGTCATTCTGTTCCGGCATCGATAAAAATATTTCTGACCCGAGCGTGACTAACCTTCAAGGCTAAGATTGTTCAACTTGTGTGGTTTGCATTTTTTTTTCATTGCTTATTTCAACATTAATCTGATTTCTCGTTTTGTATCAAGTTAGATCGTGTATCCTTAAAATCACGTACAAATTCAATTATTATCCAATTTTGAGGGTAAACAGTTTGGCGCCCACCGTGGGGCTAAGGATAATAGTGGTTATTTGATACGAATCTCCATAACTCACACTACTTTCCCCTTGCTCTTTGAATTGTCTTTGATTCGAGGCTAGAATACAAAATGTCGAACTCTCAATCAGCACCCATGCATGTTGACAACGAGTCCGGTCATCAAGGTGAAAATAACAACATAGCGCCCGAAAATGAGGTACCACCTGCTGATCCCATTGGAATTCCGATCGCAGACCCGATTGACGCTAACTCACATGTGGCTATCGATGCAAACTTGCCTACCGACCCGAAAATAGCGTTCGTGGTGGAGCCCGATCGGCAACTCGAAACACACAAAACGTTAAAGGAGACGGGATTAGTCTACGGTTGATCTTCGAAATGTTGAGGCTGAACAGGCGGCAATAACTCAATTACAGAGCCAAAGTCGTGCACCGAGCAAGGTTGAGCCCGATCCACGCTGGGAAGTCACCCTCAGGGATGAACCTGTCATAGAAAGGTCAAATGAACATGAATCAGGGACTAACCCTGAGATTATAAAGATGCTCGAGGAGCTGACAAAGCGGATAGAATCAGGGGAGAAGAAAATCGAAGCTAACGACAAAAAGGCGGAGACCTACAACTCTAGGGTAAACCAAATTCCATGAGCACCTCCCATATTGAAAGGATTGGATTCCAGGAAGTTCGTGCAAAAACCTTTTCCTCCGAGCGCAGATCCGAAGCCGATCCCCAAAAAATTTTGTATGCCCGAAATACCTAAGTATAACGGAACGACCGACCCAAATGAGCATGTGACCTCTTATACATGTGCCATCAAAGGGAACGACTTGGAGGACGACGAGGTCGAGTCTGTTCTACTGGAAAAATTTGGGGAGACCCTGTCAAAGGGAGCTATAATATGGTATCACAATTTACCTCCTAATTCTATTGACTCATTTGCTATGCTTGCAGACTCTTTTGTAAAAGCACATGCTGGTGCCATCAAGGTCGAGACTAGGAAATCGGACCTTTTCAAAGTCAAACAGAGGGATAACGAGATGCTCAGAGAATTCGTGTCCCGTTTTCAAATGGAATGGATCTGCCACTGGTCGCTGATGATTGGGTTGTTCAAGCTTTTACTCAAGGACTCAATATTCGAAGCTCGGTGGCTTCACAGCAGCTGAAGCATAACCTGATAGAATACCCGGCCGTTACATGGGCCGACGTGCATAACCGGTATCAATCGAAAATCAGAGTCGAAGATGATCAACTCGGGGCCCCTTCGGGGTCTGTCTATCCTGTTAGAACCCTCGGTAGAGTCAAGAGAGACATCGATCGTGAACCGAGGCCAAATAGGGATTGGTACCAGCCATATAATGGAGATCGGAGAAGTAGTGGGTCCGGACGAAACTCCATGAGAAACGAAAGGAGAAATGACCATGGTCAAGACAACCGGGGTCTCATGACCAAAAATGGCTTCGACAGGTCCGTCGGGCCTAAAGAAGCACTGAGGCTATCGAAATACAACTTTAATGTCGATGTTATCGCTATTGTATCAACTATCGGGCGCATCAAAGATACCAAATGGCCTCAGCCTCTGTAGTCCGATCTAATCCAAAGGGATCGTAACCAGATGTGCAAATATCATGGCACTCACGGTCATAGAACGGAAGATTGTCGACAGCTGAGAGAGGAAGTAGCCCGTCTATTCAACAATGGGCACCTCCGAGAATTCTTGAGCGATCGAACGAGGAATCATTTCAAAAACAGGGATTCTAACAAACAGGCAGAACAAGAAGAACCTCAACATGTCATTAACATGATCATCGGTGGGGTTGATATCCCACAGGGGCCGACGTTGAAACGCACCAAAGTATCTATCACTAGGGAGAAACGAACTCGAGACTACATACCAGAAGAAACTTTATCTTTCAACGACGAGGATGTGGAAGGGATCGTACAACCCCACAATGATGCACTGGTAACATCTGTACTCTTAAATAAAATTCAGGTTAAACGTGTGTTAATTGATCCAGGTAGCTCAGTCAACATCATTCGATCAAGTGTCATGGAGAAACTCGGTCTACAAGACCAAATCGTGCCTGCAGTTCGAGTTCTAAACGGATTCAACATAGCGTGTGAGACCACTAAGGACGAAATAACATTATCGGTAAATACCGCCGGGACCATACAGGAGACTAAATTTTATGTGATCGAAGGAGACATGACGTACAACATTTTATTTGGGAGGCCATGGATCCACAACATCGACATTACACCAGGCACTGAAATTACCAACACCCGGCGGAGTCAAAATCGTCTACGGTGAATAAACGGCTGCAAAGAAAATGTTCGCCGTCAAGGAGGTGATACCTGCGTATGCAATATCAACACCGAAGGATCCGAACCAAATGGTCAAAAATGGGGCCAAATAGCAATCACCAATACCATCCTCGGCAGATTCGGACAAACAAAGGGAATTCGAGGATGATGATTATGGGGTTCCCAGATCTTTTATAGCCCCCGACGATTCCGATGCCACTAAATAGACGGTCGAAGAGCTGGAATAGGTCATATTGCGAGAACGCTTGCCTGATCGAAAGGTATACTTGGGCACGGGGTTAAGCTCTGGGCTCAGGGAAAAACTCATTCAATTTCTTATAGCTAACGAAGATTGTTTCGCTTGGTCCCACCTTGACATGATAGGGATCCCGCCGGAGATAACCACTCACAAGCTAAGCCTGGACCCGAAGTTTCACCCAGTCAAACAGAAGAGGAGACCCCAATCTGAGATCAAGCATGCTTTCATCAAGGATGAGGTATCTAAACTTCTTAAAATAGGGTCTATTCGGGAGGTTAAATACTCGGATTGGTTATCAAAGTAGTGGTACTCCCTAAAAAAGGGAATAAACTAAGAATATGTGTAGACTACAAAGATTTGAATAAGGCATGTCCCAAAGACTCCTTTCCTTTACCCAACATCAACCGTATGATCGATGCCACGGTCGGACACGAGATCCTTAGTTTTCTCGATGCCTATTCCGGGTAAAACCAAATATGGATGGACCCGGGTGGTCAGGAAAAAACATGCTTCATCACTAAATACGACACATAATGTTATAACGTAATGTCGTTTGGATTAAAAAATGTCTGTGCCATATACCAACGCATAGTAAATCGGATGTTCGAGGAATAAATAGGAAAATCAATGGACGTTTACATTGACGATATGTTAGTTAATTCCCTGCGAGCAGAGGACCATTTAAAATATTTGCAGGAAACCTTCAGCATCTTGAAGCGATACAATATGAAGCTGAACCCGGAAAAATATGCGTTTGGAGTTGGGTCGGGTAAGTTCCTCGGATTCATGGTATCCAATCGGGGAATTGAGATCAATCCCGATAAGATCAAAGCCATCGAAGATATCACGGTCGTGGACAACGTGAAGGTCGTGCAAAGTTTAACCGGGTGCATAGCCGCCCTGGGGTGATTTATTTCAAGTCCATCCGACAAGAGTCACCGATTCTTCGCACTATTGAAGAAGAAGAATAACTTCTCGTGGACCCCAGAATGCCAACGAGCTTTGGAGGAACTCAAAAGGTACTTATCGAGCCCACCACTGCTTCACACACCAAAGACAGATAAACAATTATACTTGTACTTGGCAGTCTCGGAGATAACGGTAAGTGGAGTCCTTGTTCGGGAAGAGCAAGGTACGCAATCTCCAATTTACTATGTTAGCAGAACCTTAGGTGAGGCCGAAACTAGGTACCCTCACCTAGAAAAATTGGCGCTCGCTTTCTAAGCGCCTCTAGGAAGCTAAAACTATACTTCCAGTGTCACTCCATATAAGTCGTAACTACTTATCCGTTGAGAAACATTATGCATAAGCCCGAACTCTCGGGCCGGTTGGCCAAGTGGGCCATAGAAATAAGTGGATACGATATTGAGTACCGACCTCGGACCGCCATCAAGTCTCAAATTTTGGTAGAATTTGTTGCCGATTTTACACCGGCCTAATACCTGAGGTCGAAAAGAGATCTATTGGTTAACTCATGAACTTCCTCGGGAATCTGGACCCTCTTTACGGATGGTGCCTCAAACGTAAAAGGGTCTGGACTTGGCATCGTACTAAATCCACCAATAGGTAATATAATTAGACAATCTATTAAGACTGTGAAATTGACTAACAACGAGGTCGAATATGAGGCCATGATTGCAGGACTTGAAATAGCCAAAAGTTTGGGGGCAGAGGTGATCGAAGCCAAGTACGACTCCTTTCTCGTGGTAAATCAAGTAAATGGAACATTCGAGGTCAGAGAAGAACGAATGCAAAGACACTTGGAAAAGTTACAGGTGACATTACATTGGCTCAAATAATGAACTCTGCAATATGTACCTCGGGATCATAACAGTGATGTTGATGCCCTCGCAAACTTGGGGTCGTCGGTCGAAGACGATGAGTTCAACTCGGGAGAAGTCATACAACTTATGAGATCGGTGGTGGAAGAATGCCACACCGAAATTAACTCAACCAGCCTAACTTGGGACTGGAGGAATAAGTACGTGGAATATCTCAGGACCGGTAAACTGCCCTCGGATCTAAAAAAATCGAGGGCCATGCGTTCAAAGGCAGCCCAATTTAGCATGTCCGAAGACGAAACTCTATTCAGAAGAACATTCGATGGCCCACTTGCAATATGTCTAGGTCCGGGGGATACTGAATACATTTTGAGGGAAATCCACGAATGTACTTGTGGAAATCACTCGGGCACCGAATCGCTGGTCCGAAAAATAGTCAGAGCCGGTTACTACTGGATCGACATGGAAAATGATGCAAAGGAGTTCATTTGAAAATGTGATGAATGCCAAAGACATGCTCCGATGATTCATCAACCCGGGGAGCTGCTGTATTCGGTTTTGTCGCCATGGCTGTTCATGAAGCGGGGAATGGACATCGTTGGCCCCCTTCCATAGGCACCTGATAAGGCTCAATTTATATTGTTTATGACTGATTATTTTTCTAAATGGGTGGAAGCCCAGGCGTATAAGAAGGTCAGGGAGAAGGAAGTCATCGATTTCATTTGGGACCACATCATATGCCGATTCGGAATGCCGGCCGAGATTGTATGTGATAATGGGAAATAGTTCGTCGGTAACTTGAAGACCACAAGATCAAAAGGATCCTATCAACACCCTACCACCCTAGTGGGAATGGACAAGCCAAATCTACCAACAAAACCATACTCCAAAACCTTAAAAAGAGATTAACCGATGCCAAAGGGAGATGGAAGGAAATACTACCCGAAGTCCTATGGGCATACCGTACGACCTCGAAGTCCAGTACCGGGGCTACCCCGTTTTCTTTAGTTTATGATGTCGAAGCACTAATTCTGGTCAAAGTCGGAGAACAACGAAGGAATCAACTGACGAGGCTATGAGTACGAACCTAGAGCTATTAGATGAAAGGCACGAAGCCGACCTTGTCTGATTGGCCGCCAAAAAATAGCGGATCGAAAGGTATTACAATCTAAAGGCCAACCTTCGATACTTTAATATTGGGGACTTGGTACTAAGGAAGGTAACACTGAGCACCCGAAACACGAACGAAGGAAAATTGGGGCCAAACTGGGAAGGACCGTACCAAATTATCGAGATCACCAAAAAAAGGATCCTACAAACTCGGAACAATGAACGGCGAGCAACTACCGAATAACTGGAATATAACTCACTTGAAGCGATATTACTGCTAAGGTACGACCCCATTCTTTCTTTTATTTACATTTTAAACTAACGCTTGCAGATAACCAACAAGGGATGATACGAAATTTTAGGTCTGAAATCACGCGTTGCACTTTTTTTCCCTTGAACTGGTTTTGTCCCAAATGGGTCTTCCGGTAAGGTTTTTAACGAGGCAACCAGTAAATCGTGCTAACTTAGAGTTGAAGACCGAATATGAGCCAGTGATGATGATCACAATAGCATTCAAGGCCTCTCTTCGATCAACCCCGAACACTGGGGGGCATTACCCTCAGATATCGACTTTAGCATGGAAAGAGACTTCAAGATTGAAGGGTCTCGATCAATAGAATTCATTGTAAGGTCCAAATGGTCAAATGAACCGTTCCCACATAGACTGCTCGGACCCTAGCATAAAGCCTGTATACATGTGTAACTATATTGCACAAAAATGAAAAAAGTCTCTTCCTTGCGCATAAACATCTTGTCCTTTAAAACATTTCTTACATTTCTCGAAGAATTTCCTACATATGACCCCCTAAAGGTATCGAGCCCAAGGGCCACCTTAACCCGAGTTCGAACAATCACTCTCACTCGGGGACTGCTGCCCGAAAACAAACTCGGACGGTTCGAGCTGTCAGACCTCGGCGACATAAGCTTATTTGGCATTATCCAAACTAAAAAGTTGCGGCCATTCCGGGATAACAAAACCCGAGGGCACAAAGCTTATTTGGCACTACCCAAACTAAAAGGCTAGGGTCATTCTGGGATAACAAAACCCGAGGGCACAAAGCTTATTTGGTATTGCCTGAATTCGAAAAGAATACGATTATATTAAAAAAGGCCCGGAGACGTCCGAAGCCCGTAACAAAAGGTACATTCGGAAAAATTATAATCTTGGAATTATAAGTACTTTGGAAAAATATTTTTGGTCATACCAAAAATTCCTGCATCGTCTTAGGAATAATCAAAGGCAAGGCTTGTTCAAAACCCCGAGACAGGACCTAACTATTTAATGCTAAGGCATTATATATATATATATATATATATATATATATATATATATATATATATATATATATATATATATATATATATATATATATATATATATATATATATATATATATATATATATATATATATATATATATATATATATATATATATATATATATATATATATATATATATATATATATATATATATATATATATATATATATATATATATATATATATATATATATATATAATCTTTACAAAGGCATAACAAGCCTTGACAAAAAGTACAAAATGCAAAGATGAAAAAAAACAAAGTCAAACAGAAGTCGCCTAATCTTTGTCGGGAACCGCATCATCACCTTCGGGTCTCCGCCACCTTCGGACTCACCCGAACCTTCAGACCCCTCGGAATCTTCCTCCTCGGGATAAGACAGCTTTCTGGCCTTGGCTTCGAATACCTTAGCATTCTCGATTTCAGCCAACAAGTCAAAACTCCGGGCATAAACTCCCTCGAGTGCCTTCCTTCGAGATTGCCATTTCGTATGCTCCACCATATTTCTCACTTGGTCCTGAGATGCCTCAGCATCTGCCTTGTGCTGGGCCACCTTCTCATCAGCCTCGGCCTTGACCACATCGATCTCTGACTTGGCCGCCTCAAGCTCCTTGGCCAGATTTTCTTGACCGGAGACCACCGAGCTCAGCTGAGACTGGAGCTCCTCGACCTTTTTGGCCTGTACCAAGGCCTTTTCCTTTGCAGACCGGAGCTGGAACTCAGTCAAAACCAATTGTGCCCGGGCAGTCTCCTTTTCCGAGGCCAAGCGGTCCATGTTTCTTTTCTATTCTTCAGCGTCAGCTTTCACATTGTCCGCCTCCGCTTGAAGCTGCTCGAACTTGTCAAGTTTTTTTTGAACCTGCGGGTTCAGACCATTAGTCATTGTGTCTGACTCATCGTCACTAACTTCGTAGTTTTCTTACTTGCTCGACCAGGTCGGCATGCTCCTTCTGAACCGCTTCCAGCTCGGCCTGGAGTTTCTCACTGAGAAGCTTATAAGCATCCCTCTTCTGAGTGAGCTCTCGAGTTTCGGCCTCATGATGGTTTAACTCTTCTTTATATCGGAGAAAAGTCTCATGATGAAGCACTGAAGCATGCAAGCACAAAGAAAAGAGTTACGATTTTTTGCAAATTAACCTAATTACGTAATAAAGAGGCGCTCAAAATTACCCGATTTAACGCATGTTGTGCTTCGTTGAAAAGGCAGGGCGCTTCCACCTCGTCTATCTTAGCTTTATCCTCTTCGGTCACCAGGCATTGAAGATAACTGGCAACCCTTAAGGGGGCAGAGAGAATCCGAGCATCCTCCGGAATGGACATGATAATCGACTTCTTCCGGTCAGGATCTGCACTCAGAGCTGGGAACCGATTTACTAGTCTCGGACTTATAGAAAGCTCGTTGGCTCCCAAAGACAGTCTCTTCTTTGGTACCGGTAAGTCGCCCAACCCGGTGACGTCCTCCGAGATGGTAGAATCTAAGCCATCAAAGAAGTTATTAAAGTCTGCTACCCCTTGTGGCCCTTCGCCGAGGTGACCTTTCAGTGTTTGGGCCTCTTTGATCATAGAGTCGGTAAACGAAGGTGACTCATAGAGATCTATCACTCTAAGTGAATCCTTCGGGGTATTGTCCTCTGCCCGAGAAACACCAGTCGCGGCCTCCTTATCGGCCTACCTAACTAGAGGCAAAACGACCTCGCCCCTCTCTGGTTTTGAGGCCTCGGCCACTGCCTCTCCACCGGCCCCCTGGTTCGGGGTAATTCGGTGTCGCCCCTCTCCGATTCGGGGCCCTCTCGTCCCTCGAACTACGGTCGCACGTGGGCCACCAGTTCAGAAGCTTCTTCTTCTTCTTCGGACTCATCCCTCAACTGATGGAGTGAGTCTGATGGGAGCTCTTGGGATCTGGTACTTTTGTTGGATTTGCGGACTAGCCTCCTTCTCGATTTTTTCTTCTCGGAGCTCATTTTATTTTCTTCTCTTTATCCTGCCTCAAAACAGATGGTTCGGGGAGGATATCTTCATCGCCAGATGGGGGCCTCATTGCAATGTCCTTGGGAAGACCTGCAAAGAAAAGGAAAAGAAGTAAGGTCTCGGCAACATGGAGGAAGCATAAATGTTGTTCAGTCGAGAGCGGAATCTTACCGTGAGAACGGGCCTCCCACCGGCCCTTTGAAAGTTCGTGCCATGCATGCTCGGAATATGATTTCTGGTACACGATATCCTCAACCCACTCCTTGAGTCGAGGAACTGCATCTGCCATCCGAGTGACAGCTGCGCCACCACGAAAGATCGATGAGAAGGGAAGAAAATTAAAAAGCGATAAATGAAATCTTAAAGGCAATTTTATACTTACGTTTCATGTTCCATTTCTCAGGGAATGGCATATCCTCGGCCGGGATTAAATTTGAGGTCTTCACTCGAACGAATCATCCTAACCAGGCTTGGTACCGATCCTCGCCGTTGCTCAAAAATGGAGCCTTACTAGATCGACGAGCAAGTTTTATTAGTCCCCCTCGATAATGTCTGGGACTATACAGACGCATGAGATGATCGATGGTGAAATGACACTCTTCAATTTTTTTTACGAAGAAGCAGATGAGAATTACTATCCTCCAGAAAGAGGGATGAATTTGACTGAAGGTCACCTCGTACCTCTTACAGAAGGCGATGATGACCGGATCCAAGGGGCCCAACGTGAAGGGATACGTGTAAACACTTTAAAACCCCTCCACGTGGGTAGTAATCGCTTCCTCGGGCGAAGGAACCACCATGTGCTTATCAGCCCAGTTGCAGTCTTCCTTGACCTTGGAGAGGAAGCTGTCGGTGACCGAGCCTATATATCTCGAGACCGGTTCATGCCAACCCGGTATCGAGAAAGTTTTCACGACCTTGAAATCAGCATCGGTTGGGCACCCAGTATGAACGAACATCTTCAGAGGAGGTTCCGGTGTCGGTTCCTCAGTAGCAGCAGATGAAACGTTTTCCTCTATAGTCGGTCGCGAGGTAGAGGGAGTTTCCTTTTGGGAAACGGACTTTGAAGTCTTCGCCATTTCTTTTATAGGTGAAGGAAAGAGAGGAAATTTAAAGATTAAGTTTGATGGTTGGGAATAAAAACAAATCTGAAGTTCTTGTGAAAGGATTTCAGAATAGCCAAAGATTTAATACTGGAAAGTGTTAAAATTTCTAAGAAACAAGAGTAGAGAAGATTTGGATGTAAAACGTTTGAATGAATGAAGAAGGGGATATTTAGATAAGATTTGGATGTAAAAAGTTTGAATGAATGAAGAAGGGAATATTTATAGTTTCCAAATGATGGTTCAAAGCCGTAAGTGACCGACCAGCGGCTGACAAGCATTTAATGCCATGAATATGTGACTGACGAGACGCTTCGTTCAATTTGTCATTTCTGACGAGGAATACCGAGGAGAGATATCGGAGGCTCATATCATTTCTCATAGATTATTCTCCGAAAAATGAGGGAACTATCTATATACGGTCGAAGTCGAGCACGACTTCGACTTGGTAGATTAGGTTTGGAACATGGCGACCACGGACTGAAGATCGACCCCGAGTCTCACCGAGCTAGAACCCGAGGTCAGAAAACCTGCCTTCGAGAAAAAATTGAATCCGGTGTCGAACTTAGCCTCGAACGAGCTCGAAGATAACTAACAGAAGACTAAAATATCCGCGACCGGACGGATATTACGGCGAGAATCTCAGCACGTATCAGCAAGGTACCGGTAATTACCAAATCAAGAGATTTTTACCTTATATAGAAATATACCTAGAATAGGACTCCTCTACTATATAAAAGGGGGTCTGATACTTCATTAAAAAAATACTTTAACACGCATCACAAAGCAATACATTATTATTTCTAGTTCTCATTATCTTGTCATTCTGTTCCGGCATCGATAAAAATATTTCTGACCCGATTGTGACTAACCTTCAAGGCTAAGATTGTTCAACTTGTGTGGTTTGCATTTTTTTTTCATTGCTTATTTCAACATTAATATGATTTCTCGTTTTGTATCAAGTTAGATCGTGTATCCTTAAAATCACGTACAAATTCAATTGTTATCCAATTTTGAGGGTAAACAGTTTGGCGCCCACCGTGGGGCTAAGGATAATAGTGGTTATTTGATACAAATCTCCATAACTCACACTACTTTACCCTTGCTCTTTGAATTGTCTTTGATTCCAGGCTAGAATACAAGATGTCGAACTCTCAATCAGCACCCCTGCATGTTGACAACGAGTCCGGTCATCAAGGTAAAAATAACAACATAGCGCCCGAAAATGAGGTACCACCTGCTGATCCCATTGGAATTCTGATCGCAGACCCGATTGATGCTAACTCACATGTGGCTATCAATGCAAACTTGCCTATCGACCCCGAAAATAGCATTCGTGATGGAGCCCGATCGGCAACTCGAAACACACAAAACATTAAAGGATACGGAATTAGTCTACGGTTGATCTTCGAAATGTTGCAGGCTCAACATGCGGTAATAACTCAATTATAGAACCAAAGCCGTGCACCGAGCAGGGTTGAGCCCGATCTACCTGGGAAGTCACCCGCAGGGATGAACCGGTCATAAAAAGGTCAAATGAACATGAATCGGAGACTAACCCTGAGATTATAAAGATGCTCGAGGAGTTGACAAAGCGGATAGAATCAGGGGAGAAGAAAATCGAAGCTAACGACAAAAAGGTGGAGACCTACAACTCCAGGGTAGACCAAATCCCAGGAGCACCTCCCATATTGAAAGGATTGGATTTCAGAAAGTTCGTGCAAAAACCTTTTCCTTCGAGCGCGGCTCTGAAGCCGATCCCCAAAAACTTTTGTATGCCCGAAATATCTAAGTATAACGGAACGACCGACCCAAACGAGTATGTGACCTGTGACCTCTTATAGATGTGCCATCAAAGGGAACGACTTGGAGGACGACGAGATCTAGTCTGTTCTGCTGAAAATATTTGGGGAGACCCTGTCAAAGGGAGCTATGATATGGTATCACAATTTATCTCCTAATTCTATTGACTCATTTGCTATGCTTGCAGACTCTTTCATAAAAGCACATACTGGTGCCATCAATTAAACCATGCTAACTAGTTATGAAATTTCAAAAAGTATTTTTATAAAATAGAAATGCTAATTGTGATTAAGGAAACAATATAATAATACGACTATGTATTGACCCTAAGTGAGTGTTATAAATTGGTAGTATATAAAAATTTGAGGAGAAACATAAAATGGTGAATAGTGAATAGAGGAAGCATGATGAAAGTTATAAAGAAAGTAGAAACTATAATATTTTGAGTTGCTATAATATCTGCAAGCTAAGCTAATGCTATCCTTTTTGATGAATAAAAAGAAATATTTAACTAAATAATTTCATAAAAATAAATTCTATCTTTTTCTGAATGGTAGAATTGTTAGTCATTAAACACGAAAATAAATCAACTCCTTTCCCTTTCTTAACCACATCCTAACAACAAACAACTTATTTGGATGGTTGTTATGTTAACGGTAGAAAATCGGTGAAATCAATGGAGTTCGACTTAGGGTTTACTGTCTTTAGAAGAGGGAGAAGAGAAAGTTTTTTTATTAGAAACTTCTAAAAATTGAAAATGAATAATCTATTCAATACAATGTGTAACTCAGCCTATATAGTTGACTCGAGAGTCCAACTAAGCCCAAATCACTAAGCTGAACAAAACAGAAAAATTAAATACATGTGGGCTCAGCCCAGTACAAATAATAAAGGAGGATATTAAACCCATGACTAAGTAATACTAACACCCCCCTCATGTTGGAGGGGGAGAACACCCCCAACTTGGAAAGAAGACCATGATGAGCAGCCCCTGCCAAAGCCTTTGTGAAGATATCCACGAGCTGAGTAGAGGAAGATGTATGCAACAAATGAATGAGGCCCTCAGTAAGCTTGGCTGGAACAAGATGACAATCCAACTCAATATGTTTAGATGGAAAACATGATTCTTTGCAATGTGAATGGTAGCTTGGCTGTCACAAAATAAAGGAACAGAAGAAGGACAACTGACTCCCACATCCAAAAGCAGCCTATGCAGCCAAGTAAGTTCACCAGCAGCCTTACTCATAGCCCTATACTCAGCCTCAGCAGAAGACATAGACACCACAGACTGCTTCTTTGACTTCCAAACTACCTCCCAACAATACACAAAAACCAGTGACAGACCTCCTGGTGTCAGGGCAGGTAGCCCAATCACTATCACAAAAAGCAGCCACAGAAAGATCATGAGAATTGTTGAAAAATACACCAAAATCAGCAGTACCCTTCAGGTATTTCAAGAGATGGAGAGTTGCCTCCAGATGGGGAAGGCAAGGAGAATGCATAAATTGAGATAAGTGTTGGACAGCAAAAGAGATGTCACGCCTTGTATTGGTAAGAAAATTGAGCTTTCCCACCAATGACCTGTAAATAGTTTAGGGAGAGGAGTGCCCTCCTTGTCTTTAAGCTTAACATTCAAAGGAAGAGGACAGACCACAAAAGCAACATCTGAACAGTGAAACGCCAAGAGAAGATCATGAAAAAATTTCTTCTGATGTAGAAGAACCCCATAATCTGAATATAACACCTCAATGCCTAGAAAGTAACTGAGGGATCCAAGATCTTTGATCTTAAATTGAGCATCAAGGAAGGACTTCAAAGAAGAAATCTCAGCAGAATCAGTCCCTGTGAGGATAATATCATCCGCATAAACTGCAAACACCACAATAGAGTCCCTATAAACTCTAGTGAAGAGAGAGTAGTCATTAAGGGAATGATGGTAGTCTCTAGAAGAAAGAGCTTGGGAGAGCTTGGCATACCACTGCCTGGAGGCCTACCTAAGCCCATAAAGGGACTTATGAAGTTTGCATACCAACTGGCTAGAACTGGAAGGGGGAGTAATAGAATAACCATGGGGCAGCCTCATGAATACCTCCTCATCAAGGTCACCATGCAAAAAAGAATTGTTGACGTCAAGTTGGAAGAGAGGCCAATGCTTCTTGACAGCCACTGCAACTACTGTCTTAATAGTGGACATCTTTACCACGGGGGAGAAAGTCTCATGAAAATTAATCCCCTCAACTTGTGTATCACCCCTGACAACCAATCTAGCCTTATACCTTTAACAGTACCATCAACCCTATGTTTGATTTTGTACACCCACTTGCAACCAATGGGCTTCTTACCAGGAGGAAAGTCAACAATGGACCAAGTGCCATTGGCCTCCAAGGCTGCAAACTCAGCTCTCATGGCATCCTGCCACTCAGGCACAGAAGCAGCTTGAGAGTAGGAGGATGGCTCAAACACAGGAGGAACAAAGGTAGAAGGAGAGGAAGAAACAGAAAGAGAAGAAGAAGAGGAAAGTGAAAGTTGGCAAACATAATCAGAGAGATACCCTAGAGGATTATAGGACCTAGAAGACTTTCTGATAGGCACAACATCAGGAGGAGCAGAAACAGAAGAGGAAGGAAGATGAGGTGGAGGGATAGGAGAAGGAGGAGAAGGAGAAGCATGAGAGGCCTCAATAGAAGAAGGAGGAACATAATCCTCTCTCTTAAAGAAGAGAATGAAAATTGGATTCATAACCAAAACGACATCCATACAGTAAAAGTATAAGAGGTAGGAAAATCAAAGGAAGTTGAGAAAAAGGGAAAATGTGTTCATGAAAAAAGACATCCCTGGAAACAAAAGATGACTTGGAGATAAGGTTGTACAATTTGTAACCTTTCTTAGCAAAAGGGTACCCTAGAACCCAGAAAAACACCAGGCACAAACCTAGGAGCAAATTTGTCTCTATGAACCTTAAGGACTGTGGTATAACACAAACAACCAAAGGACCTAAGATGAGAATAAAAAGGGGGCTTCCCATAGAGCAATTCAAAAGGGGTTCTATTCTTCAAGAGAGAGGTAGGGAACCTGTTAATGAGATAGGTGGCAGTGAGGATGCAATCCCCAAAAAAAAAAACAGGCAACTTGGACTGGAACAACAAGGCCCTAGCAGTTTCTAGCAAGTATATGTGTTTTCTCTTTACTACACCATTTTGCTGAGGAGTGTGAGGGCAGGATGTCTGGTGAATGATCCCCTTTTCTGAGAAAAATTTAGAACCAGTGGAACTGGACCCCAATTCCTAAGCATTGTCACTCCTAACAGTCTATACATAAGAATGAAAATGAGTTTCTACCATGGCAATGAAACTCTTGAGAAGATCAAAAGAATTACTTTTGGCTCCTAAAAGGTGAGTCCAGGTTGCCCTAGAGTAGTCATCCACAATGGTGAGGAAATATCTAGCACCATTAGAAGTAGGAGAGTGATAGGGGCCCCAGGTATCAATTTGGATCAATTAGAAATGAGTTGTAGAATGAATGGTACTGTCAGAAAAAAGGGAGTCTAGTTTGTCTTGCTAGGGGACACACTGGACAAGGGAAGGACTGCTTGCTAGAAAGAGAGGAATTGATAATAGATATATTTTTCATTCTAGAAAAAGGAATGTGCCCAAGCCTAAAATGCCAAAGAACATCCATTTTATTAGAAGTAGCATGAGTAGAATTACAAATTGGAGCAGTAGATTCATTTGAAATATCACATGCAACAGAATTAGGAAAAGTAAGATCAACACTAGAAACACAAATTGAAGAGTTAAACACAGGAATCTGCAGCTTGTATAGGCCATTGTCCAGTTTACCAAGAGCCAATGACTTCTTCAGAAAAGGGTCCTGTAAGACACACAAAGCCTTAGTAAACTGTGCAATCCCATCAAATTGACTGACCAATTGATGGAATGAAATGAGATTATATTGAAAACTAGGGACATAAAGCACATTATGCAAAGTGAAATTGGGGAACAAAGTTAGAGATCCATAATTGTAGACCTTAACCTTGTAACTATTTGGAAGGAAAACAAGACAAAGAATGTCAAGGGGTTGTATATTGAAGGGAAGAGATTTAAGATAGGTCATATGATTAGATGCACCAGAATCTATTATCCAATCAGAAAGAGTGACTTGGGAAAACAAAGCAGGTTTAAGTAAAATACTGTGAGTGGCCACCCTACCAGCAAAATATGCTGAAGATTTGAGTGAGGTAGATGAATCAGGGTAGACATGAGTCTGTTGTAGAAGATGAATCAACTGGGAGTATTGTGCCTTTGTCAAACCAAGAACCCCAACAGATTTTTTAGAACAGTTGAGAGGGCCTACACAAGTAGCTGAATCAGAAGGACATTGCTGAGAAGAAAAGGAATCAACCGCCACATGTGCTGAAGCCTTTCTGGCACTAAGATTCTTAGTGAATTTGAAACCTTGTGGAAAGCCATAGAGCTTATAGCATTTCTCAATGTTGTGACCAGGCTTCTTACAATATTTGCAAATAATGGATGACTTCTGGGAATCAAAGCTCACCTTGGGAGCATATGGCTGTTTAGAGACCCCAGAATTGAAAGAGGCAGATTCTGAAGAGAAGTGAGAAGCAGCAGACGCCTACCTCTGTTTCTCATCTCTCAAAAGGATATTGTATACAATGTCAATGGAATGAAGGGGCTTTATCATGAGTATGTTTCTCCTAACTTGCACATATGTATCATTGAGACCCATAAGGAATTGATACACCCTATGTTCTGCCTCAGACTTTATACTACCACCACATGTATACCTATTATCTGAGCTAGCAGACAATGAAACAAGCTCATCCCAGAGCTGCTATAGCTTGTTGAAATATGCAGCTATGTCAAGAGAACCCTAAGAGATATGAGCTATCTCTTTTTTCAATTCAAACACCCTTGCACCATAAGCTTGCCCATACCTAGCCTCAAGTTCCTTCCAGATGTTTGTTGCATACTCAGGATACACAACAATGCGATGAATGTCCTTAGTAATAGAGTTGGCAAGCCATGCAACAACCAGGTCATTGCACCTTTGCCATTAGCGAAAAAGAGGAAAACCTTCAGAAGGACTCTCAGAAATAAAATCCAACTTATTCCTAACAGAGAAAGCAACTAGGATGGACCTACGCCAACTGCCGTAGCACGAGCCATCAAAAGGCTCAGTGACCAAGGAAGATCCTAACAAATCAAATGGATGCACATATAGGGGGTGGCATGGGTGTGTGTAATCATCAAGATGAAAAGGAAGACGAGAACTCGGAGTCCCATGGTCAAGGGAAGGGGAGTTATCAGAAGTAGAAGAGGTCGAGGTTCCGGTTGTGATAGCCATTAATCAAAAGAACAAAACTTGAGAGAACAACCAATCTCACACAAATTTAAGCTTTAACCACAAAAGTAAAACAAAACCCTAAAATATGCAGTTGATATGAAGATGAGGAAATAATGTACCAAATTCTTCGCGACCGGAAGAATACGACCCTGTAAACAACTCGCACAAACAGTAAATCGGTTGAAACGGCGAAGAGGTTTCACAAATCAACAAATCCTAACCAAATTGAGTGAACGAAGTACTTGAAAATTGAAGACGGGATCGTCATAATCCAAGCTCCAAAACCTCAATAAAAGCAAGCGAGCTAAGATAGAAACCTTCAGAGGCGACCAATCTTCAACACACAAAATATGACGATCGAACAAACTAACGAGGAAGGAGAAATCTCCAGTGAAACTCGTCGAGGTTACCATCGGAGGATAGAGAATCACGAGCATTATGAGATTCCTCACTCTGATACCATGTTAACAACGGAAAATCAGTGAAATCAATGGAGTTCGACTTAGGGTTTATTGTGTTTAGAATAGAGAGAAGAGAAAGTTTTTTTAATTAGAAACTTCTGAAAATTGAAAATGAATAATCCGTTCAATACAATGTGTAACTCAGCCTATATAGTTGACCCGAGAGTCCAACTAAGCCCAAATCACTAAGCTGAACAAAACAGAAAAATTAAATACATGTGGGCTCAGCCCAGTACAAATAATAAAGGAGGATATTAAACCCATGACTAAATAATTCCCACATGTTATCTATTGTATTGTATCGTATTGTTACTTTAAATACAATATTTGTTTTGATTGTTAATTTAATTTCGTTGTATCATATCGTTAAATCCATCGTTACGTAACGACAAAAAATGTCACTTTATGGAATGACGGATTTGGTGTGATGGCGTTGTTTCCTTACTTTTTTCTCTCATATTGCCCTTCCTTATTATTAAATAATCATATTTTATCCTTTATCCTATTTTTTTATATAGTAATTTTATTCCGTATTATATTTTTTCTTAGTAATATTACAAGTTTATTCTTCATATTATTGGTAGGTGATATCATGAAACGATAACAAACGATACAATCTATCCAAATATTTTATTTATCAAATAATATAATACAGTACAGTACAATATAATACGATACATTATAAAACAACATATAACAACGATCCAAACAAGTTGTAAGCATGTCTGTCTTTTTTTGGGATGGGAAGAGGTTGCCGAAAGGATGCGGATTGAAGAGTGTAAATTCCATCAATAAAAGGGTAATGAATAAAATAGTTGTATTATTCCTTCTATCCTAATTCATATAATAATATTCTTTGTATTTCGGATGTATTGAAGTATTTTGCATTATTTAATCAGTAAAATTATTATAGTTTATAAAAACTCAAAAAGAAAATTAAATCATTTACCGCATTTGATGTTATGATAATTCTTTGTCAAAGTTTTAAATGAATATAAGAAATTTTCTTCAAACTTAACATTGGTGGAATGCTACTTTAAATTTCGTAAATGTTAGCTAGTAGAGAACGACAGGTAATGACGGGTTCAATTGAATTCTCGTCAAAAAAATCGTGTTGCACAAATATGAAAAAATAACTTTGAATTCCCTTAATTTACTACTTTAGGTGGAAACTTTGAAAATTTTGAATTCTTAATAAAAAAATATAATTCCGCCACCAAATAGAATAAAAAGGTTAAATTAAAAAAAAGTATTTTATATGAGCTCATGCTTTAAGCAGTCATTTTCAGGGAAAGGCCCCATCAAATTCTCCATTATCAATCATCGTCCCTGAAAATCAATAACCTTTCATCATTCGCAATGGAACGTTTGACGGTACATTGCACTTAGCTGGCTGACGTGGATACTTTAAACATTATTATTATGTGATTTCCCCAAGATATTGTTTTTAATATCTAAGAGAATACTGAAAAGGAAAACTCAAAAATAAAAACAAAAATGAAATATATATTCACATGCCCCAATATTAAAATAGATCTAAGTGACCAATTAATTTTTTTGCTTAAACAGGTATCACTTTCGACTGGGGCAAGTTTTTTTGTTGTCGACCATTTTAGCCGCCATTAATGGCAGCTACTAAGCATGCAGAAAAGGGTATGAGTTCTCTTTCTGATACTAATATTATAAAACTAGTACTTCAAGACTAATACCGGCGAAGCCAGATTGTCGATAACCAAATAATTTTGATTCAAATCATCTATATTTATTTTAAAAAATTTATTATATAAATATAAATTATTAATTTAGAACCAACTAAATTAAAAAAGATTGACTCTTAAACCCATAAGTATGAAATCTTAACTCTCAAGACTAATGTTTATTACAAGTTTCTTCATGGGAGTATAATTATCATTAAATTAAAGTACCGTTTTTAATAAGGAGGTCATAAGGTAATATTGTAGGAGGGAAAGTAAATAACTACATACAATATGTAGAGAAATATTATTACCATTAAACTTTACTAAGCACAAAGCCAGACAATTTCAAAGTTGGAATTCTGTTCTTCCTCTACAGAGGAGAATTTTAAATAAAAAAAAAAAGGACAAAAATATATGAGTCATCACGAAGATTTATCGTATCTTAAAAAATTCCAAGAATTTCTCATGGCTGACACTTCTTCCTTTTACAGCTTTTCTACTTCCTCAAGAGACAAAAAATTCACAATCCCATTCTTGAAGAAGAGAAAAGAGATACAGAAAGGGACAATGTATTCAGTGACATGTGATCATCTTTAGACCTCTCAATCTTCTTTCTTTGTTCTTTAGTTCCATGACATTATTCAGTTCTCTTCCCTATTTACCTGAAACACAACAAACCAAAAAACAATATTATAATCTGACAGACAATCAAGAAATCTTTTTAATTTAACTACATAGGCGGAGCTAGCTATATATACTACTAAAAACTAGAATTAGTGATGAACAAATTCTTTAGCAAAAAAAAAAAAAAAATCATCGCTAATCTTATTTAGCGACAAATTATTAAGAAATTCTGTTAGCTACGAGTGATTTAGCGACATATAAGTGATGAAGTTTGTAGCTAATTCCAGTTTCTTTTATTGTAACTACATGCATAGGCGGAGCTAGAGCAAGTTCTATCGGTTTTACTGAACTCATTGCTTTCGACTCAAAACATATGAGGAAAAAATTTAAAAATTTATACATATAGTAAGACTATATTCTGATCTCATCGGCACTAGATCCTAAATTTGTCTGCTATATATTGCTAAAATGAAAAAGAAAAAGAGAACTTAAACATACCAATGGTTCTTTTGCAATGTAGAACTGCTTCATAAATGGAGCTTTCAGAATCACAAGACCTGCGCCAATTATCAACAGAATAAGCTACACTTGTCCTGGGAGATGTTGCTGGAGAATATTCCCACTTCTTCACTTCCTTTCCACTTCTGCACCTACCAAGTCTACATCTTCTTATTTTTTGGCAAAAAGGCCTCAAAAAATCCAAATACTTGAGCAAAACTCGCCTTGACAAAGTCCGACATCTTCTCAACGATACACAACGATTCACCCTCCTAGATGAATGTGAATCGTTCAGTGTGACTGAAGATGTCGGAGAATTTGGGATGGAGTCGGAACTAATTACATCGTAATCAGATTCCAACTTCATCGGCTTCTTGACGAAAAGAGGCATCAAGAAACCATTGGAGATGAGTTCATCAGCATGAACAAGAGTTAAAGGAGATTCAGAAGTTGGAAAATCAAAGTTCAAATCTTGTGGATTAACATTAAAGAATCTCTTTGAAGGAGGAAGTGTAGGATCCATCTCAATAAAAGCAGTTTCATAATCATCTGATGCATCCATAGATGCTCTAAAAGAATCTCCCAAGTCCACTAACCAACTATATGAAAAGCTCTCAATAGAAAGAGACTGTGAAGTTTCCATCTTTTTGATATTCTAATTGATTGCAGATATTAAGGATCAGAGAAGGAAAGGCTCTGTAGAGATTTAAGGAATAGAAAGAGGGGACTTTTCATGCATATATATATGGAATAAATTCTGTGTATATATGTAAAGCAGTAGTGATTGAATTATGCACTATCCTTTCCCTAACAATAACATATGGGGTGGTCCGTGGTCAACTACAGACAACTTCAATTAATAACTGAAAACGAAATGAAGAAAGAGTAATGAAATAGAAAGACAAACCCCATATACACCCACGGTAGTTGCCTTACATTACCTTAATTTAGTATACTATTTATATTCAACTAGTTAACTTCACATACAAGTTGGTGAATATTGCCACTTTCTTTTTATGTTCTATTCTTGAAGAAATTAATTCTCCCCTGTAATGCTTATATAACGACTTCTAGACTGCCCATAACCATGCAACGCAAAAATATCCTATAAATACTTTGTCCTACCAGTAATAGTTTATACTTTATTCCACATTGTATTCTTGATATATTAATCCACTAAAACAACATGCTCATACTGCCAATCATAACCATGCATTACATTGTTAACACAACAAAAGCACAAACAGTTTTTCAGAGCATCTAAATGAAAACTTTAAAGAGTAAATGTTTCTTCTGATTCCAAATTCTGCTGTCAAAATCGTTAGTCCTTGTTGTGGTAAATACTACTCTGCTGCGGATTTTCACCTTTTTGGAGTCATAGCTAGGAAAATAACATGTATGCTTCGGTGATAAAAGAATATAATAAGAAGAACATGATATTTTAAGGATATTATTGATGTTTATAGGTAGATATATCAAGAAACAAAGATCTTCGATTTTTATTTGTTTCTTATTTAACATTCCCCCTTCCTTTCATGACAGCAAAGACAACAATCATTTCCATGGAAATGTGAAAGCATATCTTGATTTTACATACTATAACCTATAGCCATATCAAGAACTTTTGTACCATTCATTGGTGGATGCATCTGCAATCCAAACAAGGAAATATCAGAACTTCTCTTGGTAAAGAAATCTCAAGCTTTTACATCCACCAAACGCCTGAGTGGTGGCAATTCAACCGTTCACATTTTTTTGATGCTGAAGAGGATTGTCTTTTTCTTTTGGAAATTTGCACAACAAATTATTTACAAACAGCACAGAGAAACAAAAAAACCAAACAAAGGTCCCCACGATTGTCGGAGAAAGAGATTGACATTAAGGAAGCCCTTAGGGAGCAAAACCAGAAACTTGAAAGTGACTTAAAACCAAATGGTCCCCTCTCATTGTCTCCTGGGGTCTAAAAGCAATAGCAAAATATACAAATATTCTCAAACAATTAAGTTAGCATATAATTGTCTTCTAATGTGGACCAGTAGCATGGTGTAGGCAAACACTTTATCACCACAAAATATGACCCCCCAAAAGAATAATAAAGATAAGAGTACATTAGATGTCATCAAATTCTTTTAGGACTGTAAAGGTCACTTGATTTTGCAATGAGCTGAGGGCACTTGAAAAGTCTGGAAAATGTCATCTATAAACATGAATTCTACTGTGGCCAAGTCTTGAAGCAGTAGATAGATAGAACCATAATGACTTTAAGGTAAGTTAACCAGGTAATTTTGGAATTAGAGCCTTAAAATATGGTGTTACTAGACAACAAAAAAGGGCCAAAAATTAAGTCATTTACCATTCTGTCATATTTCTCTTGATGTTGTGCATCCCCTGTTCAATGATTACACACACAGGATTCCCAGACACAGAAATCGGAGAAATATTTTGTCCAACAATGTCAAAGAAGCATGGACTGCAAAGCAGAAAATTTCAGAACCAAATATTCATAAGACAGAGTATTTAACTCATATAAAGCAACATATATCAAATTTAAACGAGAAATGTCATTTTACTAAACAAAGAAATACAAAGGTTTTCCAAAGGATGTGCAACCGCATTGATGCTAATAAGTTACTCCCTCTATTTAAAAAAGATTGGCATTATTTTCTTATTAGTCTGCTCCAAAAAGATTGACACCTTTCAATATTTCCTTAATAGGAAGTATTTACAGTCACACAAATGTTATGGCAGGTTTCAAACCAAAAGTTTCAAAAGTTCTGCAGCCACACAAATGCAATGACTTATTTAAGACCACATATCTCAAAAGTCTTCCCCTTCTTTATTAAAATTTGTGCCAAGTCAAACTAAAGCAATCTTTTCGAAACGGAGGGAGTACAGAAACAACACTGATTACAACTCCTAGGAAATAGGAATACAAGTGCAAGTACCTTTGGTAAATTAAAATGTGCCAAGGCAAATGCAATCAAGCTCACCAAGACTGAGCACCATACAGGCTTATACGTTAAAAAGGATGGGAGAAGAAACCCAAGTAAAACAAATACGGAGAAGGTCCAAATATACCCTTTTATTTTTGAAAATGGTCTAAGAATACCCCTCGTTATACTATTGGGTTATTTATACCCCTGCAGAGTCGTACTTTAGGTTCAAATATACCCCTCATTTAATCGGAGTGACACGTGTCATCGTCTTATTGGCCAATTCTAAATATCTCTTAATTAATTAAAAATACTCATTATCCATACCCGAAAAATAATTTTATAAAGCAATTTTTTTTTGTAAAAACTAGAAAAAACTGGTTTTTTTTTTTTACTAAAACTGAAAAAAACGAAAAAATATTTTTTTTTCATTTTTTACAAAAAATTCTACTTCAAAAAAACTGAAAAATATTTTTTTTAAAAAATATTTTTGTAAAAACTGGAAAATAAAATTAAAAAATAATTTTCTAAAGCAATTAAAATCCGAAAAAACTGAATGTTTTTAAACTAAAAACTGAAAAAAAGAAAATATTTATTTTTTCAGTTTTTACAAAAATATTGCTTTAGAAAATTGCTTTTCAGTTTTTGTTCTTTAGTTTTTACAAAATAATTGCTTTATAAATTATTTTTCAGTTTTTTTAAAGCAATGTTTTTCTAAAAACTTAAAAAAAATATTTTCGATTTTTTCAGTTTTTAATTGTTTTAGAAAATTATTTTTCAGTTTTGTTTTCCACTTTTTACAAAAATATTGTTTTAAAAAATATTTTTCAGTTTTTTCTAAGCAGAGTTTTTTGTAAAAAATGAAAAAAAAAATTCGTTTTTTCACTTTTTAGTATAAAAAATCTATTTTTTCAGTTTTTACAAAAAAATAAATTACTTTATAAAATTGTTTTTCAGGTATGGATAATGGGTATTTTTAATTAATTAGGAGATATTTAGAATTGGCCAATAAGACGATGACACGTGTCCGTCCGTTTAAATAAGGGGTATATTTGAACCCAAAGTATGACTGCAGGGGTATAAATAACCCAATAGTATAACGAAGGGTATTATTAGATCATTTTCAAAATTATAGGGGTATATTTGAACCTTCTCCGAAACAAATATCCTCCCAAATGGGGACCCAAATTGAAACCACCACAGCATTGCAATAAATGAATATTCAACATTTGAAACTATGATGAGTAGCTAAGGATGTATTGGCAAGAGATTCTAGTTCACATGTAAGAGCCAGTTGACCATGGAAAACATTAGGCAGCCCAAGATTACCTCGAAGTGCCACTTGTCATCAATGCTATATGTGAACCTATAAGATGGAAGTGGACAGATCCTCGGAAGGCGGTGATGGAGGATCACAATACCAGCAAAGAGTGCAAGACCTTATGAAACATCAGTTAATAAACGCTTGCCCTCGATACTCTTTCCGAAATCTGCTGAATGAGTTCAGAGTGTGGAATTATTCAAGACCCAATGGACCAAAACGATGGGATTCACGGAAGCATTACCTGTGAATTCCTACCAAATTTTCAGAATAGAGATTGTCCAACCACTTCTGAATTCCTACCAAATTTTTCAAAAGTAAACACGGTGACACTTAACCCTAAAGCGCGCCGGTAAATTCCATCATACTAAACCAAATAACATGAAATGAAAATAATGAGAAATTTAGATAGGAATTGAGCTACGAAACAAGCCAAAGTAATTCAGAAAACATTTTGAAAGCATTTATTTGCACATTAACAGAAAAGCTTCCATATACAAGATGTATACCCTTTTGAAAGCCACCAAAGAAAAAAAAAATGGCTTCCCAGAGAATAGTAGGCTTAACATAATATTCATCCATTATATGTTAAATCTCATAATTGAGAATTAGAATGAAAAAACTAGTCTGAAATTTCCAGACAAGATTAGTCCTGATTTAGCACTCAAATCCTTTATATCAACAACAACCCACTAAAATCCCACAAAGTGGGGTCAGGGGAGGGTACTGTGTACGCAGACCTTACCCCTACCCCGATGAGGCAGAGATGTTGTTTCCGAGAGACTCTCGGCCTTAGGAGGACAGAAATAAAACAAGAAGAGACAATATATCAGTATCATCAACAGAAACCATAGAAAAAAAATAACATCATAAAAACCATAAAATAGATTGTATGCAATAACAATAACCAGTAATCAAGTCCCGGAGCTATAAAAAACAAAAAGGATAGCGTGGACACAACAATAACCACTAGCCATCTAAGAACAACCCTATCAAATCAGCCTCACCCCCGGTATAAAGTAGAAAAAGCTCGACTACCCCCTAGCCTACAACCCTAATGCTTGACCTCCAGACCTTCCTATCAAGAGCCATATCCTCAAAAATCTGCAGTCGTGCCATGTCCTGCCTGATCACATCTCCCCAATACTTCTTATGCCGCCCTCTACCTCTTCTCGTACCCACCAAAGTCAACCGCTCACACCTCCGCACGTGTCCGAACCATCTGAGCCTCGCTTCCTGCATCCTGTCATCCACAGGGGCCACATCCACCTTCTCCCGAATATCTCAATTCCTAATCTTATCCATCTTGGTGTGCCCGCACATCCACCTCAACATCCTCATCTCTGCTATATTCATCTGGATATGAGAGTTCTTAACCGGCCAATACTTTGCCCCATATAACATAGTCGGTCTATACACCGCTCTATCAAACTTACCTTTGAGTATCGATAGCACTTTCTTGTCACACAGGACTCCAGATGCTAGCCTCCATTTCATTCACCCACCCCAATGCGGTGAGTGACGTCCTCGTCGATCTCTCCGTCCAGCTGTATAACCGACCCAAGGTACTTGAAACTACCTCTTGGGGATGACCTGCGATCTAAGCCTCACGTCCATGCCTTCTTCCCTCCTCTATATCCTTATAAACAAATATTTGAAAATTAGACTGAGCATTATCTGAAAAAAGAGAACTCTCTAATCAACTCAAAGATATGCCGATACGGATTTTTGTTAGTCCCTTTTTTTTTAATCTCCAAAACTGTTAGTTTGGACTATCATTGTTTCCACTCATTACGAACCCTCCAAGGCTCCAGCCTTGTCATCAGTAGACCGATCAACACCACCTATGCCATATGAGAGCGCAACCTGAAGATGCCAACGCAAAACAATCTTCCATCAACTTATTGCCAATCTTGAAAGAAGCCTGAACTTTGAATTAGAAATAATTTTTTTTAACTTTAATTATCCTTTCCTCATTTGAGCCACTTATAAGGTCAAGACCAAATTATAAGGTTTCACCACACCAGCGACACCCAATCTTTGCCAGAGACGCCCCCTAGGACCTCAAAGCGACCATAACCACCAATCCTCAACTCCATTAATCTTCTACATCAAGGGCAGATGTAGTATCAAAGTGACAGGTTCAATTGAATCTATAACTTGCGACATGGAGTACAAATTTGTATAAAAATTTATTAAATTTACAAAAAATAATAGATATGAACCCATAACTTTAAAAATATCATGGCTTCAATGCTAAAAACTTTAAATATTGAACTCATAGAGTTTAAATCCTGGATCCGCCAGTGTTCTACATGGCACAAAGATCCTCGAAGGCAGAGTGGTTAGATTAATTTCTTCTGGTTGCTACTCATAGTGTCCCAACTCGACACCCTTTAAACAAACACCTGTGAGCAAATGCAGAACAAACAAAGCAGAAAACCCTGTAAGGCTTCCTAAGGAATATTGGTTTTTCCGTGCAATCTAACTTATGCCTCATCACACTAATTAATAAGAAAATAATTTTTGACCTAACTCAATTCCAAAAGCTAGTTCTGTTCACCTCAATTTGCGCCCTATTTGAGACGAACACAAATTGCCACATCCAATGCTGATGTGTGATACTAACACCCTTGCACGTGCGTAAACAACATGACATGGGGTCCAACACAGGTAAACCAAGAATTGAGATGAGTGCAGCTCTGATACCATAATAAAAAAAAATGAATCTTGGGCCTAACTCGAATTCATTGCCATCTCAAATCGAGGTATGCATGTTGTTTCTTGTGCCATTACTGGTGGTATCCCACATCGGATCATATCCATTTCTAGCCCATCTCTGACAAAAGGTCCCCCAAACCCTTCCCTAGTCTCCATTTGGCAATCCCTGATCTTTGCCCATTCGATCACTTGTTGCGCCTTTAATCGAAAGTGCTACTTCCTTTGTGTCGTTTTGTTATAACATAAATATACGGGAGAACTTTAACTATAAAATATTTTAAGTTCATCTAATAAGACTACTAAAATATGAGAACAATATGTGTCTACAAAAAATAATGGTCAACTATTTCTTGAGGGCAATTAACACACCATTCTTGTAAATACTTTTGAATCGTACCTTTTACAGTTTTTACCACAAAAAATAGAAGGTATTATAAATGCTAGTGAATCAGAGGCAGTACCTGTCTAAGGTCTGTAATCTGGTTTTGAACTAGCAAAAGATCATCGCAAAATTCAAAGATTCCAAAGCAAAATCGTCACTCCTAAAGCATGAAAGTCACAATGTGTACAATGCAACAGATACCAAGAAATCAGGGTGGAGCTAGAAGTTTACTTTTAGTCCAAACCCTATGTTTATATTAAGAAACCACTAAATATGCATAAAATTAAATTTAGAACCCATGAGCTAATACCTAATATTGCTATCTCAAAATTTAAAACTCATAAATTCTCATAAAAGTTCAAATCCTCTCTGCAAGAATAAATCATACTTATTTGATACAAATAAATATTGTTTTGATTAGAGACATTAATTACACTTGAAACCCACTTCAAACTCATTTACATGCTAAACCTACAAAGCAAAAGTGATGTTCAATTCATCATGAGAAAAGGAAAAAAAGAAAAGAAACTTTGGATATTTAAAAAAAATATTAGTATACGTGTCAGCTTGCTATACTTTGTATCACAAGTAACTCTAGTCACCTAGACTTAGGCAAATACAAAGAAATCCCGAGATTTAAACTCTTTTCTTCAAAATTTGCACCCACTCCAAATATCCTAACAATAACATTTACAAAGTCGCCATTGTTCAAACTATTTCTTTTCTCTTTACTCTTGGAGTGTAACGTCAACATTTCAGGTAGCTTTAATAGGAAAAAAACTCAGCTTACCTTAAAGAAGATAAAAGAGAACAGATTTCAGACATAAAATTGATGTTGACTATTCCATTAGTTTCATTTTATACACAGTGTTTAATAGAAGCAAGATATAAGAAAATAAGACTTTTGACACATTAATTAAAAATGTGTACAATATGTGAACTTTATGGTCTAATTAAACATGTAATCTCATTCTTATGAGAAAGTGTAGTCAAAATTAAGATACAGATATTAGAACTACAGAGTTTTCAAAGGAGTATAAAAAAGTGTCAATCTATTTTAGAACAAATAAAATAATATAAGATGGGACACAGAGTGTATGGAACATAGAGTAACTTATTTATTGATTAAAATGAAATAATTTTTTTTGAGATTCTTAGGACATGTCCGGGCATCGAGTACTGCTTCGATTTTTCTAATATTGAATTTTAATATTTTCAGGTACTATATTTGACTATTTAAATTTGCAAATATTGAACTTTATTACTAAATTTTTCTTCAAAATTTCTTCATTCCGTCTTACCTTAATTCTGTTTATTTTTCTTATTCTGGACAAGTGTTGAAAGGTCCAAATTTCAAGGGAAATTAATTTGTCTTGTAAAATGACGGGTGTAAATCCTCCCAAACATTGTCCCCCCCCCCCCCCCAAAACCCCACCCCCACTCCCCCCAAAAAAAAAAAAAAACAAAGCACAACTTCGGTGGACTGCCGCAGAAAGGAAAATAGGATTTCTCTGTAACGAGTTAAAATCTCGGCAAACTTCAAAGAAATTGTAACAATCCAAAATATTTTGTACATTTATTAAGCATGGGATTGGAGAATTAATTTAGTTTGTAATATTGGGTTAATTACTAAGCTAGTGAAGGAGATTAATTATAAGTATAAGATAGCATAATAGTTAATTTGCTAGTGGGCCAATTCACATTACATCTAATAGTTGGATAATTATGGGCTTTAGCTAATAAAAACAAGAATATACTTAAATAGCCACAATACCTAAGACTTAAACATAAAATAGCCGGCGAATATATAATATATATATAATTTATGTATAATATATATATAATTATGTATAATCATTATATAATCTATGTATACTGGCTAGAAAAAGTAAACAGTAAATTCAATCGGCTATTTGTGTAAAAGATCCATAAAAATAGGGCCTTTTCACTTTTAGCGCGTGCCAAAAATTATTTACATTTGATAGCTGAAAAAGTATATAAAAGTTGTATAATTTTTGTATATAACATATATATATATATACAAAATATATATATTTTTCAGTTATTATTTTGAGAGCGGCTATACAATATCATTTTCCCATAAAAATAAGAAACTATGCCCAACCATCCCAGTTGCTACTCACGTTAGGAGAGCATTAGGGCACTAGAATAAATAAGTTTAAAAAAATTAGTTTCTTGGTTCACCAAGACAGAAACTTAAAATGAATAAAAAGAAAAAAGAAAGAAAGATAAAGAGCATGTTTTAGCCTTGGGGATTTGATGGCAGCACCTTGAGAAATCTAAGGCGCTTTAGCATTGGGGAAAACCTACGAGAAGTAAGGACGTTGGTTTGCTCAGGTACTACAAATGTTTAGAGTATATTTTTTAATTAATTTTAGTCAATTAGTAATTATGGTAGTATAGGAGATATGAATGATCGTGCATAAATAGGGGACATAATAATTATTTAATGATGGGATGGTAGTCAATTAGTAATGATAATGATAATAATTTGGAAGAGAATAATCATTTAGTAATTGTGAGAGTTAGCTTTACTTTGAGAATATAAGGCATAAGGCAACATGTACTGTTTGGGCAATTTGCTTTGCTGAAAATAAATTTCGTGTTTGACTTTAATTGCGTATATATTTTGATTAATTTACTGAAGGTTGACTTTCATTTTGGCTTATCCTATAATTGTAAAATTTATTCACCTAGATTAATTAGTAAGTGTTATTCAATATTTTGCAAAAATGATGCCATTTTGTTGGTGTTCTAGACGTTTCAAGGTTGGAGAACTTCCTGTTAGCGATGTAAGTGAGACTTTAAGCTTTGATACTTGCTTTTTTCAAAACCCGTTTTAAAAATATTTTTTGTGTGCCTGGTCCATGTGTTGGGACAAACGTGTGCTTGGTAGAATCGGTGATCTTCGACTGGCCGTAAATGTATTATTTGATAAAAATACTAAAATTATTTTATAAGTTGTTTGATGGTGTGATACGGCCATGAGCCATGATGTTGGGTTTGATAGTTTGATACGGTTGTGAGCCATGATGTTGGGCATTGTGTATGCTTTATACATCACCCGAGTATTATGTATGCTTCTTGATATATTTGGGGTATTGTATATGCTTCAGTGAGCATTGTGTATGCTTCGTTATATATTTGAGGTATTGTGGTGCCATTGTTGATTCGTAAAGGTATCAGTTAATTTCTTTCACTACAGTTATGACAAGTCCCCAGTGTGTACTGTGTTAAGATATGTGTACTCTTGTTGGTTAATTCTTATTAACTCTGTTGATACATATATATATTGAGTTATTGTATAATTATCGTATTTATTATATCGTTATTGTTGTGTGTGTTTTTATTTTCTAACACTTGTTCCAGGGGTATTCAAAGTGGCGGGTCGATGATCTTACTGGTTATATTCACGTATAACTTACTCCTTACCTGCATGTCTGATGATAGGCTAGAAACCCGTATTTTAGCCGTAGTATTACACTCTAATTACAGCATTTTGTGTGTTTGAGCTTAAATGATAATGAATTACTCTTATTATATGTTTTATACCTTGCAGGAAATGATTTCAAGCTATTAAGATAATTTGGAGCTAAATCGAACAAGTTGGAGTTTTGAAATCTGAGTAAAAGCCCAATAAATTAAGTCGGAATTACGTTCGGGGGTCGAGGACCAAGTCTGGATGTCAAAAAGTAGATGAAACAATTTACTCTGAGAAAAAGACACAGCCAAGCCGCATGGGGCGCCGCGAGGCGCGGCGCGGCAGTGTAAAATTGGACTGACAGGCGTTTTACAAGCTCTCTAAATATTCCCACAAGCGCGCCGCATGGAGCGGGGCGAGTGTACAAAATTGTCATAGTAATTTCTTATTTCGGCTAGGAAAGGGTAGTTTCGTCCGGACTTATTTCTACATGGTATAAATACACCAAAAACTCAAATTTTAGAGAACTTTTGACCTATGAAAGATTGGAGAACCAACAAAGGCAAGAAGACTCAAGAATTCATCAAGATTTCAACCAACAATCGGTGCAATGCGGGAGTTTGTATCGAATCATTGGCGTTGATGTTTTCTTTGTTCTTAGACCTTATTGAGATGACTTTTTTCATTGCTATGGAGTAATTTCTATTAGAGTGTTGACAGATAAGTGTGTTGATAACTTGATTAGGATTTCGATTCTTGATAATTGTTGGAATTAATTGATAGAGTTTTAATTCGTATTGTTGAGTTATTTATTATTTTGCTTAATTGAAAGAGGAGTTTGATATTGAATTTCTTTACATCTTATGCTCTAGTTTAAATTCGTGATTCAAATAGGTAATCGAAAGAGCCTCTTGAATTATTAATCGAAATAGAAAATGGGAAAATATTCATGAGAAGATACCCTTTAAATCATAACAATCATTTTATTGTTGCAATTGTTTACCGTGATTCAATTGGATTAATTACTGAAATTAAAGTTTAATCGAAAGAGGAATATTAACTTCAAGTGTAAACTGATTATCTGTTGAATTCGTGAGAATCAACAGTATTATAGAGTGAACTAACTCAAGAATTGGATCCCGAATCAATTATCTTGTACCTGTCTAGTCAAATACCCTCCTTTCTCTCATAGATATTCTTCGTTGCTCATCTGTCGTCCTTTGTGATCAATTGTAAATTGCTTAATTTTTAGTATTTAATCGTAGTAATAGTCATCAAATCAAGTGTTAATTTTTCTGGTTAGTAATCAACTGAAGATTATTCGAACACTGTTTAAATCCAATCCCTGTGGAGACGATAATTAAACTATACTATCTTTGACTAGCGAGCAATAATTTTGTATTGTGTTTTGCGCTCGTTAAATTTTGGTGTCGTTGTCGGGGATTGACAATCAATAGTGTTTAAAATAGTTTTTAGTACTAATTCAGGAACAATTTTTTACTTTAATGTATTCACGTTTTCTCACTTGTGTGCAGGATACAAGTTTGATTTCTCAGGTGTATGACTCGATCTTCTTCAAAGGAAGTGATACCATACGAACCAGAGTTGGAGAAATGCCTGCGACAACTAGGAAAAGAAAGAGAATTAACAGAATATTTCTCGGGTCATACTTCGACTCAAGATAACATGGCAAACAAAGAGATTGATGGAGAAAACTTAGCTGTAAGAGAGGCAGCACAACAAGAAACTGCACGAATAGCAGTTGAAGCAGCCCGGAGAGTTGCTGAGGAGACTATCGAAGATGGTGAGTATTATACCCTATATTTTTGTAAGTGAAAGTACACCATAAATAAATTGATGAAAGTTCGGAAATGAGATGTTACATCCCGCATTTTTGTACGTTAAAATTTCGTCGTAAGTTAATCGACGTAAGTTCGGGAATGAGATTATTTTGGGATTATAAGTATTGTGCTACTTCAAACAAGTGATAAGTAAATTCGTGAAGGTGAGAGGGTAAGTGAATCGAAGAAAACGAGTTTCGTCGAAGTTTGACAATTTGGGATAAAATACGGTCTGAACTATAATACCCGATATTTATGGACTAGTACCATACAAGGTACCACATGACCATGACAGTAAGGTATACAAAGTATGTTAAAAGTGAGTAGTATTTTAAGTAATTTGAGATGATTCTTAATTATGTGAGTAATTGGTTAATTGTTGGATTAGTGGAGAATTTCCAAGTTAATTAGAAAATTGGTAATTTATTTAAGACATTTTAGATTGTCTTTTGGATAAATTCTTGAAACCAACATGGCAGCAACACAATATTACTAAGTAACTCTTAAGTCATTAGGATAGGTGGCACATTAAGGGGTCTTTGGGCAAGACTAGTCCCCAAAAGTGGGGCCCACACCCACTAATATAAAAGCCTCTCTAAAGCACAAATTTGAGATGCTTAATCTCATCTACAAATGTAACGGATCTCCAGCCAAGAAATCTTCATACGAAATTATACTACGTAATGTTATAGCAATGGGATTTTGCGATTCTAAGGGAATACGGTGCAATCTTTCTCAACGATTATCATATGAATTTTTTCCTACTTCGATCCGTCGTTGCGTGTTTTCACAAAAGACATATGTTAGAGGGATCATCAAGAGAATCGGCTCAGGTATGTTAAGGCTATCCCTTCTTTCTTTTTGGCTTGATCCATACGATAGAAACGAAACGAGCAAATGCACAATTTTCATAAATGACTCTATTCATAGAAATACTAGAGATGCCTATGTTCTTGATTCCCATATGTCTTATTATTCCATCGTTTGTTCATGGGTCTCGAAAAATACGTAAGTGGATAAAGTTTACTTTATGATATTAATCAAAGGCATAATGGTCTTATGACATTCCGAGAAAATTTTATTGACGTACTTCTCATGCATTGCATTCATGTACATTGACCCATGACCAGACGACGTTATATATGTGTATATATGTATATTATATGTATATGGGATATGGGAAAAGGTTACGGCGTTATATACGCACCACCACCTGATCAGCTGGTATACGTTGATGATTTGCCCACAGTGGCCGAGATGATATGATGGGATGCCCTCAGAGGCTTGATGATGTTATGAACGCATATACCTATGCATGGTATGACATTTATACGCATATGCATGGCATTGTAAATATTAATGATTCACAGAGTTATTCAGATTTACATGTTGAGTCTTTTACTCCATATTTCTCTCATGTCTATTATTTACTGATTTTCATTCCTTACATACTCGGTATATTATTTTTACTGATGTCCCTTTGCCTGGGGACATTGTGTTTCATGTCCGCAGGTACCGATAGGTAGGCCGAGTGTCCTCCAAGTAGTCTATCAGCTCAGCAAAAGATGTTGGTGCGCTCCATTTACTCAGGAGTTGCTTGTTTGGTCAGTATGATTTAGACGTGGATTTTTTGGTATGGCGGGACCTTGTCCAAACTTTTATGATAAGTATGTACTCTTAGAGGCTTGTAGACAGATGTCATGTATACGGATACTTATATGGACTTGTCGGCCTATGTTTTGAGTTTACAAATGATCATGTTGGCCTTATAGGCCCGTATGTCACGTGTATAAGTTTTTATATCAGGTTGGATCGTTCTATGTCGGGTAATTCCCTCATATTTACTCTATTTATCTCATGAAGCCCCTTTTGGCCCACTTACCTATGATGATGTAACAAGAAAATACGTTATATTGGTACTCGGTTGAGTAAAGTACCGGGTGCCCGTCGCGGCCCATCGATTTGGGTCGTGACAAAAGTGGTATCAGAGCAATTCTGTCCTAGGGAGTCTACAAGCTGTGTCTAGTAGAGTCTTGTTTATGGGTGTGTTGTGCACCACACTTATAAGTAGGAGGCTACAGGGCATTTAGGACTGTCACTCTTTCTTCTTACTCTAGATCGTGCGGTAGAGCTCAGTTGTAAAACTTTGAACTCCTGAGTTCTATATTATTCGTAATAAGATGATACCTACATCCAGAAAGACGGTTGGTAAGAGATATAGCTGTGGAAGAGTTGAGCCAGAGGAACACGATTTTTGCATCATGCTTATGATGGATAAATGTGAGGTCTTCAGCAGAACATGTGTGTACTAAGACGTGTAAGGTTCTTGATAAGGAGCCTTAAGGCAAGAATATCTACCCATATGGTGAAAAGCAAAGAGAGATTCAGAAGGTAGATACAAGTTTCAACAAGTAAAAGCAAGGTAAAGACAGGTACGAGGCACCCAGTTAATGAAGATTAACAGTATTTACAATTCAAGCAGAGAAATATAAGCATTTTGAGTTACCTTCAATTGTAACAGAGGTATGTATAATTAGCCACACCCATCTCAGTTATGCTCCATGGGAGCCAACATATATAATTTAAGGGAAGGACGGGATATCAAGAACCTGCTGGGGTTAGAGTAACCCAAAATGATGGTTGGATTGTTTGCGTCTGTTGACATTTCCGAAGGATATTGTAAATGTGCTAACAAAATCTCCTTGTGAGACACCCAGATGGTGTACTCTAGAATAATACATCTAGATATGAATACTAGAATGATCAAATTTGTTTTTACAAAGATAGGCACTGGAAGCCTAGGGGGGATAAATATTACCTTAGCGTGGCTCCCGTTCCTAGTAAAAAGAGAATGTTAGGCAACCCGAAGAGCCAGTGGATGGAGAAAGGGGAGCTAGAAGCAGAAGAATGTCTTGTTTGAGTTTTCAGAATAAAGTGATAGACATAGAAGTTAGCAGGAAATAAGAAGAGAGTTAATGAAGCATTATGAGTAAGATGTGATACATGGATGACAACAGTAGATCAAAAAGATGACAGTATTACAAAGTCTATAGACAAGGGGAGGAAAATATGAGAGGTGACAGGCCTTGAGGCAACAAAAGAGTATAGGCCATAAAGTCATATCCTCATTTCGAAAAATAAGTTCGTGACTCTAACGTGATTACCAGAAGGAAAAGTTAGACCCAGAGTAATAGAAATCAGTATGGATTGGTTTACAAGATAAACTAAACATAAATTAGGGGCTGAGTGGTTTGATATTAGTCGGCATCATAAGAAATTCAGAGATTGCGTTCCGGCTATAATAGAATGGACGACAGAGGAATAACCTTTAAAGGTCATTCAGGAAGACGCTTCCCTAAAGCAAGCAATGTGAACAAAATTAAGCTTAAGGGACTGTATGTGCCAATTACACTAAGTGTCACCCTCGCGAGTAAGGAATCTTGGTACAAAAGGATTATCGCAAGGCAAGTAAGGATCATCGATGATGTGCAAAGACGCCTAAGAGTAAGAGGAAAAATATCTATAGGTAGCTCGTCGTAACGCTAAATCTTAGTACTCCCCTAAAGGGGGGAATGTGGAGTGATATGGCATTAAATCAGAATTAAGTGGTTCTAGTAATTATAGAATGGTAAAGAAAGAATGCGATAAAAATAAGAAAGGAATGATATTGCCCTTATTCAGATCCTACGGATATACTACGATTCTAGAACATTATGCAAACGCGATGTCAAGGAAAGGAAGTAAGGGTTTCTGCCCAAGATATTATTGATAGATAAGGAGCCAGTGCGAGACGTAAGTTAAGACAAAGGAAATAACCCAAGAAAGATTACGCGGAATATTGATATGAGAATGGGCCAACGAGTAGTTAGTAGTTAATTCAGGAAGAGCCTAGTCATGGCTAGACAAGATGTTATAGACAAATCAGCAGACCATGCAAGATAAACATAGTGAACCCAAACATAGAGAATTCAGTCTCGTAGATATGACATCGGGACCCTTGAGAAATATTCAGCTAGGAGTTGGGGTAGTTAAAGGCACCGTATGAGTATTACGGGAATAAAAGAGAGTGCCACTGGGAAGACAGTCAAAATATCAGTTCAGAAGCAACCCTACAAGCACAAGGGTGTGGAGGTAAGTAACTACGGATAAATATAGGCAAGAAAGGACATCAAAAGGTCCGTCGAGTATATAATATAATAAGCTCACAGCTTTATAAGAGCCATAGGATCATCCCTAAAGACTACAATAAAAGACTAGCTGAGGAAGTAAGGAAGAAGGCTTCAACCTAAGCTCAGTGACCTAAGGAGGAAATGGTCTTATAACAACAGTCTCACAATAACATTGTACGCACTCCATTAGAAAATGGAACCTACCGTGGATAATGAACGGGAAGTAAAATCAGAAGTGATATTCAAGATCATATGAATTGTATAGAATTCAATATGTGTGGGCACTGAGATAAGCTAAGTATGCACGCAACAAGGAGGGAGAAAGGGCAGGAAAAATAATAGCTTACGTTTAAAGAAAGTTAAGAAGGAATGAAAGGAGTTATTCGATCAATGACCCAGAATTAGTTACGGACACACTTAAGATTTCAGAGTATTATCCGCGCAGCATATGTGTTGACAATTATACAGCCGTAGAAGTCTCCGGTATAAGTTAAAAAGAAGGAATTGAGTCCAGGTCATAGCCAAAGGATAGAATTGTTAGAAGATTGTATCATGGATATTCCATAACGCCCATGAAAGACTAAAGTAATAACTAATACCATGAGCCATAGATCATAAGATAGCTTTAGCCTATATAAAGGCTGATCAGAAGGAAGAGGAAACTAAAGAGTTACATCAACCAAGTAAATCAGGAGTCTGATTAGTGGACCCAGAAAATTATAGACATCATGATTGAGAACATTGCAGAATCACTCTTAATATCAGAGGTACAAGAGATAGTACAGTAGCTATATTTTATAATGGCTCTACGATAAAGCATGTTAGAAGAGTACCAGCCTCATAAGAAATCAGTATGAAGCTCCCACCAGATTGTGTATGCACCAGAGGTGCAAGTATTATAATGGAGCTTCAAGTTGTGGATGTGAATTATACCTATGTGGAAGGGAGGTTATGAAAGAAATAAAAGATGTGATGCGAGATTTTAAGGCAAGTAAGGTAAAGGTAAATAACGTACGAGATACTTAAGTACAGAATATCGTGAATAGTCCATACTTCAGACAAAAGGCTAGAAATGCTGGGATTCAGTATCCAGGAATGATAGCAGCGTCGTCAGTGGCATGTCTTCTAGCCTATGGTTTCTAGGTATCGAGAAGCCTGATTAAGAGAGTAAAGAAGAGTTATAGACGATGTGATGTCTCGCTTTATGTTCCAGAATAACATAAGGAAATCTATGATACTAGCGAGTTGAAAGGTTGCGAGTAATATAAATATATATGTGTAGGTCGCAAGCTATTGTATGGTAAAGCGACAAGATTTTAGGAAGAAAGGAGTAAGGATAAGAAAGGGCGAGTGAGAAGGTGATGAGAATGGATAAGTCCTCAGGATTAAGCCCATGAAAACAAGAGAGCTGATGGTTTCTCTAAGTTATAGAAAGCTCAGTATAGCCTGAATGAACTCAAAGGAGTCTAAGACTAGTAGCATTAGAAGAGATAGAATGCTGCCCTGGTAGTAGAATGAATGTGTAATTGTGATAGATGAAAGATGACGTGTGGGCCTTCGATTGTCCACGTAAGGTAAATCACATTGGGATGCTATGAAATACGATTATGGAAATATAGCATTGTATCGCACCCAGGTGGATAAGGAAAATCACTTCAAATGATCCTCAATGCAACGTGAGCCCTAGTGATTACGTAAGAGGTTTCAAGTTATCAGTAGTAGAGTGTAGATCAATATTGAGGTGAATCAACAATGGATGGATAAGGGTTACAAAATATGAGATGAGAGTAGGTCGTCATTCTTAAGATGGACAGTAATGAGGAAGCATTAAAGGACTTAGATTTATACATATATGATAAGCAGCGAAAAAGTAACCTGGAGTTTGGTAGCAAACCTCAGTAACGATAAATCGAAGTAAGAGTTATGGTATAATATGACCTACCTAGATGCAGTAAAGTCATACGAATGGATAACCGGGTCTATGAAATAAGATATAACAATATTCGTAAGTTCAACAAAGTATCGAGTGAAGAACTTCATTGTACTTATAGATGCCTAGAGGGACATCTTATTAAGCTCTGTATATGTTCACAAAATGACTTACAAAGTCAGAGTCATACAGGCTGCATGATAAAAGATAGCAACAATTACAAGATTGGAATGATTCCGACCATGAGTCGTGGTGTGAGAAAGAGGCCTAAAAGGGGGAATGCCCTGGCGTTTGGGATTCATTCACAGAACAATTGTCTAGATGGCAAGAGAAGTACTAAAGCATTCGCAAGAGCTATGGGTTATGAGAATGATAAGTACATCAGTCAACATTCGAGGATGAATGTTCCAAAGGGGGGAATGATGTTACACCCCATATTTTTGTACTTGAAAGTACGCCATAAATAAATTGATGAAAGCTCGAAAATGAGATGTTACATCCCGCATTTTTGTATGTTAAAATTTCGTCGTAAGTTAATCGACGTAAGTTCGGGAATGAGATTATTTTGGGATTATAAGTATTGTGCTACTTCAAATAAGTAATAAGTAAATTCGTGAAGGTGAGAGGGTAAGTGAATCGAAGAAAATGAGTTTCGTCGAAGTTTGACAATTTGGGATAAAATACGGTCCGAACTATAATCCCCGGTATTTATGGACTAGTACCATACAAGGTACCACATGACCATGATAGTAAGGTATACAAAGTGTGTTAAAAGTGAGTAGTATTTTAAATAATTTGAGATGATTCTTAATTATGTGAGTAATTGGTTAATTGTTGGATTAGTGGGGAATTTCCAAGTTAATTAGGAAATTGGTAATTTATTTAAGACATTTTGGATTGTCTTTTGGATAAATTCTTGAAACTAACGTGGCAGAAACACAAGATTACTAAGTGACTCTTAAGTCATTAGGATAGGTGGCACATTAAGGGGTCTTTGGGCAAGACTAGTCCACAAAAGTGGGTCCCACACACACTAATATAAAAGCCTCTCTAAAGCACAAATTTGAGATACTTAATCTCATCTACAAATGTTATGGATCTCCAGCCAAGAAATCTTCATATGAAATTATACTACAATGTTATAGCAATGGGATTTTGCGATTCTAAGGGAATACAGTGCAATCTTTCTCAAAGAAGATCATACAAATTTTCCCCTACTTCGATCCGCCGTTGTGTGCTTTCACAAAAAACATCTGTTGGAGGGATCATCAAGAGAATCGGCTCAGGTATGTTAAGGCTATCCCTTCTTTCTTTTTGGCGTGATCCATACGATACAAACGAAACGAGCAAATGCACAATTTTCATAAATGACTCTATTCATAGAAATACTAGAGATGCCTATGTTCTTGATTCCCATATGTCTTATTATTCCATCGTTTGTTCATGGGTCTCGAAAAATACGTAAGTGGATAAAGTTTACTTTATGATATTAATCAAAGGCATAATGGTCTTATGACATTCCGAGAAATTTTATTGACGTACTTCTCATGCATTGCATTCATGTACATTGACCCATGACCAGATGGCGTTATATACGCGTATATATGTATATTATATGTATATGGAATATGTATATGTATGTATATATATGTATATGGGATATGGAAAAAGGTTACGGTGTTATATACGCACCACCACCTGATCAGCTGGTATACGTTGATGATTTTCCCACAGTGGCCGAGATGATATGATGGGATGCCCTCAGAGGCTTGATGATGTTATGAATGCATATACCTATGCATGGTATGACATTTATACGCATATGCATGGCATTGTAAATATTAATGATTCACAGAGTTATTCAGATTTACATGTTGAGTCTTTTACTCCATATTTCTCTCATGTCTATTATTTACTGATTTTCATTCCTTACATACTCGGTATATTATTTTTACTGATGTCCCTTTGCCTGGGGACATTGTGTTTCATGTCCGCAGGTACCGATAGGTAGGCCGAGTGTCCTCCAAGTAGTCTATCAGCTCAGCAAAAGATGTTTGTGCGCTCCATTTGCTCCGGAGTTTCTTGTTTGGTCAGTATAATTTAGACGTGTATTTTTTGGTATGGCGGGACCCTGTCCCGACCTTTATGATAAGTATGTACTCTTAGAGGTTTGTAGACAGATGTCATGTATACGGATACTTGTATGGCCTTGTCGGCCTATGTTTTGAGTTTTCAAATGATCATGTTGGCCTTATAGGCCCGTATGTTACGTGTATAAGTTTTTATATCAGGTTGGGTCGTTCTATGTCGGGTAATTCCCTCATGTTGACTCTGTTTGTCTCATGACGCCCCTTCTGGCCTACTTACCTATGATGATGTAATAAGAAAATACGTTATGTTGGTACTCGGTTGAGTAAAGTACCGGGTGCCCGTCGCGGCCCATCGGTTTGGGTCGTGACTGTGAGGGTCAAATATTTAATCTAAACCAACCTTTGGTTGAAAACCAGCTCGAGAATGCAGCACCCAGGCCTGGAAGATCATTGGGTGACTATGCTAGAACAGTCTATAATCAAGGACTGTCAAGTGTTAGACCTCCACCCATAGCAGCAAACAACTTTGAGTTGAAGCAGGGATTGCTTCAAACCATTCAAAACAAATACATCTTCAGAGGGAAGGTGAATGAAGACCCAAATGCTCACTTGATGTACTTTGAAGAAATCATGAACACCTTCTAGTATAATGGAGTATCAAAAGATGCGGTATACTAGAAGGGCATTTCCCTTTTCATTGAAAGATGACGTGAAGCACTGGCTTCGTAGCTTACCCACAGGGCCGATCAGGACATGGGAAGAGATGACCAAAAATTTTCTTGACAAGTAATTCTCAATTGTAAAAACAGGGAAATTCAGAAGGGAAATCCACAATTTCTGCCAGAAGGAGACAGAAATGGTTTTCGAAGCTTGGTAAAGATTCAAGGAGATAGTTAGAAAGTGTCAGCACAATGGAATTGATTTGTGGATGTAACTCCAGGATTTTTGGGATGGACTGACACCTTCCTCGCGACGAACTCTGAATACTGCATGTGGAGGTCTACTAATGAAGAAAACTCTAGAAGAGGTTGTCTTAATCCTTGATCAATTATCTGAGGATGCTAACTAGTGGCCTGCTGAGAGTAATGATAGAAGAAAATCAGTTGGGGTTCACTAGGTGGACTCTAACACATCCATGCAAGCCCAGCTAGACGCTATGGCCAAGGAGATAAGAAAGCTGGCATTGGCGAAGGTACAAAGTGAGCCGCAAGCAGCATGTGACTTTTGTGGAATGGGACACCCTACACATGAATGTCAAGCTTCAGCTGAGGAAGTCAAGGATTTGGGGAACTATAATAGAGAAAACTTCTAAGGTGGGAACAACTATAATACTATAGATCAAAGACATCCAGGTTTTTCGTGGAGTTCACCTAGTGGGAGTTTTAACTCATGACAACAAAATAATCCTAGACCGGGTCAAGGACCACCAGGTTTTCAGGACCAGCAGAGGCAGCACTACCGGCCACAATAATCAAATCAGTCTAGTATATAAGATCTCATGAAGGCATTCATCAACAAAACAGATGAAAAATTTGAGACTCAAGGCACGACTATCCGGAATTTAGAAAGGCAAATGGGACAAATTACAAATTTATTATCTGAGAGAGATCTTGGGACTCTACCCTCTGACACTAAAAAGAACCCAAAGGAAACAATCAAAGTTGTATCTCTGAGAAGTAGCAAAATATTAGTTGACCCAGTGGTGAAAGCTAAACCCGAGGTGGTAAACAAGTAGGCTGAGATACCAGAAGAGAAAAAGAGTGAAAATCAGAAAGGCCAGAGTAGTGGGGTACAAAAGAGGATTGAAGAAAGTAGACATATGCCAGCTCTACCATTCCCTCAAAAGATGAAGCGGGAAAAACTTGATAAATGTTTTGGGCGGTTCTTGGAGATGCTCAAGCAACTTTATGTGAACTTTCCATTCACAGAGGTACTCACTCAGATGCCTACTTATGTAAAGTTCTTGAAGAAAATCCTGTCTAGCAAGAGAAAATTGGAGAAGATAACAATGGTCAAGCTGAATGCCGACTGCAGTGCCATATTGCAAAATAAAAATCCCCAAAAGTGTGGGGACCTAGGAAACTTCACCATACCATGCTTGTTGGGGAGTGATAAATTCGACAAGGCTGATGTTTTATACTTTAATACCATATGGGGAGGGAGGGGATGATTTGTGTGGTATCCAATTTTTCCCGTGCACATATTATAGCAGGACCTGGTTCTTCTATGTATTCCTTATACTACTGTTGCAGAATAATAAATGCATAAATTAAAGAATACAAGGATTTTTACGGGAAAAACACCCGGCTCAAAATGTAAAAAAATCATGACCTACTTCCCAGTAGGATTTTTCCAAAACTCTTCACTAAATCACTAAGCCAAAAACTGCATTTACAAAACACTTTTGTAAACCTAGGATTAACTCTAATCCCGTTGTGGCACACAACCTCTAACTGTTGCGACAACTTCAAGTTATCTCTAACTTGAATACTTTGAGTACCTATTACAATTGCCTCTAGATAAAGCTGAAAGGTACAATATGAAAATACCTACTACAATTGATCTAGAATAAAAGATAGACACTTGGAACTGGTTCTTCTATCTGGTTCATGTAGCTTCAGGTTCGCACACTTGAATCACATGCTAACTGCTTGCAAAATGCCTTGCTATTTTGCTCTCAATTCACGTTTAACTTCTGCTTTTGTGCATCACTTGTAGAATGAGAATATCCTACAATATATAGAGTTAGTAGATGAAGAAATAACTAGAGTTCTATTGCTACTCTTCCTTGTTGGAAGAGTTCTAGTTGATCTCAACCTCTAACCCCTCAATTATCTTGGATAGTGTTCTATTTGATTAAGGAGTCCTTCTCTTTATCAATTATGCAACCCTTTTTGATCAGGAGATATTAATTAGACCAAGTTAAGCTTATCTCCTTCACGTGCATCCCACATGCTTGAATTTGCTCGTGTTTATGCACACAAGGGATGGACACGGTTCATGCCTGAGCTTCATTTGTCAATCTTCAAAACTAACCTTCACGTAGGCCAACAAAGGCTCTCTGTGATTCTGGTGCATCTATAAATCTAATGCCTCTGTCTGTATTCAGGAAACTGAAAGGTGAGCTTGGAGTGATCAAATCAATACTAGAGTCCCTACAACTGCTTACCAGACCACCATTTTACCTGAGGGAATCATTGAGGATATTTTAATTGTGGTGAACAAGGAAGTGCCTCTAATTATAAGGATGTCATTTTTATGTACATACAGAGCTATCCTTGATATCTATGAGGAGCAACTTATGCTCAGAGTGGGCAATGAGAAAGTGGTATTCCAGATGAAGAGGATGATGAAATACCCCAGTGATGAGGCATCTGCCTACTCGTGCTTCAAGCTAGATGTTGTTGGGGAATTGGCTGAAAAATACAAGTTTGACAAGCTTATGGGGGATACTCTAGAGAGGTGTATTACTCAGTCTAGCATAGTGGAAAATAAAGATCCTGAAATAAAGAAAGAGGTTGAAGCTCTTGAAACTGAGGATCAAGTGGTTAATGAGGAGGAACTAAAAGAGGAGCTTCTAAGCCTAGTGTGGAATTGAAAGTCCTCCTTACTCACTTGAAATATGCTTTTTCTTGAAACTAACAATTTTCTTGTGATTATTTCTGCTTACTTGACAGGTACACAGGAGTAAAAGTTGGTGGAGCTGCTAAAAAGGTAAAATAAGGCCATTGGATGGAGTATAGCTGATATTCAAGGAATCAGTCCAGCCATTTGTATGCACAAAATTCTACGAAAGAAAATAGCAAGCCAGTGGTGCAGCCCCAATGCAAGCTAAACAAAAATTTGGAAGAGGTAGTGCACAAGGAGATCATCAAATTGCTAGATGCGGGAGTGATTTTCCCCATCTCTGATAGCTAGTGGATTAGTCCAGTGCAAGTTATACCTAAGAAGGGGGCATGGCAATGATGAAGAATGAAGACAATGAATTAATCCCCACAACAACAGTCACTGGGTAGAGAATGTGCATTGATTATAGAAGGTTGAATGATGCAACAAGGAAGGACCACTTTGCACTTCCCTTTATAGATCAAATGCTCGAGAAAGTGGCGGACATTGATGCTATTATTTCTTGGATGGGTACTCAGGATACAATCAGATACCCATTGCCCCAGAAGATATTAAGAAGACCACATTCACTTGCCCGTCAAGTATTTTTGCTTACAGGAGGATGTCATTTGGGTTGTGTAATGCACCTGCCACTTTTCAGATATCTATGATGTCTAATCTCCGATTTAAACGGGAAATGTCTAGAGGTATTCATGGATGATTTCACCCTCTTTGGTGATGACTTTGAGGATTGCTTGAAGAATCTGGAGCTTGTGCTTGAACGTTGTGAAGCCACTCACTTGGTTCTTAATTGGGAGAAGTGCCACTTCATGGTGAAAGGGGAAATTGTCATGGGCCACAAAGTGACTGCACATGGCATTGAAGTTGATAGAGCTAAGGTTGATGTAATTGCTAGGCTCCCTCCACCGACTTTGGTGAAGAGCATAAGGAGTTTCTTGGGACATGCTGTGTTCTATAGGAGGTTCATCAAAAACCTTTCCAGCATTACCAAGTCATTGACTGCATTGCTAGTGAAAGATGTCAAGTTTATTTTCACTGTGGAGTGCTTAAGAGCATTTGAATTGATAAAGGAAAAGCTTGTGAGTGCTCCTATTATGGTAAGACTTGATTGGAGCCAGCCACTAGAGATAATGTGTGATGCTAGTGATGTAGCTGTGGGGGCAGTTCTGGGACAAAGAAAAGATAAGATGTTTAGGCATATCTACTATGCAAGCAGGACGTTGAATGATGCTCAAGTCAACTATGCCACTAATGAGAAAGAGTTTTTTGATGTGGTCTTTGATTTTGACTATTTTAGATCATTTCTAGTAGAGAGTAAAGTGATTATACACATTGATCACCCAGCCTTGAAATACATGTTGAGTAAGAAGGAGTCCAAGCCGCGTATGATGTGGTGGGTGTTGTTGCTCCAAGAATTTGACTTGGAGATCAAAGATAGGAATGGCATAGAAAATCAAGTCACAAATCATCTATCTCGACTTGAGAGACCTCCAGTTGAAATAGTTGAAATAAGGGAAGAGTTCCCTGATGAGAAAATTTTCTCTATTATTGTGGTCTCCGAAAGGCCGCCTTGGTATGCTGATGTAGCCAACTTTTTGGCTAGCGGATGGTTGCCTCATGACCTCTCTCGTTATCAAAGAAGGAAGCTTCAAGGTGAGGTAAAAAGTTATATTTGTAATAACCCCTTCTTGTTTAAACTGTGTGCAGATGGTGTGATTCGAAGATGTGTGCCTGAAGGAGAAATGGCAAGCATTTTGTCTCATTGCCATGATGGAGCAGGTGGAGGACACTATGGTGGAAATCGCACTGTAACAAAGGTCACGGAAGCTGGTTTCTATTGGCCTACTTTGTACAAAGACGCACGACCGTATATTGATGCATATGACAAGTGTCACAGGGCAGGTAATATTAGCAAGAGGGATGAAATGCCTCTCAACTCCATTCTGGTATGTGAACTTTTTTACGTTTGCGGCATTGAATTCATGGGTCTGTTCCCATCGTCGCATTCTTATGAGTATATCCTAGTAGCCGTTGACTACGTCTTTAAATGGGTCGAAGCAATCCCTACTAGGACCATTGATGCTCGGGTGGTGTGTGAGTTCTTACGGAAGAATATCTTTACCCGTTTTGGGACACCTCTAGTGATTATCATTGACAATGTGTCACACTTTGTGAACAAGCAATTTGTTGCATTGCTGTCTAAGTATGGGATCACATACAAAACAGGAACCTCGTACCATGCCCAAACTAATGGTCAAGTTAAAGTTGCTAACTGTGAACTTAAATGAATTCTTGAAAAGACGGTTAGTGCTTCTCGTAAGGATTGGTCTATACAGTTGGATGAAGCTCTATGGGCGTACAGAACTGCGTTCAAAACAACCATAATGGCTTCACCATTCAAAGTAGTGTATAAAAAATCATGTCACCTACCTGTAAAGATATAACATAAAGCTTATTAGGAAATTAAGATGCTTAATCTTGATCTTAGTCTTACAGGTGAACACGGGTTGGCGCAGATGAACGAATTTGAGGAGTTTAGACTGGACGCGTATGAAAATGCGTGAATCTTTAAGGGGGAGACAATGAGGTGGCATGATCGCTTGATTAAGCCAAAGGATTTTCATGAAGGGGACAAAGTCTTACTATACAATAGTAGACTTAGGTTGTTCCTCGGAAAATTCAAATCAAGATGGACAGGTCCGTATGTGGTAAAACTTGTCTCACCATATGACGCCATTGAAATCCAAGATAAGGAAGGGAATGAGATCTTTAAAGTGAATGGGCACAGGTTGAAACCGCACATGGTTGGTGTTGCGCCCCTTTTTCTCTCGAAAGTGGGCCTCGATGTGTGACAACTCTTTTAAAGGAGGTATTAAAAGAGAAGAGTCGCCACCTAACGATTTTTAAGGTGCATTAGGGACCTATTATGCAGATAACTCTGTTTTGACTAGTCAGCATCACCAAATATCGGGTAAGGGCTCAAATTACCTTGGAGAGAAGGTGTTAGGCACTCTTCGAGGTCCACAACTATGGGTCCCGGCTGAACTTTAAACTATGCGGATTATTTAATTAGGTAGGTGATCAAATAAATAAAGAGAGATTAGAAGTTGAAAAGTCTTATTAAAACATATGAGGATTGGTACAAATCTTAGTATGGCTATAAGGATACAACTACATTGGTCTATATTAAACGACTAAGTGTGGGTGTCAAGTATGTAAAGAAAGGGGGGTCCTAAGTTTTTTAGCCTAAAGGATCACCCCGTGCAACATAAATAATACTTCACAACTTCCTTTAAGTAGGAGTTGCTCATATTATTCAGCGGGCACAGACTATCATCTCCTGCTACCCGATTACTATGTTGAAGTTGTTTACCTAAAAGCGTTCGAATTCAATTCTAAGTCGTACCCTATACGCGCGCTACCCGTCCCATGCCTATGATCCAGGAGGCTTTGGACCTACTATTTGGGTGGTTCTAAACTTTGCTTAGGTTGCTCAAAAAATGATAAAACTAAGCGACATTTAAAATAGATAGGACTTCACGTAAAGACAATTAAAGGCCCAAGTTAGCCTCCACACATAACAACAAATGCACGCGGGAAGATTTCTGGTTATGCAGTAGACGATTTCAGAATTAAAACATATTTGGGTTGTTAAATCCTATAGGCATGGTTCCTATGTGATTCTGATTAATATTATCCAGACAGTATTGCAGCGTATAGGCCGGTTAAAGCATCACAAGTCCTATAGGCATGATTTCTAGTGGATATGCTACAGCGATGCAAATTGAAGGAAAATTCAATGATATTTATTTTCTGTGGGCAGGTTCTCCAATAACATGTAGCAGCAGGGATAATTGAAGCATTTGAACTCATGCTTTGCTAGTAGACAAGTAGTGTGATTGTGTGCTTCTCTTAATGCCATGATTTCTACAGTGCACATAGAGATTGAATGGCATATATAGCAGATGAATCATTGAATCCTATAGGCATGTTTTCTACCCTTGCATGAAAACATCAGAATTTACCCATTCCCCATTTTTACTAACACCCAATTGTTTATTACAAAGTTATTACAGGCCCAACAATGAATATGATTACAAATATTATATAAATAATGACAACAGGCCCACAGCAGGCCCAAAAGAAATACCCAGCACTGCTGGGCCTTCAACAATTCTCCCGTGGTATACCCAGATTTTCAATAAGGAACCATATTCATCAGCACAACTCAGAATCCATAGAAGAGCTCAAAACCAAATCACACAACCATAGATCAACCATATTACCCAGGCATTAAATCACTTAAACCAATCAGCTTACATGTTCATTAAACAATAGGAAGAAGGAATTGCGTGGGGTAGTTCAGGTCTCAGTAGTAGAGAAAGTGGCTAAAAGTCCCCGAAACCCTAGTGTGTCAGAGTTCACAAGAGTCTCAAATGGAACCCGAGAAATGCTCACGCTAGGTAATAAATGAGAGAGAATGGGCAACGGTTAAGGGGCAGAAATTGAGGAAATACACTTATAGCTTAAAGTAAACATAGCAAAGTTGAGCATACAGAGCAACTAATCAAGCAGATCACGGGACTTAGAAGCAGGTTCAGCAGGACTTCAGCACTTAGCAAAGTAGCACATAAGCAGTCCATATTGAATGAGTTAGGGGAGAAACAAGTTTGCAGGATTGACAAACGTTATCATACACAGGTGCATAATACCAAACAAGTTTATGTAAGGCACCGACTTAGAGATTTGAAGTCTAAAGGTCCTAATTATGTCAAACATGGTATGGAAACACAAACTAAGATGGCCATTCTAAAGGTTTCAAACAGTCATTAAGGATATAAGACTAAGCAAAATAGAAACATGCTGTGAGGGAGTAGATCATAGTTGATAGAAAAGGTCTTAGCACAGATTAGAACACATTACATATGCAAGACTATCATTACAGAGATTCAGAACAGAGTGGGAAAGCAAACACATGTCAAATAGCAAATGTAGGCATTCAGGTATTGACACAGTAGACTAATTAACTAGAGAAAGTCCAAGTTATGCCAGGGATTCATCCTAATATCATAAAACAAAACAGTTCAAACATGGTAGGGAAAACAAGATGAGATAACTGTTCTAAAACCTCAAGCAATCACTAAAGGGGTATAGGATCAAGTGAGCATGCTGAGTAACACAATATCAGGGAAACAAGTCATATTTAACAGTGAAGGTCTTAACACAGGTTATTACAGATGTGAGGCATTCATTACAGAGATTCAGGACAAAGCAGGTAAGCATATTCATGAACATTCAGGCCCCAATACACTAGCTAAACGAGCTTAGGAGGATTCAAATTATCTAAGTTAGACATAGACAATCTTAGAACTAGCAACATTAGGAGAAGTTAAATGCTAAATAGATTTAAAATGAGTGTAATACTAACAGAGTTGTGTATAAAGTAGCCTAGAAACACATTAAGCCATAGATTTCATAAGCGAGAGTGTCACGACCCGAAATTACCCACCAACGGGACCGTGATGGCGCCTAACATTTCACTTGCTAGGCAAGCCAACGTTAGAGAATCTTAACCAATTTCTTATTTCCATTCAGTAATTAACAATAATTAACTAAGATGAAATATAATAAGTGTGGAATATCATAAAACTGTATTAATTACTACCACCCGGATCTTGAGTCACAATTCACGAGCATTCTAGAATTTACTACAAGTAATAATCTTAAAGAAATACAACTGTCTGAATGAAAGAAACAGTAGAACCGAAAAGATAGGTAGGGACTTCAAGGTTTGTGAACGCCGACAGATCTACCTTGAGTCTCCGGATAGCGGACCAAAATATATTTACCCGTTCACCCTCAAGTATCTCTTTCCCTTTAGAATTCACCTCCAACCCACTCTTATCTAATCATAATTAGTTTAATATCATCAATTATCGCTAAAGGAATCAACTTTAATGCATAATTATAGTTTTCCTAAGTTTTTCCAACAAAAGTCAAAAACTGACCCCGGGCCCGCTTGGTCAAAACCTGAGGTTCGGACCAAAATATATTTACCCGTTCACCCTCGAGCCCGAATAAATAATTGGTTTTGGAATCCGACCTCAAATTGAGGTCTAAATCCCCAAATTTCCAAAATTCCTAGTTTCTACCTAAAACCCTTAATTTTACCATGAAAACCTTAGATTTTAGGTTTAAATCTTGTAAAATATAGTGAAAGATTGAAAGAAACCAGTTTAGAATCACTTACCTATGATTTAGGGAAGAAATGGTCTTTGGAAAATCGCCTCTTAAGGTTTAGGTTTTTGAAAATATGAAGAATGAATGAAAATTCCCGTCTAAGTCCCTTTTACTCAGCTGCAGGTGTCGCAATTGCGACCTGAGCTTCACAAATGTGAAGCTCGCAAATGCGAAGGAACAATCACAATTGCGATGCCCTTCACAATCCCGTTGCCTTCGCAAATGCGAGGAAAGTGTCGTATTTACGACCACTGAACCTCGCAAATGCGAGTAGATGTTCGCATTTGCGAACCTGCCCTTCCCAGACTCCCTTCGCAATTGCGAAGGTAACCTCGCAAATGCGAGAACTGCTGGCCCAGGCATCTGATCGCAATTGCGATGCCGACCCTGTTATGTTCGCATTTTCAATGCCTGATCTCGCAATTGCGAGATCAGAGGCCTGCAAAAGGTTCAGTTATACCAGCAAAATTTTCTAAGTTCAAAACATCCTGTGGCCTATCCGAAACTCACCCGAGCCATCGGGACTCCAAACTAAACATGCACGCAAGTCTAAAAATATCATACGAACTTGCTCGCGCAATCAAATCGCCAAAATAACACCTAGAACTCCGAATTTAGCACCAAATCAAATGAAATTCTTAAGAACACTTTAAAATTCATATCTTCTCAACTGGACGTCCGAATCAGGTTAAATCAACTTCGTTTCTCACCAAATTTCACAAACAAGTCTTAAATATCATAATGAACCTGTACCGGGCTCCGGAACCAAAATACGGACCCGATACTAACAATTCCAAATATCAATCAATTCTTAAAAATAAATAATTTCCAAACTTTTAGTTTTCATCAAAAATTCATAACTTGAGCTAGGGACCTCCGAATTTGATTTCGGACATACGCTCAGGTCCCATAATTCGGTACGGGCCCGCCGGGACCGTCAAAACATGGATCCGGGCCCATTTACCAAAAATATTGATCGAAATCAACTAAAATCAACTTTTAAGGCATAAATTCTTATTTTTATCAATTTTCAACATAAAAGTTTTTTGGAAACCTGATCGGACTGTGCACGCAAATCGAGGGTAAAAAATGAGATTTTTAAGGCTTAAGAGCTCAGATTCGAGTTCTAAAATATAAGATGACCTTTTAGGTCATCACATTCTCCACCTCTAAAATAATTGTTCGTCCTCGAACGGACATAGAAAAGTACCTGGGCTGGTGAAAAGGTAGGGATATCTACTCCGCATATCGGACTAGGACTCCCAAGTAGCTGCCTCAATAGGCTGATCTCTCCACTACACTCGAACTGAAGGGTAACTCTTTGATCTCAACTGGCGAACTTGCCGGGCTAGAATTGCCACTGGCTCCTCCTCGTAAGTCAAATTCTTGTCCAATTGGACAGAGCTGAAATCTAATACATAGGACGGATCACCGTGATACTTTCGAAGAATGGACACATGGAATACCGGATGAACAACTGCTAAACTAGGTGGCAACGCAAGCCTGTAATCCACCTCTCCCACTCCCTCCAGAATCTCAAAAGGTCTAATATACCTAGGGCTCAATTTGCCCTTCTTTCCTAACCTCATTACACCTTTCATAGGTGAAACCCAAAGCAATATTGTTTCTCCAACCATGACTGCAATACCACGAACTTTACGGTCGGCATAACTCTTTTGCCTAGACTGAGCTATGCGAAGTCGATCCTGAATAATCTTGACCTTATCCAAGGCATCTTGTACCAAATCGGTACCCAATAACCGAGCCTCTCTCGGTTCAAACTAGCCAACTGGCAAACGGCATCGCCTTCCGTATAATGCCTCATATGGAGCCATCTGAATGCTCGACTGGTAGCTGTTATTGTAGGCAAACTCCGCTAACGGCAAGAACTGATCCCAAGAACCTCCAAAGTCAATAACACAAGCGCGAAGCATATCTTCCAATATCTGAATAGTGCACTCATATTGTCCGTCTGTCTGTGGATGAAATGTTGTACTCAACTCAACCCGCGTGCCTAACTCACATTGTACAACCCTCCAGAAGTGTGAGGTAAATTGCATACCTCGATCTGAAATAATAGACACGGGCACACCGTGTAGGCGGACAATCTCACGAATGTAAATTTCAGCTAACCTCTCTGAAGAATAGGTAACTGCCACTGGAATGAAATGTGCTGACTTGGTCAACCTATCCACAATGACCCAAACTGCGTCAAATTTTCTCTGAGTCCGTGGGAGCCCAACAACAAAATCCATAGTGATACACTCCCACTTCCACTTAGGAATTTCTAACTTCTGAAGCAAACCACCAGGTCTCTGATGCTCGTACTTAACTTGCTGACAATTCAGACACCGAACTACATACGCAACTATATCCTTCTTCATTCTCTTCCACCAATAATATTGCCGCAAATCTTGATACATTTTGGCAGTACCTGGATGAATAGAACACCTGGAACTGTGTGCTTCTTCAAGAATAAATTCACGAAGCCCATCCACATTAGGCACACAAATACGACCCTGCATTCGCAAAACTCCATCTTCCCCCACAGCAACCTGTTTGGCATCACCGTGCCGCACCGTGTCCTTAAGGACAAGTAAATGAGGATCATCATACTGCCTCTCTCTGATGCGCTCATATAAAGAAGATCGAGCGACTGTGTAAGCTAGAACCCGACTGGGTTCTGAAACATCTAACCTCACGAACTGATTAGCCAAAGTCTGAACATTTGTAGCTAACGGCCTCTCACCAACCGGAATATACGCAAGACTACCCATACTCACAGCCTTTCTACTCAAAGCATCGGCCACCATATTGGCCTTTCCGGGGTGATACAAAATGGTGATATCATAGTCTTTCAACAACTCCAACTATCTTCTCTGCCTCAAATTAAGATCCTTTTATTTGAACAGATACTGAAGGCTACGATGATCAGTAAATACCTCACATGAGACACCGTAGAGGTAATGCCTCCAAATCTTCAGCGCATGAACAATGGCTGCCAAATTCTAAGTCATGAACAGGATAATTCATCTAGTGAACTTTCAACTGTCGCGACGCATATGCAATTACCTTACCATCTTGCATTAATACTGCACCAAGCCAAATGTGAGATACGTCACAATATACCGTATACGATCCTGAACCTGTGGGTAATACCAACACTGGCGCCATAGTCAAAGCGGTCTTGAGCTTCTGAAAGCTCAACTCACACTCGTCTGACCATCTGAATGGGACACCTTTCTGGGTCAATCTGGTCAATGGACTTGCTATAGATGAAAACCCTTCCACAAACCGACGATAATAACCTGCTAAACCCAGGAAACTCCGGATCTTTGTAACTGAAGTAGGTCTAGGCCAATTCTGAATAGCCTCAATCTTTTTAGGATCCACCTTTATGCCTTCTGCCGATACAACATGCCCTAAAAAGGCAACTGAGTCTAACCAAAACTCACATTTTGAAAACTTGGCATATAACTGATTATTCTTCAAGGTGTGAAGCACACTTCGAAGATGTTGCTCATGTTCCTCTCGACTGTTGGAGTAAATCAAGATATCATCAATGAATATAACCACAAAAGAACCCAAATAGGGCTTGAACTCCCGATTCATCAAATCCATTAGTGTTGTTGGGGTGTTGGTAAGCCCAAATGATATTACTAGGGATTCGTAATGCCCATACCGAGTTCGAAAAGCTGTTTTAGGGACATCAGATACCCTAATCTTCAATTGACGGTAACCAGACCTCAAAATTATTTACCCAAATTAACGAGTCATATTTAACACCACCTGGGCAGGCACCTATCTCGTAGGTTAAAACTCAATAATTACAACACGTATTTGGTAAGTATGCACAGAGAATTTCATACAAAATTGTTTTTTCAAACAAGCCTAGCAGGCATGACTCCCTATTAGTACTATAGCACAAATTTAATTTTTCACAAGGGAGAATTTAAACACAAGAATATTTTTTTATCACAAAGATCTCGTCCTTATATAACTTCCACCACAGCTCATAGCCCGGTTTAAACATATCAATTTATTTTAAAATACGAGGACCTCGACCTCAGTTCTGAATCACAAGTAATATGTACATCTTGCCAATCGAAACTTTCCACTTTCTCCTTTTAAATAACTTTCGTTAGACAAAATTATAACACATAATGAACCCCACACCGGTAGGGCATATAATTCACAATTTGTAATAAATTATCCAAAAATACATCAAAACATACCGAAATAAGTACCAGAAAGGCACCTTTAGCCTCATAGATCTTATTAGAGTCCATCATGGAATGATAGGTGTAGTTATCTCCATAAAAGCTCCCAACAGAAGTAAACACATAAGAAGATTATAGAATTACGAAGCTCACTCATAAGTGGAGCACAATAGGAGGACTCGTCTTGATACTCAGAACCGAATCAAGTTAAGGAAATTATTCCTTTATTTTAAATCGAGGTCGTACCTATAACGACACCATCTGATGTAACGACCTCCACCATACCATAAAACAAATATAACAACGGCTGGGTCTCCACCTCTAGGACGCCTTCTACCCGCCTGTCCTCCACCCCTAACTGACCGTGTGAATGATGTGGTAACTGCAATGGGGCACGTAGCCTGAGTGCTTTAATGAAATATATCTCTCCCAAGTTTGGGATAATTTTCTCATGATGCCTAGTGTCTCCGTATTTATAACAACCCCTTTGTGGGTTTGGCTGCTCATATTGAGTATGTGCCAGATAACTGGAATAACCATTGTAGGAAACTCATATCAGTGGTGTATTAAAAGAACATACTGGAGCACCTCGATTAATCCGATGTGCGTACTAGGCTGGTCGACTACCCGAGCTTCCGCCATAATGATTTATACTTGCAAAGTAGAATCCATTGAATCCCCCAGAACCTCGAGACGTCTTGGTCTCCTATGTTTCCTTCCTGAACACGTTCTAATATCTCGGCAATTTCTACCACTAGCGAAAATGAAGTATTAGCCTGTAGCTCCCGAGTCATACAAAATTTTATGATCATAATTAAGTCCTTTAATGAGTCTGTGGACTCGCTCTTTGGCTGTAGGAAGCAAAGTAGGAATATGACGGGCTAACTTATTGAACCTGATGGCATATTATTACACCGTCATGGTGACCTAACGCAACCGTTCAAACACTATGTGTCGCGCATTATGGAGAGTCCGGGAACAAACTTTTTCAAAAGCGTTTATGAGAACTGAGCCAAGTGGGCTGTGTTGCATTGGCTGGTCTGCCCTCTTCATAGGCTTGCCACGGACACCTGTGCAGAATTACCTCTCTCAAGGCCAATTTCTTCTTTTGTTATGCTGACTTAACACTGTTGAGCTTACCCATTTCTTAACATACTCTTCGATTCTTCTCAGAGGTAACCCTTACCCCTATTTATACACAACGATCACAAAAGTAGAGCTCCATACAGACAAATCTTGGCACGAACCACATAGTCCAGAATCTTGTCAACCACTGTACTTCCTCCAAAGCACCCCAAAATCCGTAACCATGGCGTCCACGCTGAGTAGACCTTCTGTAAATTTAAAGTTGTTTCTCTAACTCCTTGGGTACTGAAGTATAGGATTATTAAGTAGGCGGACATACCGTAAGTCCCAACCTTATCCTCTACAATATCTCAGTCCTCAAACACATGTAAATTTTGGGAGAACCTTTCAGTACCACATATATACATTTAAGGCCAAAACTGATATAACACATGACTCGCAATCCATTCATTGATAGTGGACTCCCCCACTCGGCGCCAAGTCATAGTTTACCACGTCTGATAGTCCATAATATTAACCTTTACAATTCGTATAAATCAACCAGATGCCAAGGTACGTTGCACCCCCCCACATTATTCACTGGGTGATCTCTTTATAGGTCCGCATCTTCAGTCGGAATCACACGTTGAGGCAATGTTCGAGAATCTCTGGCTCCCTCGTAGTTCATCTGCGGCATCACGAACCATCGACGCACAACTGATACCGAGTGCGCAATGTCATACAAAAGTAGATACAAAGGAATGTGACATATAAGTTTCAAGCAAAATCATTGCCGCACGATAAGGAATGAAAGAGGTGATATTGTTCCTAAACTTCATAGCCTCTGAGAGATAAGTACAGACGTCTCTGTACCGATCCTTCAGACTCTACTAAGCTTAGCCTCTGAGAGATAAGTACAGACGTCTCTGTACCGATCCTTCAGACTCTACTAAGCTTGCTTGTGACTCGTGAGACCTATGTAACCTAGTGCTCTGATACCAACTGTCACGACCCGAAATTTCCCACCGACGGAACCGTGATGGCGCCTAACATTTCACTTGCTAGGCAAGCCAACGTTAGAGAATCCTTAACCGATTTCTTATTTTCATTCAGTAATTAACAATAATTAACTAAGATGAAATATAATAAGTGCGGAATATCATAAAACTGTATTAATTACTACCACCCGGATCTGGAGTCACAATTCACGAGCATTCTAGAATTTACTACAAGTAATAATCTGAAAGAAATACAACTGTTTGAATGAAAGAAACAGTATAACAGAAAAGATAGGCAGAGACTTCAAGGTCTGTGAACGCTGACAGATCTACCTTGAGTCTCCGGATAGCGGACCAATAGAAAAATCTCGATCAACCGGAATTGGTATCAAAGTCTGCACAGAAAGTACATAGTGCAGCATCAGTACAACCGACCCCATGTACTAGTAAGTGTCGAGCCTAACCTCGGCGAAGTAGTGATGAGGCTAGGACAAGACACCCACATATAACCTGAACAGTATAATCATGCTAGTGGAAACAACAGTAATAAAGAAATAACGCAGAAATAATGGGAAGGGAACATACAATGGGGGAATACAACATAAAGAGTGAGAATAATAAAAAAATAGAATTGAACCGAAAATCCTTAAATGAATTGAGCAATTAAAACAGCAAGGAAAACTGCACGGCATCACCCTTCGTGTTTTTACTCTCAACCTCACCAAATAAATAAATAGAACGGCACGGTATCACCCTTAGTGCATTAAAAATCTCATAATATATACGACATTACCCTTCGTACTTTAAATCTCTAATAGAACGGCACGGCATCACCCTTCGTGCTGTAAATCTCTCATAATATACACGGCATCACCCTTCGTGCTTTAAACCTCTCATAATATACACGACATCACCCTTCGTGCTTTACACTCTTCCTCACAATATAAATAATACATGTACGGCATCACCCTTCATGCTTTACACTCCTCCTCACCAATCACAGAATCAATAACAACGGATAGAGAGAAGTTTCACAAAGAAATTAATATTTCATCAATGATTACTTTCACAATTTAACATCTCAAACTCGAATCAATATTCATAATTTTATCAACCTTGGTAGAACCGGATACAAGTCTCCCAACATTTCAACAACAACAATAAGTATGGATAACAAAATTTAAGGCTACAAATTTGCAAGAATGGAATTTTACTCGCATGCTATGACTCGATCACAACGGATAGATGCTCGCCACCTCAACTATACATCGTATTTAACAACAAAACATGTAGCAAATACTCATACAATACCTATTCCCTCAAGCCAAAGTTAGACACGACACTTACCTCAATTTCCCAAGCCACTCACTGCTCATGTATCGCTTCCCCTTTAGAATTCACCTCCAACCCACTCGTATCTAATCATAATTAGTTTAATATCATCAATTATCGCTAAAGGAATCAACTTTAATGCATAATTACAGTTTTCCTAAGTTTTTCCAACAAAAGTCAAAAACCGACCCCGGGCCCGCTTGGTCAAAACCCGAGGTTCGGACTAAAATCCAATTATCCATTCACCCTCGAGCCCGAATATATAATTGGTTTTGGAATCCGACCTCAAATTGAGGTCTAAATCCCCAAATTTCCGAAATCCCTAGTTTCTACCCAAAACCACTAATTCTACTATGAAAACCTTAGATTTTAGGTTGAAATCTTGTAAAATGTAGTGAAAGATTGAAAGAAACCAGTTTAGAATCACTTACCTATGATTTGGGGAAGAAATGGTCTTTGGAAATCGCCTCTTAAGGTTTAGGGTTTTGAAAATATGAAGAATGAATAAAAAATCCCGTCTAAGTCCCTTTTACTCAGCTACAGGTGTCGCAATTACGACCTGAGCTTCGCAAATACGAAGCTCGCAAATGCGAAGGAACAATCGCAATTGCGATACCCTTCACAATCCCGCTACCTTCGCAAATGCGAGGAAAGTGTCGCATTTACGACCACTGAACCTCGCAAATGCGAGTAGATGTTCGCATTTGCGAACCTGCCCTTCCCAGACCCCCTTCGCAATTGCGAAGATAACCTCGCAAATGCGAGAACTGCTGGCCCAGGCTTCTGATCGCAATTGCGATAAAAGCCTCGCAATTGCGGACCCTGTTATGTTCGCATTTTCAATGCCTGATCTCGCAATTGCGAGATCAGAGGCCTGCAAAAGGTTCAGTTATACTAGCTAAATTTTCTAAGTTCAAAACATCCTGTGGCCTATCCGAAACTCACCCGAGCCCTCGGGGCTCCAAACCAAACATGCACACAAGTCTAAAAACATCATACGAACTTGCTCGCGCGATCAAATCGCCAAAATAACACCTAAAACTCTGAATTTAGCACCAAATCAAATAAAATTCTCAAGAACACTTTAAAATTCATATCTTCTCAACTGGACGTCCGAATCACGTCAAATCAACTCCGTTTCTCAACAAATTTCACAGGCAAGTCTTAAATATCATAATGAACCTGTACCGGGCTTCGGAACCAAAATACGAACCTGATACTAACAATGTCAAATATTAATCAATTCTTAAAAATAAATAATTTTCAAACTTTTAATTTTTATCAAAAATTCATAACTTGAGCTAGGGACCTCCGAATTCGATTCCGGGTATACGCCCAGGTCCCATAATTTGATATGAACCCATCGGGACTGTCAAAACATGGATCCAGGCTCGTTTACTAAAAATATTGACTGAAGTTAACTAAAATAAAGTTTTAAGGATTAAATTCTTATTTTTATCAATTTTCAACATAAAATCTTTCCGCAAACTTGCCCGGGCTGTGCACGCAAATTGAGAAGGGTAAAATAAGATTTTTAAGGCTTAAGAGAACATATTCGAGTTCTAAAATATAAGATGACATGTTGGGTCATCACGTAGAGCACATGCAAATTAGCGACACATAAAAAATAAAATTGCAAAAGGTCAAGCGACTTACCAGTTAAAAGGACAACAATAAAGAACAAAAATTCCACAAGAACCTAGAATCTCAATGTGTCAAAATTCCTAAGAGCTTTAAAAGAACTCTGGGCAATACTCGCACCAAGAGAAAGTTCGAATAATAGAATCTCAGTGGCCTTGGCTTTCAGCCAGCCAAAAATAAAGTACAGAATAAGAGAATGAGGGAATCACAGAATAAAGCTCTAATTTTTAGTGAAAGTATATCGATTCAGCTCCCTCTCAAATGGGAATGGGGAGGGGTTTATATAGTGACAGAAATCGAACAAGTAAACAAGGAAACACTGTAAAATCAAACATAAATAAGGAAGTAATAACATGCAGAATCAATAAAAATCGGATTAGGAAAAAAAATAGGTAAACCCTAGTTGACAGAAATCAAAAATTGGCCGGAAGTCTTGGATAATCGGACCCATATAGCATGGTCATGATGTATATGGACTAAATATTGTCCAGATTCAAGCAATTAAAATTGAATGGCCGGATTTTGAGAGATAGTACTTGCCATGTTTAGGCAAGTTCTAGGTGATACCATAGTTTTATAGAAAATAACGAGATAATACACAAAGGGTAAGGAAATCATGGAGAGAATCCATGGTTGAGACGGATTTGGAGAGATTTGATAGGGCATCTAGGGTTTCTGTGGAGAGGAGAAGAGAGAATTTTAGGGCGGCGGGTTAAAGAGAATGAAAGGATTAGGGTTGGGGTGGGTAATTAAAATGAGGGGAATAAATGAGGGTCATTGATCTTGAAAGATCAACTGCTGGGATTTAAAATGAACGGGGCGGGTTAATTAAAACTGGTACCGATCGGGTCTTGTAAAAAGATCGTTTGACTTTGGGCCGGGGTTACTGGGCTAAGGTGTTGGGCCATTTTTTAGTCCGAAAATTGGTTTAAAAATTGGGCCAGCCTTTTAAACACACTTAATTTATAAAAATAATTAGTAAATGAATAAAAATATTTTTATGTACTAAAATTATTTAAATAATGATTTAGCATTATAAAAATACTATTTTGACGCCAATAATATAAATACGGAGCATTTATATATGAATATAGGCTATTATTGCAAGATTGTGCAAATAGCTTTAAAATGCTAATGTAATTATTAAAAAACAATGAAGTGAAAATATTATGAGACATATATGAGGATACAAAATAGTAATTTTGGATGATTAAGTCATCACAAATAATTTAAAGGGATAATTATTAATTATTTATGTAATTTAAATGCAAGAAAATTAATTTTAAAACTCTAAAAATTATGAAAAATTATAAAAAGTGCTTGTATAGATTTGTAAGCTAAATAATGATGGAAAAATAATATTTTGAAAGTATATATATTATTTGAAAAAATATGAGGGCAAAATTGGGTATCAACAGTTGGAGGATTTGGCAAGCAATCCTCTAGCATCATGATCAAATAAGACTAAGTGACAGAGTCAAGCTGACAACTATAACTCAGAACTACTTATATCCCCTTTTTCTTGCTTTTATAGAATAGTTAGATAATTGTAGTGTAGGATTATTAGAGTTTAGGATCTTTGATCATTATTTGAAGAGATATGATCATGAATTGGACACACAAAGTTAGTATATAATAGAGTTGGGGTGCAATCCGTAGGCTAAAACGTAAAAAAAGGAACTCTAAGAAAATTGGCCTAACGTGCCGCATAGGGCGCCGCGCTAGGCCAATGGGTTGACTCTGACAGAAACACCCTCTATGAACTTCTCCGCTACCGCGAACGTGATTGTATAATTTTTTGTCGGGCAGATTTTTAAAAAAAAAAATTAAAACGGACCCCAGTACTACTCTAACCCCCGTCTCCCCCTCTTTTCCAACTTATTCTTTAACTCTCCTCTCTCATTACACTCTAACTCAACTCCCAAACTCTTTCTTCTTCTCCAATTTCTTCCACACCCACCTCCTATTACACCCATCCATCTTCAAGGTAAGTTCTTCTTCTCCTCTCTTCTCTTTATTTTAGTAATTAATTGAAGTATTTAGGTAGTTCTAGTTTAATTCAACCTAACCCTCATTAGTTGTAGTTTTGATAATTTATTTTAGTTACTTTGCTTCTAATTTGACCGAAATTGTACTTGATTTTGTGGGGATTTTTGTTGTTAATATGCTTGTGGATGATTGTTGGATTATTTTTATGGTATTGGAAGAATTGTGTGGTGAACTATGGTGGGTGTGTACTAGGGCCAAAAATTAGAAGGTGTTTTATGCAAAATTGAACCACTTTGTGCTATTGTTACATTGTGGTAGTGTTGTGGTTGTTGTTGGGTGGATGATTGGTGTTATTGTGTAGTGGCCCTAGACCATTTGAAGTTGAAATTATGAGTTGAACTTGATGAATACAATGTGTTTAATAAAATGCCCCAATGATATAGAAGGTGAAGTTGTGTTTAATTAGAGAATATGTATTATGAGATAATGTGATGCTTGATGATAAGTGTGGGGTTGGAGGTCATGTTCTTATGTTGTGAAACTTTAACGTGTTAGCCCCGGGTGCTAATCAATTGATCACCCCATGTTAATATGTTGCTAGGTGCTAATTGGAGTGTCTAATTCATGCTAAGTACCTGTGTAGTGTTATATGGTAACTTCTTAATTTTGTTAGTAGCGAATTAGTATAACTTATTATTTTTTCTTTCTTCGTTACTAGTTTAGCTTCTTGATTTTGTAGTTTACATTAGTATAGTCCGTGGTTATGTTGTTGTAATATTATGTTGGTGGTTGGGTTAGTTGTTGATTACGTGTGACGTGCTTTCAATGGGGTAGTCTGAGTCCCCAATATACATTGTACTTGTGAACATGCCAATAACATAAGGGTGGGGTGGTTACCCCATTTGGTCTTGTTTTTGTTTTAAGTATTGTGGCTAATTTTGTTCGTCTTGTGCATGTACAATATCTTGTCGTCCTAGCAAATGTTCTAATACAAGTTCCTCTGAGGTTGCCTCTAGTAGCCGTCGAGGAGGTAGGCGGGCACCTCCCCCGCCCCAGTGGAGGAGGAAGAGGAGCGCATTGATCCAGATACGGATGTAGTATCGAGCTGAAAGTATGGCATTCAAATTGTGCCAGCTCATGCTAGGGTGTGGTACTGGACCTTTGTTCTGGCGGTGAGACCCGACCCGAAAGTTGGTATTGATGATGGTAAGCTAGCCAGGAAGTACTCAGGGATTTACAACAATATCAGATACCAGGGATTTGAAAGTTTGTTCTGTCCCAGTGAATTGGTGAATGTGAACATGGTCAAGGAGTTCTATGCTAACTGGCAACCTGAGGCCAATTTAGATGCGGTGTATGTAGTAGATATGAGAGGCAAGATGATTCCCTTTTCCTCAAGGGTAATAAATCAAATCATGGGGTTCACGGAGCACTCTCATAAGTTGTTCCTGAGGTTGCTGCGTCTGCCCCCTATCCTGATATTAGACGCCAGTTGTGTGGCGTGGGTTCTCTTGCCACATGGACGCGAGATACTAATGAGTTCCACAAAGACATGAAGAAGTGCAATTTACACGTATTCACTTATAACTTACTCCTTACCTGCATGTCCATGCAGATACTATTCGTGACAACGGAACTAGTAGCTGACCAGTTGGATAGTGTTGATACAATTTCCACAAAGTGGTGGGTCGATGATATTACTGGTTATATTCATGTATAACTTACTCTTTACCTGCATGTCCATGCAGATACTATTCATGACGACGGAACTAGTAGCTGGCCAGTTGGATAGTGTTGATACAATTATTGAGGTGAGCCACCGAACATTGTTCGTGTAGGCTGCCAAAAAAGTCTATCATTTATTCATATTGATGTCTTTCATCTTGGGATTTACACACTGATCTTGAGTCTTTTGTAATTTTCTTAGATGCTCCATGGTCTATTGTGGGATTGGGCTAGAGTATTATTCCTCTATTTTGGTTATTACTATTCATACATATTTGTGGAATTATTTGGATCATTAATTATTCCCATTTAATTTGTGAAACATTGAAACTTGCAATTATGTCAGTTTAGCCTTGAATAAATGCTAAGTGCATGGTATAAGCTGGTTCGTCCAGCGAGTAGTGTTAGCTGGGTGTCACTCACATCTAGGGAGTATTTTGGGACGTGACAAAGTTGGTATCAGATCTTAGGATTTAAGTTCCGGTTCATAGAGCCGTGTTTGGTATAGTCTTGTTCATGACTATGTAGACGTTTATACTTATGACGTTGAGGCTACTAAACATTTAGGATATTTTCCCTTCTTTCATTCCTTATTCGTGCGTTAAGATGTATCGAGTTTAAAATTGGAATGTGCATTTCGCAGACGGCTAGGACACGCATATCCTCCTCTGCTGGATGATACAATTGACTTGGAAATTTTAACAATACACGTGCGGCTGAGAGTATCCTTGAGTACATGGGATATTTTTGTGTATTGGCGGTTGAGATTTAACAGTTTTTAATTTTTTTGATAACTATTTTCAAAGGAACCTCTACAAAAAATTTTATAGAAATTTTGAGAGTTAGTCAAATTTTTGAACATTGAGAATCCATGTGAATGGTGAAGTGGATTCAACATTCGAGGTTAGTAATCCGATTAGGAGAGGGAAAAAGTTAAGCTGGAAAGTAAGAAGTATAATAGCTTAGCCATATTTAGGTTGTTGGGCTTAGTGGTGAAGACACTTTGGGAAAAGTATTTATACAGTTCTCATCTTAACTCCTCTTGAAGTAATTCCTTATTATTAGTAATATCATGATGGTAATATTATAAAAGTGATTGTGGCATGACTGTACATAAATCAAATGCATTGAGTATGACCATGAAAGTGGCAGTACGTGATACATAACGTGATCATGGTGGGTGTCCGTGGGTAAATTTCACCTTGTGAGAGAGAATAAGGCTCAAGTATGAGGCTTAATACACCAATATTGTAAGAGGTTGAATAAACTCAGTGCACATGAGCATGATTAATTATTAAAGTAATGATAAGACGTATAGTACTGAGATTGTCCTACACCATGATAAGAATAGATAAACCATAAAAGAAGTTTGAGGTATAATTGGCGTGGTTCAAGTTTAGCTTTTAGCTTGAATTGAAATTTTTTTGTAATAATAACATTTACGTAAGAAAATCAAATGTGGATGTTTGGTTAAATAAAATTAAAAAAAATGGCAGAGCCATGGTTAGTAGTTATAATATGCATAATAATGCAACTTTATTGATGAACACATTGTGTATTCCTCAGGACATCCATTTATAGAGATGGTATAATGTATATCTCTAGGTCAAGTTAGACTCATTTCGTAGAATTCAGCCCTTCACCTTAATAATCTTGAAACATGATTTAAAGACGTAAAAGATGATCATAATCCAAGTGAAAATGACTTCATTAAATTCCATTATTATCGTATTGTTTTCATTATTGGGGATAGAGATCAAACAAATTCGGTATATTTGTGCGCTTTTATTACTCTGGATCTCCGTTCTAGTTTAGGTGATAACTTACAAAAAAAAAACATATGAATTTTTGCAAACATGGTTGTCTTCAAGAGAAATTGAAAATGGAGCATTGTGTGGTTAGTCTAGACGTTCATTGAGTAAATTGTGGTCCTAGTTAGGCTCATCAAGAAATCAGGCCTAGTTTAGTCCGAATTTCTTAGATAACATATTAGCCTATGCAGCGATATATTCGGTAGTCAGTGAAATGGCACGTGTCTGCATTTTCATGTGTGACAAAGCTAAGGTAACAGTTTATGAAATATTTACGCAGGGATGTATGAATATGTTCTAGCGCCACTGTACATGAGAGTATTTTGTAAGGGCGTATGGATGTGTTCCGGCGTTGCCGTACATAAGAGTGTTATGTAATAATGTTCAAATATATTTCAAAACTACCATATGTAAGAATTATGGATGTGTTCCATTGTACGACCATGGTTGTGGCGATTATATGTGTTCCAGCAAAATGAATGTATAAGAGAGTATGAATATCCAGTCCCAATACTAGTTGGATAGGTATTATATAACGAGTGATTCATGATCAGCTATTTTGACCGAGTTTGTATCCCACAATAGTTACTAGCTTGTTATGCAGATCATGTTATTTGAGGAAAAATAATGTTTTTGTAATTCTCTAGTTGATTGGTTCGAACCTGGGGAATCACAGCTATTGGATTTAGATTTGGTTTAGCAAGGCTTGTAGAAGGTTGCGTTAAATGTAAAAATGACTTCAAACAAAAGAGAGTAAAAAATAAAAATCTTACACCGATAAACGAAATCGTGATTTAAAGTTCATAAAACGTGGAATTTTTTTTTAAAATAAAATTTCCCGATGAAAGGAGTTATGAGATTCGGGCGGAAAGGTAGGCGAAGTTCAAAATATATTGGTATGTATAAGATTTTGGATTGGATTGGATTGGTATTGTTATAGGCTTGCTTTGCCGTCGAGGTTGTCAGTTGCTCACATATCTTTCATGTGTCTATGCTTAAACGATATGTAAGTGATGATAGCCATAAGATCCATCCTGATGATGTAGAGCTTGATGAGAACTTAACTTATGAAGAAGGTCCATTAGCTATTATTGATAGGCAGGTATGACAATTAAGGTCGAAGAAGCTTGCTTCAGTGAAAGTGTTATGGCGCAACCATCCAACAGAGGAAGCTTCACAAGAGATCGAAGCTTACATACATAGCAAGTATCCTCAATTGTTTGAGATATCAGATAGACTTTCTAACACGTTCGAGGACGAACACTTATTTAAGTGGGGGACAATGTAATAATCCAAAATATTTTGTACATTTTTTAAGCATGGGATTGGAGAATTAATTTAGTTTATAGATATTGCGTTAATTACTAAGTTAGTGAAGGAGATTAATTATAAATATAAGATAACATAGTAGTTAATTTGCTAGTGGGACAATTCACATTACATCGGGAGAAATTAAAAAATAGTCAGATTTACAAGTGGTAATTGAAAAATTGCCACAGTTTCAAAAGTAATTGAAATTTAGCCATTTTTCATGTAAAGATAAATCTGAACGAAAACACTGTTCAAAATCCGGAAAATACTCAAGCATAATATACTGGAGTTCCAGTATAATATACCGGTCTAGCATAATATGCTGGAAGTTCATACGCAGGTGCACCAATCTCCAGTATATTATGCTGGACCGGTTGGACCGGTCCGTGTTGCAGCAAAATAGTGGCTATTTTTCAATGACTTTGCAAACGCTTGCTATTTTTGAATTACCAGTCAGAAAACTGGTTAGCCCGTGCTATTTTTACCATTACATCTTATAGTTGGCTAATTATGGGCTTTAGCTAATAACAATAAGAAACTAGGCCTAACCATCCCAATTGCTGCTCACGTAAGGAGAGCATTAGGGCACTAGAATAAATAAGTTTAAAAAAAATTAGTTTCTTGGTTCACCAAGACAGAAAAAATTTTAGATAAAGAGCATGTTTTAGCCTTAGGGATTTGACGACAGCACCTTTGAGAAAGCTAAGGCGCTTTAGCATTGGGGAAAACCTATGAGAAGTAAGGACGTCGGTTGCTCAGGTACTACAAATTTTTAGAGTATATCTTTCAATTAACTTTAGTCAATTAGTAATTGTGGTAGTATAAGAGATATGAATGAGTGCGTATGCCATGAATAGTGGACATAATAATTATTTAATGATGAAATAATAATGATTATATGATTGATAATTTGTAAGGATGATATATGGGATTTAAATTTGGACGAAGACTCTGTCACTGCCTCTCGATATCTATCTACAAAATAAGATGAAGCTACTACTTGAAATCCTTACTACTATATTTAAGAATGGAATGTAGGAATCATGATGATATGATTGGAAAGTAATGATGATGATAATAATTAGGAAGAGAATAATCATTTAGTAATTGTGAGAGTTAGCTTTACTTTGAGAATATAAGGCATAAGTCAACGTGTACTGTTTTGGCAATTTGCTTTGCTGAAAATAAATTCTGCGTTTGACCTTAATTGGTGTATATATTTTGATTAGTTTACCGAAGGTTGACTTTAATTTTGGCTTATTCTATAATTGTGAAAATTATTCATCTAGACTAATTAGGAAGTATTATTCAATATTTTACATAGTTTGATGACGTTTTGTCGGTGTTCTAAACGTTTCAAGGTTGGAGAACTTCATGTTAGCAGGGTAAGTAAGACTTTAAACTTTGATATTGTACTTGCTTTTCCAAAATCCATTTTAAAAATATTTTTCGTCTACCTGGTCCATGTGTTAGGACAAGCGTGTTCTTGACAAAATCGGTAGTCTTCGACTAGCCGCAAATATATTATTTTATGAAAAATACTACAATTATTTTATAATTTGTTTGATGGTGTGATACGGCTGTGAGTCATGATGTTGGGTTTGATGATGTGATACTGTTGTGAGCCATATATTGGGTTTGGTTAGAGGTGTTTATCGGGCGGATCGGGCGGATAATTATGTTTAACGGTTCGGCTTATCCATTATCGGAATATAAATCGAGTAATCCACTAGCTATCCAATAAGATAACATATCGATTGGTATCGGATTAACGATTATCGGGCGTTTTATCGGCTAAACCAAATAATAAAATTTGAACAATCCTAATCTTGTGAATACTAAACGGCAAAACTGCATAGTCCACTAGCTTTTATATATTTCCGTTGTGGGACTCTATATGAGCCTCCTCTTTTAGCGACTCTACTGTTCATGTTTCAACTAGTTGGTTTGGTGATTAGATTACTCTTAATTGGTTTTTATACATGTATTACCCCCATGCAGCTGGTGTCCAAGATCATCAAGAGAGAGACGAGACTGACGAGTGACGAGTGATGAGCACAAGCAGATTCAGATTGAGAGAAATTTTGATTAGGGATCAAGGACTTAGGAAATATGATTGGTCAACTTCTCACTCTCTGCTGCGTACCTAATTCAATTGAGAATTAGAAATTAGAGATTTAGCCATTTAGGATTTCAATAGTACTTTATATACATAGGAGTAAAAGTATAAAATAAAAAATTTTAACGGGTTTAAGGTTTATCCGATAAGATAATTGAGTAATCCGTCCCCAAACCCTTAAGCCGTTAATTATAAAATCTCAATCCATTCACCAACCGTTATCCAATAACCCGATACCAATTAGCTAATAAGCCATTAGTTCTATTCGGTTAACGATTACGATTCGGTTTTGAACGGTCCTAGGTTTGATAGTTTGATACGGCTATGAGCCATGATATTGGAAACTATGTATGTTTTGTACATCACCCGAGCATTGTGTATGCTTCTTGATATATTTTGGCATTGTGTATACTTCAGTGAGCATTGTGTATGCTCTGTTACATATTTGAGGCATTGTGGTGTCGTTGTGAACTCATAGAGGTGTTGGTTAATTTCTTTCACTACAATTATGACAAGTCCTCATCAGTGTGTACTGTGTCAAGATATGTGTACTCTTATTGGTTAATTCTTATTAGCTCTGTTGATACATATATCTATTGAGTTTTTGTATAATTATCGTATTTATTATATCGTTATTATTGTGGTGTGCTTTTATTTTCGAACATTTGTTCCAGGGGTATTCAATGTGGCAGGACGATGATCTTACTGGGTTATATTCACGTATAACTTACTCCTTACCTGCATATCCATGCAGATACTATTCGTAACGACGGAGCTAGTAGTTGACCAGTTGGATAGAGTTGATATAATTATTAAGGTAAGCCACCGCATTATTCGTGGAGGCTGCCAAAAGAGTATCATTTATTCATATTGATGTCTTTCATCTTGGGATTTACACACTCCGACCTTGAGTCTTTTATAATTCTCTTAAATGCTCCATGGTCTATTGTGGGAATGGGCTAGAGTATTATTCCTCTGTTTTGGTTATTACTATTCATACATATTTATGGAATAGTTTGGATTATTAATTATTCCTATTTAATTAGTGAATCATTGAAACTTGTAACTATGTCAGTTTAGTCTTGAATAAATGTTAAGTGCATGGTATAAGCTGGTTCGCCTGGCGGATAATGTTAGCTAGGTGCCACTCATGTTAAAGTTTTTTTTTAATTTTGTTTATTGGAATGGTTTTTGATTCATAATTTAAGCTCATTGTCACTATTTTTGTTTTCTCCACACGAATCAAAATCTCGAAGTACACTTCAACTATAATTTTTATGATCTGATGTCACGTGAAGCTTAGCATAAGAGTTGTCCCACATCGGCGCATTAACTTAACTATCCGATGCTTATATTTTTGTTTAGTACTACCGAAGTGCACGACCTTACTTGAACAAAATTTGTTCTATAGGCTCGTACCACTTTAACCTTAATTCCTAAGGAGGTGGGAAACTAAGTATCATTGGTGAGGCATGGCTGAGAGAATCAGAGCACTGATTAATAGTGCACATGGTTCCTTGGGGACCTTGGATCAAAAGAGGATCGTTCTCATCTCTCATTTCCAGGATTGAGATGATCTCATAGCTGTCTGACAGACTCGCCCAATCTTTTTGCCATCCCTGATTAATTAGCATGCCATGCTATTAGAATCGAAAGAAATTGAATTCAGCAGAGATGAATTGGGAGAGAGACGGCCCATAGAAGATTCGAGAGAAAATAGCAAACTGCAATTGATAAAATGAGCATCTAAGTCAGGTATGTGACTAGAGTTGTGTTTATATACAGACCCACATACAGGAAAATAAACTGACCCATCTACCATTTATAATATAAATAAATATGGACTCAGCAAACTAGTGGCCCAGATACAAAAATAACAGCCCAACTAATAACAACCCAACTATTCTAACATCCCCCCTCAAGTTGGAGAGTAGTTAGTCACACCTACTTGCTCAAGATAAAACGACGAGTCACACCATGGAGTGGCTTCGTAAGCATATCGACAAGCTGCAGCCTGCTGGGGACAAAAGAATAAGAAATTAGTCCATCCTATAACTTTTCACGTACAAAATGACAATCTAGCTCGATGTGTTAGATGCGCTCGTGAAATACCGAATTCTTTGCAATATATATAATTGACTAACTATCACAATGTAAAGGAATAGGTACAATGGAGGTGACAGTGAGTTCAACCAATAATCTGGTAAGCCAAGCTAACTCAGCAACGACACGTCGCATGGATCGATACTCTGCCTCGGCTGAAGAGAGACCCACAATGTGTTGCTTCTTGGATTTCCAAGTAAGAAGAGAATTCCCAAGAATAACCAGGTAACCACTTACCGATCTGCTTGAATCTGGGCAAGCTGTCCAGTCAGAGTCACTGAAAGCATGGAAGGAAAATTCATCATCTGCACTCATAAACAACCCTTGACCCAAATTACCCTTGAAGTATAGAGAACATGGTAGGCAACAGCTAAATGTGAATCACAAGGAGCATGCATAAACTGACTCAAACATTGAACTGAGTAGGCAAGTAGGATCAGATAAAGGCTTCCTATCAATAGCCTTGAGCTTCTAATTAGCATCTAAAGGACTGATAACAGAAGTGCATTCTAAACATTCAAATTCGGTTAAGAGATTCAAAGCAAATTTTCTCTGAGAAACAACAATACCAGCAGATTCTGACATAATTTCCAAACCAAGAAAATAATGCAAATGCCCCAAATCCTTAATTTTTAATTGATTGTCCAAAATATTTAAGAGAAGAAATTTCCTTATCATCATTTTCACTCAAAAGTATATCATCAACATACACAACAACAACAGTAATCAAAGAATCAACAGATTTAATAAAAAGAGAATAGTCATTTTTGGAAGCAATATACCCCCTGAAAATCAAAGAATCACTTAACTTGGAGTACCATTGTCTAGAAACTTGCTTTAATCCATACAAAAAAAATTCAACATACATACCAGATTATCACCAAAAACTACCATCCCCTGCGGGATCCTCATATACACCTCTTAATCAAGGTCTCCATACAAAAATGCATTGTTCACGTCTAATTGAAACATAGGTCAATGCCTCTTAACAACCACCGCAATAATAGCTCTAATGGTGGTCATTTTAACCATAGGAGAAAATGTCTCTATATAATCAACCCCTTCAGTTTGTGTGCCCCTCCCCCTCCCCCCAATTTACTACTAACCTGGCCTTAAATCATTTCAATACTACCATCTTCCCTATGTTTCATTTTGTATACCCATTTATTCTCTATGGGTTTCTTGCCGGGTGGCAAGGATACTATATCCCAAGTTTTATTTGCTTCAAGTGCTTCAAATTCTTTCACCGTGGCTTCCTGCTACACAGGATTTAAATTTGCTTGCTGGAAAGTTACAGGTTCATGCACATTATCTAGACTCTTAACTAAATTCTGATTAGTGAAACTCAAACTACTAAAGCAAACAGACTTGGGCAAACAATTCAAGGAAGTTAAAGTAGGACAGATATAATCTTCAAGATAAGAAGGGGGTTGTGATTTCTAGAAGGATATCTTCCAGGATGAGTAGGATCAGAAGAAATGGAGGGAGAAACAGGGACAGAATATGAAGGATTAGAAGAACTAGGAGACACAATTGGACTGAATAAAGGTGCATCCATATCACCACTAGAAGAAACATTGGAGCTAGGTTCATGAGCAGAAGTTTGTACAAGTGCAGGTACATGATCAATGTGAGGTGATTGTTCTGGCTCTGGAAAGACAAATGGAATATATAGGAATAGTGTCTTTGGTGTGGAGGATTTACAAAATGGAAAAATGTTCTCATGGAATATCACATCTCTTGAAATAAGTGTTTTCTTATCGGACAACTGTAGGAGTTTGTAAGCTTTCTTTCTAGGTGGATAACCCAGAAAAATACATGCAACTGACCTAGGAGAAAACTTGTCACGACCCAAAATTCCAACCTGTCGTGATGACGCCTATCTCGCTACTAGGCAAGCCAATAATATCAATAAACCACTATTTCTTTTAAGTTTGAAAATATAATAATTAAATACAATATAAAATTACAAAATACTGATACGAATACTCTCCAAAATCTGGTGTCACTGAGTACATGAGCATCTAATATTAATACAAGTCTGGAAAAATAAAATACGATCTATAATAGTCTAAGACCAAAATACGGTAAACAAGAAGATAGGGAAGGAGAGACAAGGTATGCAAAACACGACAGCTACCTCTGAATTTCTGAAAGATCAACTGTACGAGAGAATCAACACCCGCTATGTTCAGAAGCACCTGGACCTGCACACGAAGTGCAGGGTGTAGTATGAGTACAATTAACTCAGCAAGTAACAATAATAACTAAGAAACAGAAGATAGTGACGAGCTACACAGTTATAGTTCATTTTTAGTAATTCCAGCAGTTTAAGTCAAATCAATTTTATACAGTTCATGTTTATGTAATTCGGATATAGAATCTTTCTAAGAATTTCACAACAATGACAGATAGCAACTAAATGTAACAACAAATGAAAAGCAAGTACAGCCTCCCAGGTCAACAGTCACTCAACTCGTCACAATAGCTCAACCACTCAGCTCTCAGCCCTCAGCACTCACACTCAATGGGTACCCGCGCTCACTGGGGGTGTACAGACTCCGGAGGGGCTCCTACAGCCCAAGCGCCATAATTCGCAAGGAGAACTCACGTGCTGCACGGACAATTCACGTGCTATAATATCATGCACGGACAACTCACATGCCATATATCCTTACCTCACCGACAGACCCTCGGCCTTACTCAGTCCCCAACCTCTCTAGTCTCTCGGGCTCTCGAAAATCACAAAGATCAGTCCAAACAAAGATAACATAGTAAATCAACAAATATCAAGAAAGACTGAGGTATGATGCACAAGTAAAAGCATGACTGAGTACAAGACAACAATTAGCAAATAATTCAACAACTACGCGACCTCTGTAGGTCCCAACAATACTATCACATTGCCTAAGCATAATTTTTAACATGATTTACAGTCAAATTTTTTCAACACAAAGAGAGCTTATAGCTAACAACAGGTTATTCAACTTTATAGTTTCACGGGACGGACCAAGTCACAATCCCTTCGGTGCACGCCCATACACTCATCACCTAGCATGTGCTTCACCTCCAAAATAATCACATGACTCAAAAATCTAGGATTTCATACCCTCAGAACCATATTTATAACTGTTACTTACCTCAAAATGTGAAATTTTTTACTTTGATATGCCTTTGCCTCGCAAATCGGCCTCTGAATGCCTCGAATCTAGTCACAAATAATATATTTCAGTCAATAAAATTTATTGGAATTAATTCCATAAGAAAATACTAATTTTCCATAAAAATCCGAAATTTAGCTCAAAAATTGCCTATGTGGCCCACGTCTCGGAACCCGACAAAAGTTACAAAATCTGAAAGCTCATTCAACCACGAGTCTACCCATACCAATTTTACCAAAATTTGACCTCAACTCGACCCTCAAATCTACAAATCGTATTTCCAAATTTCTAAGTTCAAGTCTCCGATTTACACCTCAAAATCATGTAATCTAGTCGGATTATTCGATGATAATTCAATATTATGGAGTAGAAATGATCACAAGGGACTTACCTCAAGTTTTCCTTGAAAATCTATCAAAAATCGCCTCTCCTCAAGCTCCAATTTGTCAAAAATGGCGAATGGGACGAAGTTCCCTGCTTTATAATTCTGCCCAGACATCCCTCGATCCTGCCTCGATCCTGGGTCATCGATCGTGTTCGTCGATCCTGGGCCTCGATCTTGGGCCTCGATTCTGACCCTCGATCCTGGTCCTCGATCATGGCCCTCGACCCTGGCCTTCGATCCTTCCTTCGATCGTGGCTTTGATCTTGGGCCCTCGATCATGGCCCTCGACCCTACCTTCGATCATGACTTTGATCCTGGGCTCGATCATGGCCCTATTCTGGGCACGATTCAGGGCTCGATCCTGGGAGATGGAATTTGCAGTAGAAGGAAATTGCAACAGCTATTTTAGTCCACTTTTTGATCCGTTAACCATCCGAAAGTCACCCGAGGCCTTCGGGACCTCAACCAAATATACCAACAAGTCCTAAAACATTATACGAACTTAGTCGAGTCTTCAAATCACATCCAACAACACTAAAAACACGAATCACACATAGATTCAAGCCTAATGAACTTTGACACTTTCCATTTCTACAAACAACGTCGAAACCTATCAAATCACGTCCGATTGACCTCAAATTTTGCACATAAGTCATAAATGACATAACAAACCTATTAAAATTTTCAGAATCGGATTACGACCCCGATATCAAAAAGTCAACCCACCAGTCAAACTTCCCAAAAATTCAACTTTCGGCATTTCAAGCCTAATTCCTCTACGGACCTCCAAAAAAATTTTCGGACACGCTCCTAAGTACAAAATCACCATATAGAGCTATTGGAATCATAAAAATTCAAATCCGAGGTCGTTTACACATAAATCCACATCCGGGCAACTTTTCTATCTTAAAATTTTCAATTATGAGACTAAGTGTCTCATTTCACTCTGAATTCCTTCCGGACCCGAACCAACTAACCCGATAAGTCATAAATCAATTATAATGCATAAATTGAGCAGTAAATGGGGGAACGGGGTTATAATACTCAAAACTACCGACCGGGTCGTTACATTCTCCCTCTCTTAAACAAACATTCATCCTCGAACGGGTTTAGAGTAATACCTAGAGTCTCAAATAGGTGTGGATATATGCTCCGCATCTTCTGCTCAATCTCCCAGGTAGCTTCTCCTACTGGTTGGCCTCTCTACTGTACCTTCACTGATGTTATGTTCTTTGACCTCAGCTTTCGAACCTGCTAGTCTAAAATAGCCACCGGCTCCATATCATAAGTTAAATTACCGTCCAGTTGTACTGTACTGAAATTCAGAATATGAGACGGATCCCCGACATACTTTCGGAGCATAAATACATGGAACACTAGATGAACACCTGATAGACTAGGTGGCAAAGCAAGTTCATAAGCCACCTCTCCAATTTTCTTAAGTATCTCAAAAGGCCCAATATACCGAGGGCTCAACTTTCCCTTCTTCCCGAACCTCAACACACCCTTCATGGGTGAAATCTTGAGTAGAACGTTTTCCCCAACCACGTGAACAACATCACGAACCTTCCTGTCAGCATAACCCTTTTGTCTAGACTGCGTCGTACGAAGCATTCCTAAATCACTTTGACCTTCTCTAAAGCATCCTGAACCAAGTCAGTACCCAATAGCCTAGCCTCACTCGGCTCAAACCAACCCACCGGAGAACGACACTGTCTCCCATATAATGCCTCATACGGAGCCATCTGAATACTCGACTGGTAGCTGTTATTGTAAGTAAACCGCGAGTGGCAGAAATTTATCCCAAGAACCTCCAAAATCAATGACACAAGTGCGTAGCATATCCTCTAATATCTGAATAGTGCGCTCGGACTATCCGTCCGTCTGAGGGTGAAATGTTGTACTCAACTGAACCTATGTGCCCAATTCTCGTTATACTGCTCTCCAAAACTGTGATGTAAACTGCGTGCCTCAATTTGAAATGATGGACACTGGCACACTGTGTAGGGGAACAATCTCGCGAATATAAATCCCAGCCAACCGCTCCGAAGAATAATTAGTACCAACTGGAATAAAATGCGTACATTTGGTCAACCGATCTACTATCACCCAAACAACATCAAACTTTCTCAAAGTCCGTGGGAGCCCAACTACGAAGTCCATGGTAATATGTTCTCACTTCCACTCCGGAATTTCAAGTCTCTGTAGTAATCCGCCCGGTCTCTGATGCTCGTACTTTACCTATTGACAATTTAAACACCGAGCTACAAATCCAACTATATCTTTCTTCATTCGCCTCCACCAATAGTGCTGCCTCAAATCCTGATACATCTTCGCGGCGCTTGGATGAATAGAGTACTGTGAACTGTGAGCTTCCTGGAGAATCAGCTCACGTAAACCATCTACATTAGGCACACATAGCCTGCCCTGCATCCGTAATACACCATCATCTCCAATAGTGACTTCCTTGGCGTCACCGTGTTGAATCATGTCCTTAAGGACAAGCATATGTGGATTATCAAACTGGCGCTCTCTGATGCGATCATATAAAGAAGACCGAGAAACCACACAAGCCAAAACTCAATTCGGCTCAGAAACATCCAATCTAACAAACTGGTTGGCCAAGGCCTGAACATCCAATGATAAAGGCCTCTCTGCTACCGGTAAGTGTGCTAACTACCCAAACTCTTCGCATTACGACTCAAGGCATCGGTCGCTACATTGGCCTTTCCGGGATGATAGAGAATGGTGATATCATAATCCTTAAGCAACTCTAACTACCTTCGCTGCCACAAATTAAAATCCTTCTGTTTAAACAAATGTTGTAGACTCCGATGATCGGTATATACCTCACACTGGACACCGTACAAGTAATGCCGCCAAATTTTCAAGGCATGAACAATAGCTGCTAACTCAAGGTCGTTGACCGAATAATTCTTCTCATGTGCCTTTAATTGTCTGGATGAATAGAAAATCACCCTACCGTCTTGAATAAGTACTGCGCCGAGACCAATACACGACGCGTCACAATACACAGTATAAGACTCTGAACTTGTAGGCAACACCAATACTGGAGTTATAGTCAAAGTTGTCTTGAGCTTCTGAAAGCTCTCCTCACACTCATCTGACCACCTGAACGGGGCACCTTTCTGGGTCAATTTAGTCATAGGCGATGCAATAGACGAGAAACCCTCCACGAAGCGACGATAATAACCGGCCAAGCCGAGAAAATTCCGAATCTCAGTAATTCAAGATGGTCTGGTCCAACTCTGAACTGCCTCTATTTTCTTCGGATCCACCTTAATTCCTTCACTGGACACTATATGTCCCAAGAGTGCCACTGAATTAAGCCAGAACTCACACTTAGAGAATTTGGCATAAAGTCTCTCCCCTTTCAGCCTCTGTAATACAATACCCCCAAGTATTTTGCATGCTCTTCCTGGCTACGTGACTACACCAGAATATCATCAATAAATACTAAGACAAATAAATCAAGATATGGCTGGAATACAATATTCATCAAATGCTTAAATGCTGATGGGGCATTGGTTAGCCCAAAAGACATCACAAGAAATTCGTAGTGGTTATAATGAGTTTTGAATGCCGTCTTTAGAATATCCGAATCCCGAATTTTTAATTGGTGATACCCCAATCTCAAATCAATTTTGGAGAACATCCTTGCTCCCTGAAGCTAGTCAAATAAGTCATCAATACGCGGCAACATATATTTATTCTTGATTGTAACTTTGTTCAACTTCCTATAATCAATGCACTACTGCATAGTACCATCTTTCTTCTTCACAAACAGAACCGGTGCACCCCAAGGTGACACACTAGGCCTAATAAACCCCTTTTCAAGGAGTTCCTGAAGTTGCTCTTTCAATTCTTTTAACTCAGCTGGTGCCATATGATACGGAGGAATGGAAATGGGCTGAGTGCCCTGCACCAAGTCAATACCGAAATCAATATCCCTGTCGGGTGGCATACCCAGCAGGTCTGCAGGAAATACATTCAGAAAGTCTCGCACGACCGGTACTGAATCAATAATAAGAGTATTTGCATCAACATCTCTCACAAAAGCCAAATATGACAAACATCCCTTTCTATCCATATGTTGGGCCTTCAAATAAGAAATTACCCTGTTGGGAACAAAATCAAGAGAACCTCTCCATTCAATCTTTGGCAACCCCGGCATTGTCAACGTCACAGTTTTTGCGTGATAGTCCAGAATAGCATGACGTGGAGACAACCAATCCATACCCAAGTTTATATCGAAATAAACCATACCTAGTAATAAGAGATCAACTCTAGTCTCCAGTTCCCCAATAGTTACCACAGACGACTGATACACACGGTCCACAGTAATAATATCGCCTACCGGTGTAGACACACAAACAGGTGAAACTAAGGACTCACAGGGCATGTCCAGATAATGAACAAAATACGATGATATATATGAATAAGTGGATCCAGGGTCAAATAATATAGAAGCCTCCCTGTGGCACACTGAGACAATACATGTGATCACTACATCTGAAGCAACAGCATCTGGCCTGGCAGGAAAAGCTAGAATCGGGCCTGACTGCCACCTGACCGGCCTCCCCCTCTTGGGAGACCCCTAGCTGCCTGACCCCCACCCCGAGCTGGCTGGGCGGGTGGTGTAACTACTGGTGTTGGTGTCGTTGGTTGAGAACTCTACTATGGAGCCCCACTCAACAACCTAGGACAATATCTCTTGAAATGACCCAATTCTCCGCACTCGAAACAACCCCTCCTCTGACGGAACTGCTTCTCCTGATAACCCGAAGAATTACTTGTAGAAGCCTGAGCGAACGAGGCATGATGAGAACTCTGCGCTGGTAGTGCACTGAATGAAGACTGGCATGAGTGAGCACTGTAAGAACCCTGGCTAGCTGATGCACCACCATGAGCGGGACGACCCGTCTGAGCGTGTCTGTAAGAACAACCCTTACCGCGGTAAAACTGACTACCTCAAGGAACACCGCTGAAATCAACTGAACCAAGAGGCATCTTAGCCTCCCTCTTAACCCATTCCTAATTGCGAACCATCTCAATCTGACGAGTAATGTCGACCACCTCGTCGAAAGTAGAACCAGACACCCTTTCTCTAGTCATGAGTAATCGCAACTGAAAAGTGAGGCCATCTATGAACCTCCTAATCCTTTCCCTATCTGTGGGAATCAACCAGATAGAATGACGGGCCAATTCTGAAAATCTCATCTCATACTGTGTCATGAACATATCACCCTGATAAAGCTGCTCGAACTGCCTGACTGAGGCACGAACTTCTCCAGGAATAGACCAGAGAACTGCTGCTAGGTAAGGGGTGCTGCACCGACCGGCCTACACCTCTCATAAGCCTCCCACCATCTAAAGGCAGCCCCAAAAAATTAAAAAGTAGTGAATGAGACTCCACTGGTCTCTAGAATACCCGCTGTCCGAAACATCCGTTGGCACTTAACTAGAAAACCCTGAGCATCCTCTAACTCAGTACCACTAAATGGTGGAGGTCTAAGCCTCTCAAATCTCTCAAGTCTCCTCTGCTCATCGTCTGCCATAACAGGAACTACCGAGGCCTGAGCAGCTGCAACCGGCTGGGCTGGTAGTGCCCCCGGTATATGAAGTCCCTATACTACCTGGTCTAGAGTATGGGCAACAGGGGTATGAGTACCTCCTCCGGCCTGAGAACTGGCAGGTGCGGCCTGAGCCGAAACTACCAAAGCAAGACCAGTGCAAATTGTCAATATTTGGGCCAAAGTCTCTTGAAGGCCTGGAATCTCAATAGGCATACCTGGTGCCTGAGTTGGTCGTGTCGGCTCAGCTATATCTGGAATATGCTCCTGAGCTGGAGCAACTGGTGGTACTACAGGTGCGGGTCCAATTATGGTACGAGCTACACCTCGACCTCTACCTCGGCCCCGACATTTACTTTTGTTGTGTGTTTATTTCCAGACACTTTATTTTTTTCAGACCTTTATTTGTATTATTCTAGAAGCTCGTGCACTGGTGACACCAATTCTGGGATGGTATTTAGACACCATTATTTGTATGGATTAATCACTATATTTCAGACTTTACTTCCGAAATTATTTCAATTATTATTAATAAATTTAAAAATTATTTTTAAATAGAAAATATTATTCTAACGTTGGTTTGCCTAGCAAGTAAAATGTTAGGCGCCATCACGGTCCGAAGGTGGGAATTTTGGGTCGTGACAGTTGGTATCATAGCGCTATGTTACATAGGTCTCACGAGTCACGAGCAAGATTAGTAGAGTCTGAAGGATCAGTACGGAGACGTCTGTACGTATCTCTTAGAGGCTATGAAGTTTAGGACAATATCACTTCTTTCTTATTCTGTCGTGCGATTTTATTCTATCATCGATGATTGAATCATTCTACTCTTATTCTCTCATAGATGGTGAGAACACGTAATACCTTTACCAATGGACAGGGACCAAAACCCCCAGTGGCAACTATGGCCAGGGGTAGAGGTCGAGGCCGAGGTCGTGCTAGAGGCCGAGGTAGAGCTCAGTCTAGAGCTCGAGCAGCTGCACTTGTTATAGAACCTCAGGTGGACCTTTAGGAGGAAGTTCCAGTTCAGAATGTACCAGCTGGACCAGTTCAGGTCCCGGAAGGATTCATAGCTACTCCAGTGCTTTAGGACACTCTAGTCCGTTTGGTGAGTCTTATGGAAGGCGTGGCCCAGAATGGTACCAGCCATTTCACAGGCTGGGGGAGGAGCACAAACTCCCACTACTCCCACTCCGGAGCAGATGGCTCCCCAGAATCAGGCTCCAGCAGCCCCGCCAGTTGGGATAGTTCAGCCAGTTGTTGCGGCACAGACCGGTGATAGGCCCGCCATGTCTTTTGAGGCCTTATTGAGACTGGATAAGTTTACCAAGCTCTTCCCAGTTTGCTTCAGTGGTACACCTTCTGAGGACCCACAAGATTATCTTGAACGTTGCCATAAGGTGTTGCGGAACTTAGGCATAGTCGAGACAAATGGGGTTGACTTTGTTGTGTTTAAGATGACGGGTTCCGCCATGAGGTGGTGGAGGGATTATACATTGACTAGACCAGTTGGATCGCCTACACTTACTTGGGAGCAATTCTCTCAATTATTCCTGGAGAAGTTCCTTCCTAACACACTGAGAAAGGAATTTCGCAAGCAATTTGAGCGTCTACAGCAGGGCAGTATGACTGTTACTCAGTACGAGTCCCGTTTTGTGGATTTGGATTGCCATGCTCTCCTTTTACTACCTACTGAGGGAGAGAGAGTGAGGAGGTTTATTGAGGGACTCACTCACCCTATCAGGCTTCAGATGGCCAAGGAGACTGGAAGTGAGATTTCTTTTCAGGCAGCTACTAATATCGCGGGGAGGATCAAGACGGTTCTTGCACAGGAGAGGGGCAGAGGTCTGATAAGAGGCCTCGTCAGTTTGGTGGTTTCAGTGGTGACTTGTCTGGAGGCAGGGGTAATTTTGGTAGGGGTCATCCTCCCAGACCGTTTCATTCAGCACTTCATGCATCTCACAGTGCTTCAGGGAGTCACGGTCCTATTATGCCTTACTATGGGCAGCCAGCATTCAGTTCACATTCAGCTCCTATCAATGCACCGCCACTCCAGAGTTACTACAGCGGTTATCCGGCCCATTTGGGTTAGCTTCAGCTTCAGCAGCCACGGCATCAGGATGGGTGTTATGAGTGTAGGAACATTGGCCACATCAGGAGGTATTTCCCTAGATTGGCGAGTAACAGATCTCGATAGGATACACGTGCCATTATACCGGCACCGGTTGCTTCACCTCCTGCTCAGCCAACTAGAGGTAGGGGTCAGGCAGCTAGAGGTGAAGGTCAGGCCATTAGATGTGGAGGTCAGACCGTTAGAGGTGGAGTCCAGCCAGTTAGAGGCCATCCTAGAGACGCAGTTCAGAGTGGTGGGGCTCAGCCCTGATTTTATGCTTTTCCAGCTAGGCCTGAGGCCGAGTCATCTGATGTTGTGATCACAGGTATTATTTTAGTTTGCCATAGAGATGCTTTAGTTCTATTTGATCCAGGATCTACTTATTCCTACGTATCCTCCTATTTTGCTTCATATTTGGTTGTGCCTTGTGATTCTCTGAGTACTTTTGTGTGTGTATCTACACCGGTGGGAGACTCTGTTATAGTAGATCATGTCTATCGTTTGTGTGTGGCTTCTATTAGTAGTCTTGAGACTAGTGTGGATCTTCTACTTCTTGATATGGTAGATTTTGATATCATCTTGGGTATGGATTGGCTATCACCTTATCATGCTATATTGGATTGTCATGCCAAGACAGTGACTCTAGCCATGCCGGGGGTTACCTCGGTTAGAGTGGAAAGGAATTCCTGGTCATTCTGTCATCAGGGTTATTTCTTATATGAAAGCTCGTCGTATGGTAGAGAAAGGGTGTCTAGCCTATTTGGCGTATATTCGCGATCCCAGTGCGGATGTTCCTTCTATGGACTCAGTACCACTTGTTCGTGAATTTCCAGAAGTATTTCCTGTAGGTTTTTCGGGGATGCCACCCGACAGAGATATTGACTTCTGTATTGATTTGGCTCCGGGCACTCAGCCCATTTCTATTCCACCACATCGTATGACACCATCGGAGTTGAAAGAATTGAAGGAGCAATTACAAGACTTGCTTGATCAGGGATTCATTAGACCCAGTGTCTCGCCCTGAGGTGCACTAGTATTATTTGTAAAGAAGAAAGATGGTTCTATGCGAATGTGTATAGATTATCGGTAGCTGAACAAAGCTACTATTAAGAACAAATATCCACTGCCAATAATTGATGATTTATTCGATCAGCTTTAGGGTGCCAAGGTATTTTTGAAGATCGATTTGAGGTCTGGTTACTATCAGTTGAAGATTAGGGCATCCAATGTCCCTAAGACAGCTTTTCGGACTCGGTATGGGCATTACGAATTCCTAGTGATATCATTTGGGTTGACAAATACCCCATCAACATTTATGGATTTGATGAATCGGGTGTTTAAGCCATATTCGGATTCTTTTGTGGTTGTATTCATTGATGATATCTTGATTTACTCTAGTAGTCGAGAGGAGCATGAGCAACATCTTCGGAGTGTGCTTCAGACTTTGAAGAAAAATCAGTTATATGCCAATTTTTCAAAATATGAATTTTGGTTAGACTCAATTACCTTTTTGGGGCATGTTGTATCGGTAGAAGGCATAAAGGTGGATCCTAAAGTAGATTAAGGTTGTTCAGAATTAGCCTAGACCTACTTCAGTTACAGAGATCCGGAGTTTCCTGGGTTTAGCAGGTTATTATCATCGGTTCGTGGAAGGGTTTTCATCTATAGCAATTCCATTGACCAGACTGACCCAGAAAGGTGTCCCATTCAGATGGTCAGACGAGTGTGAGTTGAGCTTTCAGAAGCTCAAGACTGCTTTGACTACGGCGCCAGTGTTGGCATTACCCACAGGTTCAGGATCGTATACGGTATATTGTGACGCATCTCACATTGGACTTGGTGCAGTATTAATGCAAGATGTCAGGGTGATTGCATATGCGTCACGGCAGTTGAAAGTTCACGAGAATAATTATCATGTTCATGACTTAGAACTGGCAGCCATTGTTCATGAACTGAAAATTTGGAGGCATTACCTCTACGGTGTCTCGTATGAGGTATTTACTAATCATCATAGCCTTCAGTATCTGTTCAAACAAAAGGATCTTAATTTGAGGCAGAGAAGATGGTTGGAGTTGTTGAAAGACTATGATATCACCATTTTGTATCACCTCGGAAAGGCCAATGTGGTGGCGGATGCTTTGAGTAGAAAGGTTGTGAGTATGGGCAGTCTTGCGTATATTCCGTTTGGTGAGAGGCCATTAGCTGCAGATGTTCAGACGTTGGCTAATCAATTCGTGAGGTTAGATGTTTCAGAACCCAGCTGGGTTCTAGCTTGCAAAATCGCTCGGTCATCTTTATATGAGCGCATCAGAGAGAGGCAATATGATGATCTTCATTTACTTGTCCTTAAGGACACGGTGCGGCACGATGATGCCAAACAAGTTTTTGTAGGGGAAGATGGAGTTCTGCGAATGCAGGGTCGTATTTGTGTGCCTAATGTTGACGAGCTTCGTGAATTAATTCTTGAAAAGGAACACAGTTCCAGTATTTTATTCATCCAGGTACCGCCAAAATGTATCAAGATTTGCGGCAACATTATTGGTGGAGGAGAATGAAAAAATATATAGTTTCATATATAGCTCGGTGTCTGAATTGTCAGCAAGTTAAGTACGAGCATCAGAGACCTGGTGGTTTGCTGAATGGAAATGGGAGTGTATCACTATGGATTTTGTTGTTGGACTCCCACAGACTCAAAGAAAATTTGATGCAGTTTGGGTCATTGTAGACAGGTTGACCAAGTCAGCATATTTCATTCCAATGGCAGTTACCTATTCTTTAGAGAGGTTAGCTGAAATTTACATTTGTGAGATTGTCCACCTACACGGTGTGCCCGTGTCTATTATTTCAGATCGAGGTATGCAGTTTACCTCACATTTCTGGAGGGCTGTACAACGTGAGTTAGGCACGCGGGTTGAGTTGAGTACAACATTTCATCCACAGACAGACGGACAGTCAGAGCGCACCATTCAGATATTAGAAGATATGCTCCGTGCTTGTGTTATAGACTTTGGAGGTTCTTGGGATCATTTCTTTCCACTTGCGGAGTTTGCTTATAATAATAGCTACTGGTCGAGCATTCAGATGGCTCTATATGAGGCATTATACGGGAGGCGATGTCGTTCGCTAGTTGGATGGTTTGAACCGGGAGAGGCTCGGTTATTGGGTACCGATTTGGTATAAGATACCTTGGATAAGGTCAAGATTATTCAGGATTGACTTCGCACAACTCAGTCTAGGCAAAAGAGTTATGCCGACCGTAAAGTTTGTGATATTGCATTCATGGTTGGAAAAAGAATATTGATCCGGGTTTCACCTATGAAAGGTGTTATGAGGTTCGGAAAGAAGGGCAAGTTGAGCGCTAGGTATATCGGACCCTTTAAAGTTCTTGAAAGGGTAGGTGAAGTAGCCTACATGCTTGAATTACCACCTAGTTTATCAGCGGTTCATCCGGTGTTCCATGTATCTATGCTCCGAAAATATCATGGTGATTCGTCCCATGTATTAGATTTCACCTCAGTCCAACTGGACAAAGATTTGACTTACGAGTAGGAGTCGGTGCCTATTCTAGCCCGGCAGGTCTAGCAGTTGAGATCTAAGAGTTATCCGTTAGTTCGGGTGTAATAGAGAGGTCAGCCGGTAGAGGCATTTACTTGGGAGTCCGAGTCGGATATGCGGAGTAAATATCCACACTTATTCACCAGCTCAGGTACTTTTTCTAACTTCGTTCGAGGACGAACGTTTGTTTTAGAGGTGGAGAATGTAATGACCCAAAATGTCATCTTTAAATTTAATAAGTAATTCTGTGTTCTACGACCTCGAAAAGTACTATTTTTCACTCCTCGACTTGCATGCGCAGTCCGTACAATTTTTCAAAAAAATTTTGTGTGAAAAATGGATTAAAATGTGAAATAGAGCTTTAAAACTAAACTGAGTTGACTTTGGTCAACATTTTGAGCAAACGGACCCGGATCAGTGTTTTGACAATTTCGGTAGGTCCGTATCATGACTTGGGACTTGGGCGTATGCCCGAAATCGAATTCTGAGGTCCCTAGCCCGAGATATGGAATTTTGATGAAAAATTAAAAGTTTGAAAGTTTAATGATTTTTAAGAATCTACTGATGTTGGATTTATTGACACCGGGTCCGTATTTTGGTTCTGAAGCCCGATATAGGTCCACTATAATATTTATGAATGGAAATGGGGTTTCGGCCCATTTTCAACCATTTTTAATTTTTGAGCTCGGGTAAGGCGATTCTTGGGCGATTTTCACAGGAAAATATTGGGGTAAGTGTTCCTTATCATTTATTGATTATATTTCATGATTCCGTACTCTTTTACACCATGAATCCGTGAATTTAGGGAAGAAAAATTAGATTTTTATAAAATCTTCCAAAAACGGAAATTTAAGATTTGAAAGTCTATTTGATATCGGAATTGGATAATTTTTGTATGGTTGAACTAGTAATGGAACGGGTGTTCGAATACCACGAGTTTTTCCGGAATTTGAGATGTGGGTCCCACTGTCGAATATTTAAATAAATTTCAGATTTTTATCTGGAAAATTATTAAATTCATATGGAATTAATTCCTATGATTCATATTGAGTATATCGAATTGTTTGTGAATAGATTTAAAGCTTTTGGAGACAAATTTAAAAGGAAAAGCTTTGGTCGAGTAATTGATTGGAATTTGCAAAGCGAGGTAAGTATCGTGGTTAACCTTGACTTGAGAGAATAGAACCCTTAAACTATTTGTTATGTGAAATGCATGTGAACAACGTATAGGCGAGGTGACGAGTATCTATACGTCGTCAAATTAATTGTTTGCATATTTACTTGAAAAATAATAAATTATTTTAATCATGAATTAATTGTTATAATAATTGTTTCTTTCCTATTCTTTGACAAATATTAATTCTTGAATTCCTGCAATAATTGTTACATGCTATTTGATTTATGTGTATTAATTGCTACTTGACATTTAGCATATTTAACATTAAACTGCCTATTTTCTCCCTGGTTTCCTTAATAAATTGCTATTTATCATTGTTTGTTTCATAATTAAATCATAATTATTGTATATTTGTTGTTTTAAAAAATTTATATTAATCATTGCATTCATTGGAGTAATTTCTTCTATAAGAATTGGTAAATGAATATATTGGAGGATCAGGTTGCACGCCGCAACAAAATTGATTGAAATGAATATATTAGAGGATCGGGTTGCACGCCGCAACAGACTTATTAAAAGTCTATATTGGAGGATCGGGTTGCACGCCGCAACAGACTTATTAAAAGTCTATATTGGAGGATCGGGTTGCACGCCGCAACAGACTTATTAAAAGTCCATATTGGAGGATCGGGTTGCACGCTGCAATAGACTTATTTAAAAGTCAATATATATACTTGATTAAAAATAATTATATGAGAGGATTGAAAATGAATATATTGTGAGAGCGGGTTGCACGTTGCAACAGAATTGAATTTGAATATATTGTGAGAGCGGGTTGCACGCTGCAACGGAAATTGATGGAAATGATAATTGGTTATGACTGCTGAGTTGGCTTCAATTATTATAAATGAGTTACCTGATTTATTTCTATTATTTGTTGTTGTTACTAATATTGCGTACAGGTTAATGTAAGTGACCCGCCTTAGCCTCGTCACTACTTCGTCGAGGTTAGGCTCATCACTTACCAGTACATGGGGTCGGTTGTACTGATACTACACTCTGCACTTCTTGTGCAGATTTTGGAGTTGGTCCCAGCGGCGTACCATAGACTTGCTCGGATTTCAGCTACCAGAGGAGACTTGAGGTATAATTGCATGGCGTCCGCAGTTCTGAAGTCTGTTTAGTTGTGTGTTTGCTGTGTGTTTATTTCCAGATAGCTTATTTATTTCAGACCTTTATTTGTATTATTCTAGAAGCTCGTGCACTGGTGACACCAATTCTAGGATGGTATTTAGAAACCGTTATTTGTATGGATTAATCATTATATTTCGGACTTTACTTCCGAAATTGTTTCAATTATTATTAATAAATTTAAAAATTATTTTAAAATAGATAATATTATTCTAACATTGGCTTGCCTAGCAAGTGAAATGTTAGGCGACATCACGGTCCGAAGGTAGAAATTTCGGGTCGTGACACTTTCAAATACAGCAGTTTAAGTCAAATCAATTTTATACAGTTCATGTCCATGTAATCCGGATATAGAATCTTTCAGAGAATTTCACAACAATGACAAATAGAAACTAAATGCAACAACAAATGAAAAGCAAGTACAGCCTCCCAGGGCAACAGTCAGTCAACTCGTCACAACAGCTCAACCACTCGGCTCTCAGCCCTCAGCACTCAATGGGTACCCGCGCTCACTGGGGTGTACAGACTCCGGAGGGTCTCCTACAGCCCAAGAGCCATAATCCTCACGAACAACTCACGTGCTATAATATCCTGCATGGACAACTCACTTGCCATATATCCTTACCTCACCAACAGGCCCTCGGCCTTACTCAGTCCTCAACCTCTCTAGTCTCTCGGGCTCTCGAAAATCATAAAGATCAGTCCAAACAAAGATAACACAGTAAATCAACAAATATCAAGAAAGACTGAGGTATGATGCACAAGTAAAAGCATGACTGAGTACAAGACAACAACTAGCAAATAATTCAACAACTACGCGACCTCTATGGGTCCCAACAATACTATCACATTGCCTAAGCATAATTTTTAACATGATTTACAGTCAAATTTCTTCAACACAAAGAGAGCTTATAGCTAACAACAAGTTATTCAACTTTATAGTTTCACGGGACGGACCAAGTCACAATCCCTTCGGTGCACGCCCACACGCTCATCACCTAGCATGTGCGTCATCTCCAAAATAATCACATAACACAAAAATCTGGGGTTTCATACCCTCAGGACCAAATTTATAACTGCTACTTACCTCAAAACGTGAAATTCTTTACTCTGTTATGCCTTTGCCTCGCAAATTGGCCTCTGAATGCCTCGAATCTAGTCACAAATAATTTGTTTCAGTCAATAAAATTTATAGGAATTAATTTTATTAAAAAATACTAATTTTCCATAAAAATCCGAAATTTAGCTCAAAAATCGCCCGTGGGGACCAGGTCTCGGAACTTGACAAAAATTATAAAATTCGAAAGCCCATTCAACCACGAGTCTACCCATACCAATTTTACCAAAATCCAACCTCAACTCGACCCTCAAATCTACAAATCTTATTTCCAAATTTCTAAGTTCAAATCTCCGATTTACACCTCAAAATCATGTAATCTAGTCGGAGTATTCGATGATAAATCAATATTATAGAGTAGAAATGTTCACAAGGGACTAACCTCAAATTTTCCTTGAAAATCTATCAAAAATCGCCTCTCCTTAAGCTCCTGGGACGAAATCCCCTGCTTTATAATTCTGCCCAGACAGCCCTCGATCCTGCATCGATCCTGGGCCTTCGATCGTGTTCCTCGATCCTAGGCCTCGATTCTGACCCTCGATACTGGGCCTCGATCATGGTCCTCGACCCTGGCCTTCGATCGTGGCTTCGATCCTGGGCCCTAGATCATGGCCCTCGACCCTGCCTTCGATCCTGGGCTCGATCATGGCCCTATTCTGGGCACGATTCAGGGCTCGATCCTGGGAGATGGAATTTGCAGCAGCTACCTTAGTCCACTCTTTGATCCGTTAACCATCCAAAACTCACCCGAGGCCTTCGGGACCTCAACCAAATATACCAACAAGTCCTAAAACATCATACGAACTTAGTCGAGTCTTCAAATCACATCCAACAACAATTAAAACACGAATCACACATAGATTCAAGACTAATGAACTTTGAAACTTTCCATTTCTACAAACAACGCCAAAACCTATCAAATCACGTCCGATTGACCTCATATTTTGCACACAAGTCATAAATGGCATAACAGACCTATTAAAATTTTCAGAATCAGATTTCAACCCCAATATTAAAAAGTCAACCCTTCGGTCAAACTTTCCAAAAATTCAACTTTCGGCATTTCAAGCCTAATTACTCTACGGACCTCTAAAAACTTTTTCGGACACATTCCTAAGTCCAAAATCACCATACGGAGCTATTGAAATCATAAAAATTCAAATCTGAGGTTATTTACACATAAATTCACATCCGGGCAACTTTTCTATCTTAAAATTTTTAATTATGAGACTAAGTGTCTCATTTTACTCTGAATTCCTTCCGGACCCGAACCAACTAACCCGATAAGTCATAAATTAATTGTAAGATATAAATTGAGCAGTAAATGGGGGAACAGGATTATAATACTCAAAACTACTGGCCGGGTCGTTACAAAACTTATTCCTGAAGAGTTTAGGTATAATAACATAACAAAGACATCCAAAACTTCTCAAGTAGGTATAAGTGGGTAACACTCCATAAAGTAATTCATAAGGAGTTTTAGCAGACAAAACAGTGCTGGAAAATATATTTATCAAGTATGTAGCTGTCAATACATAATCACCCCAAAAATGAATTGGTGATTTGGATTAGAAAAGTAATGCTCTTGCTGCTTCCAACAAATATTTATACTTTATTTTCATAATCCCATTTTGTTGGGGTGTGTAAGGATCTGTGATTTGATGGATGACACCTTTATATTGAAGAAACTGAGAGGCTTCATAACTGGATCTAAGTTATAAAGCATTATCAGTTCTAATGGATTTTATTTTTAAATTGAATTGTGTTTCAACCATGGAAAAGAAAGAATTTAGAATAGACAATGCATTTCTTTTATGACTTAGTAAATGAGTCCAAGTATATCTACTACAATCATCTACTATAGTAAGAAAGTACTTATAGTGTCATTGTATAGAAGTGTGATACGGCCCCCAAATATCAACATGAAAAAGATCAAAGATATTCTGAGAATAGAAAACACTTTGTGAAAAAGGAAATCTTTGTTGTTATCACAAATGAAAGGTTGTCTATTACAATGAGGGATATCAATACAATTAAGTATTTACAGTTTTGAAAAAGGAAGATGGCCTAATCCGTTGTGCCATAGTACATGAGATTTGGTACTAGTCACATTATTTGTAGAAGCATAAGGAATAGGAACAACATGATGAATACTCTGTGGATCTTTAGCTTGGACAGTTTTGGAATTGAAAAGATATAGCCCAGTTGTCACCTTACCAAGTTCCAATGACCTTTTCAGAGAAGGGCTCTGTAAATAACAGGAATTGTTGGTGAGTATCAAGATTAAAGATATACCAACTAACAATTTGTGTATAGAAATGAGATTAAATTTAAAAGTTAGTACATATATAACCTTAGAAAGTGTAACAGTAGAATTAAGTATCACGGAACCATAAAAGGATATTTTCACTTTATAGCCGTTAGGTAGAGTGATGAGATATGAAATGGGTAAAGAAATAATATTTGAGAGTAAAGATTTGTTGGATGTCATATGGTCAGATGCTCCAGAATCCAAGATCCATGTATCAGAATTTTGTATTGAAGTCAGACAAGTACAACTACAACCTGTATGGATAGAGCAAGTAGAAATACCTGAAAATTTAGCAACAACAGGGACAGACTGAGATTGAGTATTTTCCACCACCTAGACATTCCGAAGGATGTTCATTAGCTTATTGTACTATTCTGTAGTTATGGAATGAGAAGCTGATGAATTAATATTAGAGCCTTGACTAGGGTTATCAAGCTTTCCATTAGAAGAGGAGCATACATTGGCTGCCACTCTCATACTCCTACTGACAGGTTTCAAATTCTGTGGGTACCCATGTTGTTTGAAACATTTCTCAACTGTATGGCCGCTCTTTTTGCTATATTTGCAGAAAATTTTCTTTGAATCACCATTATACCTCTGGGTTTGATTAGTAGTACTGAAATTGTATCTTGGGTTAGAGTTGGATGGACCAGTTATATATTTTGGGTTGAAATTGACATTTGAACCAGCAGAGAAGGAGGCTGCATCAGATTGAAAAACTGGAATATTGTGAATGCCTCTCCGTTTTTCATCTTGAATTATTAAGGAATATGCCTTGCTCACATCAGGCAAAGGCTCCATCATTTGAATATTACCTCTTGCATTACCATATAATTCATTCAAACCCATCAGAAACTGCATTAATTTTTTATTTTTACCCGTTTAATTATTTTGTGTTTCCCCCTACAATTACACTCACAGACACAATAAGAGTCGGCGTCTAGAGAGTATCTCATCTCATAACCTCTTCACATTGTTAAAATACCCTCCAACATCATATGACCCCTGGGAGACATAACTCAAATCCTTTTGTACTTCATACATTCTCGCACCATTTGACTGACCATATCTATGATTGAGTTCATCCCCGAGACTCTTAGCAGTCTTAGAGTATATCACACTTTGGGTAATGTCAGGATCAAGGGAATTAAGAATCCAGCTAATAATCATGTTATTACATTGTTCCCACTGGTCAAACAAAATGGAATTTTGAGGAGGTTGCACATAACTTCCATTTATGAATCCTATTTTCTTTTTAGCTGACAAAGCAATTATGATACCCCTTCTCCAAGCCCAAAAGCAAGTACCATTGAACTGTTTCGCGACTAATATAATACCAGGGTTATCTGAAGAGTAGAGATAAAATGGATGAGATGAAGGCAGATTAAGTTCATTTTCAAGTCCAAAAATATTTGGTCCATTGTCATCAGAATCACTTCGATCACCATTAATTTTAGATAAAGTTTACTAGTTGACTTCATGTAAAAATAACTCAACAGAGAAACACCATTGGAGGAACTATCGTACAAGACAGGAAGTGAAAACATCTTACCAAAGCACCGTCGAAGTTAACAAAAATCACGAATGAAACACTGAAACCACTAGGAATTATCACTTTCCACCGTGAAAAAGTGAAGAATCTCATAATCGGGTCACGGAATCAGTTAACCCACACGGAATCGCAACAAATCACCATCAAATACTTGCGACTATGAGAAGTATCAGCTAAATCTTAAGAAAAACACTGAAAATCAAGAGAAAACCTATGGAATTAGGGTTTCCAAAAAAACTTGGAGCTTCAAAAAAACAATCTCTCGAATCTTCAGCTTTGAAAGAGACTGCGGAATTAACTCGAATGCATAACGAATTACTCTGATTACCATGTTAAAATTGAAAGAAATTGAGGGAATTCAGCAGAGATGAATTGGGAGACAGATGACCCATAGAAGATTCGAGAGAAAAGAGCAAACGGTAATTGATAAGATGAGCATCTAAGTCAAGCGTGTGACTGGAGCTGTGTTTATATACAGACCCAAATACTGAAAAATAAACCGACCCATCTACCATTTACAATATAAATAAATATAGACTCAGCAAACTAGTACCCCAAATACAAAAATAACAGCCCAAGCTATTCTAACACATTCCCTCCCCCCTTCTTTTTTTTCTTTTTCCTTTCTTTCGGGTTCTCCCTTCTTTGAAGTGAAGAGTGCGTAATTGTAAGGAAATTTTACCTCCTATAGCAAAGGTATACACCATATTTATTATAAACCAAAATTATTTTAAAATATTATTTTTTATAGCTACTTTTTATATTTTATAACAAAATAGGTATTTATGGTATATACTACCATTGAGGCATGAAATGCGCTATTTATATTTTTTCTCTCTTTTTCTTTCAATTAACACAAGATTCTTTCTCTCTTCGAGCAACTCAAGCCCCAGTATTGATGGCCGACGAGAAAGAAGAATCTCTCTCTTCGAGCAACTTCCCCTGACAAGCTTTATAAATTAGCAATACGACATAAATGTTTACAAATTACCTACTGGATTTTTCTTCTTTTGCAATTTGTTTTTCCCTTTTGGTTTTTCTTTTCGCGTTTGTTGCTTAACTTGAGGGCGACAATGAAGATTCACTAACATTTTTTGGCATGGTTTCATATTTTTCTTTGGTAACCTACTACTACAATGTATTTTATTGAGAAAAGAAAAATTTATTCAGTGATCATAAATTTGTTGTACGGATCCGACGAACTTTCTTCTCTTCTTGGCCGGAAAACGCCATCTCCGACGAACTTTCTTCTCTTCTTTGCTATTTAGTCACATACAACGATATAAATACATTGTATTTTGTACAAGTTTACTCAAACACATTGTATTTTTATATAAATATATTTTTTTGCCTATATTTTATGTATTTCGAAGATTTATATTTTTTTAATACAATTAAATACACATGTATTCATACATACTGTACATACAGTGTGCATGAATACAAGATATAAATATTGAAATACACCAAATACAAACATTAAAATAGAACAGAATATAAATTAAATATATTTAATTTTAAAATATAGTGAAATACAGTAAAATACACTGAATACAAATAGAAAATACAGTGAATATAACCAATGAAATATACTGAATACAGCAGTAATAACATGTATTAGGAATAACTAAAATATTGTTAATACAAATACATTTGAATACACTGAATATAAAATAGTGAATATAGTAAATACAAACATTGAATCTAATAAATGCAACAGTAAAAAAAAAATTGAAACACACTAAATACAAAAGTTAAATACAATATTTATATACAACTGAAAAATTATTCTAATTAATTGGGTTGATAATGAAGAATGTTAGAATTGATTTTGTTGAGTTATATTAGGAGTGTATCACGCTAATTAATATTATTTTCGTTATTAGATAATGGGACATACCTATTTTTAAGGTGATTGTCGTTACTGTATTCGTGAATACATGGCGTGAATACATTTGAATACATGCGCGTACAGCTGGACTGCCCTGATTTTAGGCGTTTTTGCTGTTGTATTCATGAATACAATAACACGAATAGAGCGAATACACTACCGTAACAATTGAACAGTAGCTATAAGAAATAATTATGTATATGATAGCTATAGGACGTTAGTAGCCACTAAACAATAGTGGTTTCTGAAATTTCTCACCGATAAACACATGAAAATGCAATAATTGGTCACAAACTGTTTGTTCAAATTCAAAATCGCAAGTGAATCAGCTCTCAGGGACACCGGATACCGCGCGTCCAAGGAAGTTTGGTCCTCAACTATCACGTCATATCTAAAGCCAAACAAACAAAATCTAATTATTATAGTGAATATATCTGTAGCAGAGAAGAAATTATAGCCATTGATGACCTCCATACGATCTCGAGGCCCTATTTCAGCACCAGCCAGCTAACATATGGAGCTGATATATACTTGATATGAAAATCTTTTATCCCCCAATTGGCATATAATATCGACTTTAAGTCATTTTCCTTCTAGAAAATTGTACCAAAACAAAAAAAAACCGCTGAAGTACATCCAGTAAAAAACATAATGGAAATATTCCGTTTCCATTGCTAGGCATTAGAATTTGCGTCACCGCCACTTTATCAAAAAGCTAAAAAACCACTTGCTATAAGCAACCAATTAGCTAAGGCTCTAAGCTCCACGGGCTATAATATCCACGTACGCAAATCCGATCAATGAGAATATTGTTACCGCTTAATAACGCATATATGGTCAATATACTCATAATATTTTTTTTCCAAATAATACTCTTATTCATTTCCGTAAGCTAATTTATACATCTAATTTTCATTTACTTTTTAATTTGATCTTTTGTTTATCATTTCCAAAAGTGAAAATTTGGTGTTTTTCCCTAAGTTAATCAAAACTATGGTAATAGAGAAAGCTAAAAGTTACAAACATTTTTTATAGGATTAACTTTACAATTAATTTGGATTGCAACTTCACCATGCACTAGTTAGGTTCAAAATTCGGCCGATATCATACCATGGTCGTTCCTCTATCTCCCATTTTTTGCTGTGCAAGAATCCATCTTATCAAAGATAGAATTTTAAGAATGAAAAATTATTAAAAAAAAGTCACTCTTTTAATCTTATAATTAACTTGCGTATTTTAGTACCATCAGAATAGACACAACTAAAGTACACCTTTTTTGTTGTTCCATCTCAGAATAGAAGCATGTACCATTAATTTTTCACGCTTGTTTTCAGTGTGGGCCTAGAAATGAGCTCAATTATTGCCCATGATCTTTTCTCGATCGATTTTTTCTATGTGCATGAAGTGTAGCAAGTGAGAGCAAAATTTCAATAATAACACTGTTACAATAATATTATTTGTATGTAGATATACGCTTGAGTCGTGCTAAGCATTGTCCTAAAAAATTATTTCAGTAGTGTGAAATATCTCTTCGGGATTAAACAAGCCTATCTCTATTAGGGAGAATACAGGAATCAGCAAAATATTAAATTACAAACCCAGCTATTTAAAAGAAAGAACAAACAAAGTAGACTACAAATGTTTTAAGAAGAAAAGAAAAGGAAACTGAAGAGGCAAAATAAAATGTATTAATGCTTGATGGCTATTTTGAAGACTTATTTATAGGATATAATTGAAAAGCTTATAGCATGACAAGTGTTGAACTTTCCATGCAAGTTGCCACATGGATGGATATTTGTCCACTTTTTGGAAATATCACAACATTACAACATGAACTTTATTGTGTACTCCCTATTTTCGAGGGTTTCTCAGCTCTATAAATTTGCATGACCTTATTCACAACAAGAGCACATACCTAAAACACAAAATTAAAATACACAAAAAGGAGAGGAAAAAAAGAGAGTTATGGCTGCCATGAAATTGAATCCTACAATTTCAGTAGTGTTCGTGATGGTAACTTTAATGGTTCTTATGTTGGCAATTTCAAGCAATGCAGCCGATGGTGACTCTTGTACGGATCATTGCGCCATAAGCTGCGCTTTCTGTAATGGCAAGCCTCTATACGACATTTGCTGCATCAACAACTGCTGCCCTTCCTTCCGCGCGTCCATCCTTTCTAATTACCTTCGTATTTGAAAATGGACATCTGGATCATGCACATGAACAAGAAGATAATATGTGATCTTTCTCTTTTCTATTTCTTTGTTGTTTAGAATAAATCTGCAGTGAATAAATGTACTAAACTCTGCAAAGTTTGAGGGCGCTACACAACTCCAGCGCCCTGTCTAGACTTTTACGTACCTTATCATGTATTGGGAATGTTAGGATCGTTACGTCTCCGGCCATTCCTTTTGTATTTCCTTTCTTCTTGTTCCAGCAAATATGATGATCATGTTATATTTCGAGGGTGCTACTCGTTCTCACGAACCCATAATCACAAATGATCAAGCATGCATATTTGTGAAAGAAGAAGTTTATTAGCGTCACTAAACGAATTAATAATAAAATATTTGAGTTAATTAATTGATAACTTTATTATATCCTCGACCATATTTTATGAGGAAAAATAAAATTTAGCTTGATACGAAGAACATAGAGTTCGACCATCATGTTTATTAAGCTACTAGTTCTTCGGCACGTGCGTTCCAAGTGTGTATCGAGTTCATTAATACACGTTATTGTAAATTAATATTAAAGTTATTAAAATAAAGTTATTACTATGTAAGTATACATGAAAGAATATAGCATAAATTTTTGTGAGTGATCACTGGAGATCGTCATCAATTGAATTATTCGTCCGAACCTTCAAAGATGAAAAATAAAAGGGTAATTAGATACATGTGATTTGCTTATTTATTTATGAATTTGAGGTTAAAAATTAGTAATTAAGTATATCTCACATAATGCTTCCTTATAGACGATATTGACTCTTGTTGTCGACATTGATATCCGTCTTGAAAGTGCAACATAAAGTTGTCTATATGAGAAAACATGTTGTGGTAGATAAAATCCAACATTAGGTATTGTTGACCCTGTGCTTTATTTATTATCATTATAAAATATAAGCGTACAGAAAATTGTTTCCGCACGAATTTGAAAGGATATCCTTCATTTTCCGGGGGAGTAAGTTGAATTCTTGGAATAAACACATGCTTCTAAGCAGATTGATCCGTTGTAATTTCGGGCATGTATGACATTGTTGTCAAATCCTCTACAAATCATCCTTTATCCATTGCATAAACCATTTGAAGTGTCCAAATTTTAGCATGATGGGCGCATTTTCTTTCAAAATTAACCTATTCAAGTAAATAAAAATATGTGAAATTTTATTAGTATTTGTAAATAGAAACGTATATATTTACTTATATAATGTCTATGATCTTTGCTTTCAACTTGTAATATGAATCCTGCACATAAAGAGTAACCAATATATTACATTATATTCTATAAAAATTATAAAACATGTCGATTGTGAAGATGTTTGTAGGAAGTTATATGTGCATCAGTAAGTAAGTAGTCCATAATATCGATTAACTTGACTTCTTTGACGTTTTTTGTTGCTTTATTTGGTATTAATGCAATATTTTTATTTTTCGCCTTCATGGAATCACGTCTGTATTTTAGTAAATTTATTAAAATATAGCATCTATTTATAGGACAAAATAATTAACACATGAAAATAATAAAGATGTACACATCACGATCATAGATCTGTTAAAGGAAAACTACATGCAACCTGAGGAAAATAATTGTAGGTTATGTCCATAGAATTAGTCCATTGTCAATTTCCATAGTATTATCGGTATTGTGTTACCTTAAATATTTATTTGTGTTCATAATATAAAAATAAATTGTGTTGGCAGAGCATTGTAAATTGAATTTGCATCCTTCACCAAATCATTTTCATCCGTACTTTTTCTAATATTTTTAATTGTATCCATTTTTACAGATTATCTAATCTATATTTACATATAAAGACAATTATTCAATCACAAAAGGCATCAATACATATTATAGGTATACATCAATTAATGTTATTATTGTTGGGATTAAATGATTGGTGAATGGGAAATGGAGGGAAGAAAGTGGAGGGAAAGTGAGCTCCCTTTTGCTTTGGAAAGAGCAAAGTGTCCCTCATTGGTGGTGGAAAGAAAAATGAATGTGCTTGTATTGAGAAAGCGTTTCTCTTGGTGTTAAATGGGTTGGAAAGTAAGCCTTGCACCATCGTCGCTCGGCTTGATTGATTAATCTTTTTGGACAAAATTTCTTTCAATTATTTAATTAATTAAATTAATTAACGAAAAATTCACCGAGAATCTGCGACCCGACCCGGTCCGGTTCTTTCCCGGATTATTTAAATCCTTTTTCCCGGAATATTTCAAACGTGAAATGTTCCCACCTGTTCCAACATCCATGGATGTTTCTGAAAGGTTGCAAACCTTTTTAGAAACATTGCTAGAAAATGGCTATAAATATGGCTTGATCCCATAATCTTTCCTTACAAAGTTTTCTGATCTTCTTCTGCACAAAATTTTTCAGTATGTTTTACAACCATTGAGTGGTTCGCAGTTCATCAGAGTTTTTGGTACTAATACACTGGTGAGTTAAATCGTTCTATCCTGGGAGGATAATATTCCAGCACCTCGGGTACTTGAGGAGAATAATTTATTAAGGACACACTGTGCATTCAGTGGGCACGATTTATTCCGAAATTATTTTCATACATTATTCCGACATTGTGTTGCTGCTAACTTTCTGTTTCTATTTCTGTTTTCTGTTATAGAAAGTTTACTGTTTCATTATTCATTATAGTAATATAGAATGATGTTTAGCTAAATGATTCATTATTTCTATAAATATTAAAAATTGCACGAAACTATAATCAGAACAATATAAAGAAAGATGTAGACATCTTCACGATTGTAACTGAGTAGTGGTCTCATGGGCATGACATTGTCGCATATAAAACGAACAAAGAAAGCAGAATTCACTCCCCTAACAAACTGGAAAAGGCATAAAAATGTACTTGTGATTCATGTGAAAGATGGGATATTCCTTGTTTCACATGTTCTTCTGTCAAATAAGGTTAAAAGAAAAAGAAAAAACACACAAACAGAAACGACACGTCTTGAATCATTTTGGCTGGAATCAAAGTAAGGATACCAATTTGTTTTGCATCAACAGAAATGGCAGTCAAAAAGAAAAAGGCTAAGACCCAAATTTGGATTTTAAAGAATCTAATGAGCAGCCAAGGCTAACACTAACGCTTGATTTTGCTTAGGCTCAGTTTTGTTCTTTGGTTAGTTCAAATCGACACCATTTAATTAATTGAATTTATCTGCTCTAAACTGATGTTGAAAGTAGAATGTGACTCTGCAGATTTTTTATTTTCAGAAACATACTCAGACTTCGTCAACTCTAGCTAAATAGTCAGTGTGGCTAATCAAACATGTAGCGTGCATTGCATTGTAGCTAAAGTTTGGATAAGAAAACGGAAAGAATAGAACAATACAGAGAAATTAAATTGTTTCCAAACAGAATGGAGAAAAAAAAGGCAGAATATAGAAGATGGAAACTTTGTGAAACTCTAAACAAACAAGAAAATAAAGATTTCACTAACGATATACATGACTACTAATCATAAGTAAAATTTTGGTATATTCGAAAAAGATATACGGTACCAATTTCGGACTTCCGTTGCCTTTTGAATTGTTGGATTGATTAGCACACTACTGATAGGAATAGTTGATATTCCAAAATTCCCTAGTTAAAGAAGTGGATATATACTTAGAATAGTTTCAGTCATTTTTAGCAAAATCTCCCCATAAGGTAACTGCTGTAAGATCAAACTTGTAATTTAAATTATAAATTATATTAGTTGCATTTCATTATCTATATAATACATTAAACCTTGCGTAATTTAACTTACCTTTCATTTGTAACTATAAACTCTCTTCTCCTGCTCCGGCCTTCTCCAAGAAGCGGTTTCACTGTAACTAACATGCCAATTACATCTGAAAAGAATGAGATTAAAATTAGTGATAAGTATATTAGTATATATGCACTATAATGATTCATTTATTCCTATAAAGAGTTACCAAAGATAGTACTTTCAGTTAACTTTTTCGCCTCTTCCAAAAATAAAAAAGCATTTGAAAGATTTTGGATTGGGATGTCTTTTTCATATTCCTTCACGATAGTGTTGTCCGTAAAAGCTATTTCAACTTCTTTGTGAACCAAGGAGTAGTTCCAATTGACACGATCTAGGCGGTCATTAATAATATAGTAGCTCTTCTTTGGTTCAAAGAAGTACTTTTCCACTTTTCTATATGCTTGTTGAAAAGTGTTGCTTGGTTTTTTGTCCCTTATTGAAGATGCAACAAACATTTTATGTCATAAATAAAATAATAAAATTAGTAATGTATAGAGTAAAAATGTAAAATGGTATTACTTTTTCATCAACAAATGTAAGAGTTCTGAAAACACCTTCGTGCCTTGGGTTTTTGTACAGTTTTACTGTACTCCTTCAGAATCGACTAAATATTTTGGTACCTTGCTAATAGGTATGTATTGTTTTCATAATTCTGTTTCAGTAGCCATTTAGTCTGAACCCGAGATGGTTAGATTGACGAAGGGAAAAAATATAATAGTAATAGGTTTTGTGGTTTCTATTATGTTTTATTTTGTCATTTCAAATAGACAGTAGCTTAAAATATTCATAAAAACAGGAACAATTTGTGTTGGCAGTAGCTTTTATAATGTGGTGAAAATATTGGAATAACTGTAATAACTAAGAAGTGAAGTATTACCAACTGTTTGAGCGAGCAATCCTGGAGACCTGTTAGAAGAGTACAAAACTAATTAATATTGGAGCGAGCGATGTAAGCTATTGTTTAGTAAAATATCAAGTGAATTTGAAATAGCTTTAGTAGACAATAGGTCCCTTAATCTAACTGGCAGGTTGCAAAATATTAATGAGAGGGTAAAACAGGAACAATTTGTGCTGGCAGTAGCTTTTATTAGTTTAGTGAAAACATTGGAATAACTGTAATAACTAAAAAGTGAAGTATTATCAATTGTTTGAGTGAGCAATCCTCGGGACCTGTTAGAGGAGCACTAAACTAATTAATATTGGAGAGAGTGATATCAACTATTGTATAGGTAAAATATCAAGTGAAATGAAAATAGGTATACAGTAGGTCCCTAAATCTAACTTCCAGTTTGCAAAATATTAAGCAGAGACTATTATAATACCACGAGCATACAATATATGTCTGACGGTTTTAATTAAAAGTGGCTTATTGAATTAAGCTTCTTCACACGACTTATATCTACACATACAGAAATGCGTAGAACTAAGCAAGAGTATAACATACTTTGATTTGGACACTTGCTGTGAAGCGTGGGCATGAGTAGATTAATAAATTAAAAGAGTAACCTAATAGTTTTATAGAAGTATTAAGGTTAACTAAGTTACTTGCAAATGTGGGTGTGGAAAAATAATTTACAAACAGATTTATAAATTTCCTTATTAGGATAAAATTCCACGAGTATTTCAATGCAACGTCATACAAACAATCATCAACACTTGTTTTGTCGTTGCTATGCTTTAAAGGGAAGAAAATTTCAACCTAACATGATCGCACAGAGATTCACAATAGCAGCAACAGAAAGGTTATTACAACAATTTATATGACAACAATATAGTAAGAATAAAACTCGGGTAAAAATTTATTTAAGTTAATATTTCAATATATGCATTTTACATAGATCGAAGCCAAGAGTACAGGGAAAATTGAGATAAATACTACTGATCTAACTGTGTAGAACAACTTAATAGAGATACATTGTACAAAGGTAGTGTAGGAACTAAGGTGCGGGATTAGTATTTCCATTAGAAACGACCGAAAGTAAGGATATTCATGATGGGAGGCTCTAGTATTTTTTGCAACTTTCATCAGTCTAAAACCTATTACCATTGACTATTCCGCAATGTTTTTCCTTCTTCCCTTGTATAATTTGTTTGTCTTGTATGTTTGAGAGGAACACGACTTATGAATCCTTTGGTTCGCTTAGCCCTTGGTAGCAAATAATAAAAAATAGTCAATAGCTTGCGCACAAATATATGATTTTTTTCGGAATTTTTCATCTTTCACATGTTAATCAACAAAATATGAGATGTTTTTTCTAGATTTTTTCTTGTCAATATCTGTTTGATTTCTTCTGCCGATCCTTCATCGGGAAATATTTTTTCTAATAATCCGTATATCTGTTATACAAGATTCAGCGTCCTTCACGGCACATTCATCGCTAAGAAATGTTAATCCCTTCTTCTTCATAAACACACCATAAACTGTGTTTCCTTGATTCAGTTTTACTATGCTAACCATTTAAATCATAATTAAATGAAGGGATTATGGACGGTATGAGGCATTTTCTGCAGAAGTTATATTTACATACTGAAGCAATAACAGTAAACAAAGGTTACAGAGAAACTTTAAAAAGTAAGGCAGAAAAAAGTAATTTCAAGTAAATTCTAATCAAGCCGTGAAAATTGAAATTCATTTAACGCAAGTCATCTCCAAATTCTAACCATTTCAGAGAATATATCTCAGTTGAACTGTTAGGATCCGGTTACCGGGTAGTGCGAAATTTAACCAAAAAACGTTATAATGACAATAACAAAGACAATGCAAGTTGATAATAACGGCAATTAAAGAAGATAAAGAAGACACAAATTTAACGTGGTTCGGTCAAGGTGACCTACGTTCACAAGCGGAGAGGAGCAATTTCACTATACCAACAAGAGTACAAAAGAGAGTACAAAATTAGAGTAAATACTCTAATTAATCCCAAATACCCCAAGAGAATAACCTTACAAGATCACTCCAACGAAAGAGAAATAGTGTATAAAAAAATAACGGAGGAGAAAGAAAGACAAAAGTGAAAAGCTCTTGAATTGATGTGTTTTCAAATGATGAGAAACTCCTCTATTTATAGCAAGAAATGCTTGGCCTAATAATGGATATTATGTCATGGCAAATGTCATGATCCACAAATTTGTTATAATGGATATTATGTCATGGCAAATGTCATGAACCACAAATTTGTTATAATGGATATTATGTCATGGCAAATGTCATGAAAATTTGGCCATATTACAAATTTTCACCTTGGCCTAATTTCGGCTTATATATAGTAAATTTGCTCCACCTTCTCCGCAAAAACCCCAATGGGCAAAATCATTCTTCATAAATGCCAATCAAGTTCAGGCAAAGCTTGAATTTGGACACTGGAAGAGGTTTTGTGAACATGTCAGCAGGATTGTCTCTAGTGTTGATCTTCTGAACAGAGACTTTTCTTTCAGCAATGGTTTCTCGGATGAAATGATACTTTATATCAATGTGCTTCGTCCTCTCATGATACATTTGATCTTTAGTCAAGTGAATGGCACTTTGACTATCACAGAAAATGGTAATACCACTTTGGTGTAAACTGAGCTCTGTAAATAGACCCGTCAACTATAAAGCTTCTTTGGTCTCCTCGGTCACTGCCATATATTCTGTTTCGGTAGTAGATAAAGCTACTACATGTTGTAATGTAGCTTTCCAACTAATAGCGCAACCACCGATGCAAAATACATAGCCTGTCAGTGATCTTCTTTTGTCAAGATCACCTGCATAATCTGAGTCTACAAAACCAACCAAAGTATTAGTATTCCTCCCAAACTCCAAACATGTGTTTGAAGTACCTCGCAAGTATCTGAGAATCCATTTCACAGCATGCCAATATGCTTTACCAGGGCAAGCCATATACCGGCTTACCACGCTCACTGCTTGTGAAATGTCTGGACGTGTACAAACCATTGCATACATAATATTGCCGACTGTACTGGAATAAGGAACATGTGCCATGTACCTCTCTTCTTCCTCTGACTGCGGGGACTGAGCAGCTGATAACTTAAAATGAGCAGCAAGAGGGATACTAACTGGTTTAGCATCTTTCATGCCAAACATCTCCAAGACTTTCTCCAAGTACGTCTTCTGGGTCATAAATAGCTTGTTGGCTTTTCGATCTCTTTTGATCTCCATTCCAAGGATTTTCTTAGCTGCTCCCAAATCTTTCATCTCAAATTCACTTTTCAGCTGACTTTTCAAGTTGTGAATTTCTGTTAAATCCTTAGCAGCAATGAGCATGTCGTCAACATATAATAATAGGTACACAAATGAACCATCATTTAACTTTCGGAAGTAAACACAACTATCATACATGCTCCTCGAATAACCATGACCCAACATAAAGGAATCAAACATTTTAGACCATTGTCTTGGAGACTGCTTTAATCCGTACAAGGATTTCTTCAACAAGCAAACATTATATTCTTTTCCTTCAATTTCAAATCCTTCGGGTTAATGCATGTATATTTGTTCCTCAAGTTCGCCATGTAAGAAAGCTGTCTTAACATCAGGTTATTCTAATTCCAAATCATACATGGCAACGAAGGCAAGCAAGACACGAATAGAGCTATGTTTAACAACATGTGAGAGAATATCATTAAAATCAACTCCTTGTACCTAACTATAGCCCTTTGCAACTAATCGTGCCTTATACCTCGCGTTTTCAACCCCTGGAATGCCATCCTTTTTCTTGAAGACCCATTTGCAACCAGCAATTCTTTTTCCTGATGGCGTCTTCACAAGAGACCAAGTACCATTCTTGTGGAGAGACTCAATTTCTTCATTCATTGCAATCAGCCACTTGGCTGAGTCAGCACCAGAAACTGCTTCTGAATATTTTGATGGTTCTCCAATTTCTTCAGTTTCCTGTGCAACTGAAAAAGCAAATGCAACATAATCTCCAAACTTTAATGGTTGTTTACCTTCTCTTCTTGGTCTATATTTGGCTATAGAATACTCCTCTTCTTCTGGTTCAACTTCAGGAGTCTCAACTTCAAGAATTTCAGCTTCTGTCTCAACTTCAGGAGTTTCAACTGTATTTTGCTCCAAAGTTGATAAGCTTGGCTCAGAAGGAATGCCAATCTCAATCTCCACCTGGTTCTGTGTACTATTTCCTTTATCTGTATTACAAGAACTAGAAGACTCTTTTCTAGAATGTAACATAGAGGATTCATCAAAGGTTATATCTCTGCTAATTATAAATTTTGGTGTCGTGGGATCAGGATACCATAGTCGGTATCCTTTCACCCCAGATGCATACCCAAGGAAAATGCACTTTTTAGCCCTTGGCTCTAATTTTCCATCATTTACATGCATGTATGCAGGGCAACCAAATATCTTTAAATCAGAATAATTAGCAGGAGTACCTGACCACATTTCCTCTGGAGTCTTAAAGTTCAAAGGTGCAGAAGGAGCTCGGTTGACAATATAACAAGCTATAGATATAGCTTCTGCCCAAAAGGCGTTTGTCAACCCAGCATTTGAAATCATGCAACGAGCCCTTTCCAAAAGAGTTCTATTCATCCTTTCTGCCACACCATTTTGCTGAGGTGTTATTCTCACAGTACGATGTCGAGCAGTTCCTTCATTCTTGCAAAATTCGTTGAATTCATCATTACAAAATTCCAAGCCATTATCTGCTCTAAGCCGCTTAACCTGTTTTCTTGTTTGCTTCTCAATCAAAACTTTTCATTGTTTGAAATTTAAGAAAACATCACTTTTATTTTTCAGGAAATAAACTCAAAATTTCCTTGAATAATCATCAATGAAAGTTAACATATACCTGGCACCACCTTTTGATGGGGTACGTGAAGGACCCCAAAGATCTTAATGAATGTAATCCAAAGTACCTTTTGTTCTATGAATCGCTGGAGATTTGAAGCTCACTCTTTTCTACTTCCCGAACACACAATGTTCACAAAACTCCATATTTCCGGTACTTTGGCCGCATAAGAGACCTCTTTTACTGAGGATGGAAAGACTTTTTTCACTCATATGCCCCAATCGTATATGCCACAATTTGGTAATGTCAGAATCTGATTTATCTGATATTGAAACTGCAGCAGCACCTGTAACAGTAGATCCCAAAAGAGTATACAACGTATCAGATCTGCGTGCTTTCATTATCACAAGAGCACCATGAGAAATTTTCAGAACTCTACCTTCACATGTGTACTTGCACCCAAGAGATTCTAGAGTGCCCAAAGAGATGAGATTTTTATTCAAGGCAGTAACATGTCTAACATCGGTGAGAGTTCTCATCACACCATCGTGCACTTTGATCGGACTGTACCTTTTTCAATAACTTTCCAGGCAGCATTGTTGCCCATCAAGACAACTCCACCTCCAATAGATTCATATGTGGTAAATAAATCCCGACTGGGACACATATGATAAGAATAACCCGAATCTAAAATCCACTCATTGTTAGATTTGAAACTATTATTAGTTGCTAAAAAAATAGTTCCCTCAGTCTCATCAGCAGCTACACTTGCTTCGGCAGTGTCAGCATTTTTGTGCTCATTTTTGTTTTCTGTATACTTTTCTTTGTTTTTCAATTTAAAGCATTCAGAAATAATGTGACCTTTCTTATGACAATATTTGCACATGACATTTATGTATCTGGATTTTGACCTTGATTCAGGTTTCTCACTACTTAAATTTTTCTTATTGGATCTACCTCTTATGAATAAGCCTTCCCCTTGGTTCCCACTAGTTTCCCCAGTAATATCTCTATCTATTTGTTCTTTTGATTTCAAAATAGATTTGATATCTTTATAAGAGATATTATCCTTTCCATAAAGCATAGTATCTCTTATATGTTTAAACGACTGGGGTAAGGAAACAAGCAATAACACAGCTTGATCCTCATCTTTGATTTCAGCATCTATGTTACTTAAATCCATAAGAAGAGAATCAAAAGTATCAAGATGTGTAAGTATAGAGGTACCTTCAGCCATACGAAAAGTGTAGAGTTTTTGCTTTAGGTAAAGCCTGTTTTCTACTATTCTTTTCATATATAGGGTTTTAAGTTTTTCCCATATGCCTTTGGCTGAACTTTCTGCTGCAACTTCACGCAAAACCTCATTTGAAAGATTTAAAATAATACCTGTTTTTTTCTTTTTGTCTATGACGGCAAACTCCTCGTCTGTCATTTTATCCGGCATATTCTCTTTTTCTTGCAGTGCCAAATCTAAGCCATCCTGAATTAGGATAGCTTCCATCTTTAATTGCCACATTTCAAAGTTTACACTTCGGTCAGATTTCTCAACATAAGACTTTGTTAGAGTCATTTTGGCTTTTTAAACTAACCCGGTTAGATCTAGCTCTGATACCAATTTGTTAGGATCTGGCTACCGGGTAGTGCGGAATTTAGCCAAACAACGTTATAATGACAATAACAAAGACAATGCAAGTTGATAATAACGGCAATTAAAAAAGATAAAGAAGACACAAATTTAACGTGGTTCGGTCAAGGTGACCTACGTCCACAAGCGGAGAGGAGGAATTTCACTATACCAACAAGAGTACAAAAGAGAGTACAAAATTAGAGTAAATACTCTAATTAATTTCAAATACCCCAAGAGAATAACCTCACAAGATCACTCCAAAGAAAAAGTTCACACAAGTGTTTCCCAACATTCACTCTCTTGCAAAATACTCTATAATGAAATAAAGGAGGAGAAAGAAAGAGAAGAGTGAAAAGCTCTTGAATTGGTGTGTTTACAAGTGAGGAGAAACTTCTCAATTTATAGCAAGAAATCCTTGGCCTAATAATGGATATTATGTCATGGCAAATGTCATGAAAATTTGGCCATATTACATGAACAATTGTAAACGACGATTAAGAAACCATTTAATGTAAAATTATAATAAAATCAACGAAAAAACAAAACCAAGGAACTTACAAATTAACTTTGCCAGAGTTAAATATATGCTAGGATTTAGGGCAGGGAAGATGAAATAGTTATAGCATTGAAAATCTGAAAAAGAAAGAGATTAAGAAAAACTGAGTAGGAAAAGACTAATTGAAAAAAATAGTAACAATTTGGTGAAGTAGTGTTCAGATTCCACATCGCTTTAATGGGAAAAAAACTAAGATTGAGAGAAAGTTGCAACTGTTTGGAAAGATGATCGTTAGATGAAGATATTTTGCAATAGGCGTCTGTCGCCGAGGTGAGGGTTGCGATTGTGAGAGAGGCACGTAGGTGAAGGGGCTTTTTGTTTTTTTAAAAAAATTAACTGAAGGGTAATTTCGTATAAATTTACTTAAATAAGGGTAAAATAGTAATTTGACTTTTAGTTAAAAAAGGGTTCCTGCTTTTAATATATTGTAGATTTGGGACTAAGGATTTAATTGGTTTCATGATCAGTGCACCTTAAGCACCAATTGCATCAATTAAAGTTGTCTCTTCTCTTGAATAGTTAAGAAGTATAGTAAATTTTGGGAAGGAGATTATGGGTCGTTTGGCCATACAAAACTTTTTACTTTTTTTTCGGAATTAGTATTGGCCATGAAATTTTCAATTTTCATTTTGAAGGTGAATTTTAAAATTTTTTAAAAATTTGAAAAACTCCAAAAGACTGATTTTCAAAATTTTCACTTCAAATCACTCACAAAAATTCAAAAACAGCCCAAAATTATATTCATATCCAAATACAACTCTAACTTTCAAATACCATTTTCACGAAAAACAATTTCACTTTTTCAAAATTTTACAATTCTTATATCCAAAAGCCAACTATATCTCTACCCTCTCGCAATCTTACAGCTATGTCCGTTTCATTTAATTACATTGGATTTTTAACTGGATATATATGTCAAGTAAGCAAAAGAATTTTGTAAATATGCTATAAATATATCTAATGTATTAGAAGTATTCTTGTTTCATATTCCATATTAACTAAGGGGGTGGATTCATAATTTGAACATTATAGTTCGAGTTCAGGATTTTAATACAGTGCACTTGATTTAGAGGTTCAAAATATATAATTAATTTGTACTTATTTAGGAATGTTTTTAACACATATAGAGTTCCAGCCAAAACTATTGCATACATATAAAATGTGTTACTGATCTGTGTTCCAAAATAAACTCTGCAAAAGTAAAACAAAAACAGAAGCAGAAACAGAAACAGAAGTAGGAAAAATAAAAAGTTCCGAGCTCAACAAAAAACTATATTTCTTTAAGAAATTTAATCCCCTCACTATTGCCCAAGTTATTAGATTAATTCCTCCAGAAATTAAATTATCATTGCGAATTCTAAATTAAAAATTCCACAAAAAAAAAATTTAGAAAAAGAAAATAAATAATGGAAAAAAAAATTTGATCCAAAAAATTTATCATGCAATCATATCAATTGACCAAATCTAAATCCAAAGTCGAGCGAGCGACGACGCGATGCACCACTTCTTCTCAACTCTTTTAAGAACTAGAAGGTGTGCTTCTCCATATAAGCACAAGGATTTTCTTTCCATTTTTCGATGATGGACAAAGTGTCTTAGTAAAAGAAACACTTCAAATTTTTCGTTTCCCCCAATTCTTTTCTCTCCATTTCCTATTCACGCCTCTTTATTTTTATAAAATAAAACCCAACAAAATGTATATATACAAGATATATTCGCCCCGGCTTTACTCGAAAACAAAGAACGGGAGTTGACTTCAGAATAGATAAATCGAATAATCACATTTATGTATATGTTTATAAATCCTTCGTTTTATGTTAATGGTTTTGTAAGAAATAAACACCTTAAAGGCAAATCCTGAAGAATAAAATGAAATTGCCAATTATATAGATATATAGCAACCTGAATTAAAAAGTAGAGATGAACAATGATCACGTAACCCTACTAAATAAACAGAAATAGACTATCATATTAGCAGAAAGTTAACATCAAATTCATACTAAGATCAAACGGCCGGGTAGATGGATTCACATTGTTGTATAGAAAGTAGAAATTGATCTCTGTCCTCACTCCTCATCATCTCAATCCAAATTTCCAGGTTGTTAAAGTTACTTGTCCAGATAAACAACCTTTTTACGAATCTTTATTGTTAGGTGTTGACAAAAAAAGCTAAAATAGCCCCGTCCCTATATATTGCTTTCAATGTTAATTATTGGTACAAGATAGTCAATAGACGAAAGCTAAAAAAGTAGCCCACAATTTTTTCCGTACTCTCTGATCTGAGAGTCAAACATCGAAGATTTTTTTTAAAAAAAATTCCTCCCAATTAGGAAAATCTATAGTATTTTTATAATTAACTCCTGACTCGAACCTAAGACCTAACGATCGTAGGTAGAAGTGCTTTACCAACTGAACATGCCTCACTTGTCTAAACATTGAAGATTAGAAAGTGAAGAATGCCTATTTAGGGTGAGTTGTCACAATTCTACTAACTTGTTATTTTTAATAAAATTAAATTCTATCTATAAAAATCATAATATTTTAAAATTAATGACTCTAACCCAAAACTCTAAAACTTAAAACCTAAATTTTGAATTTGCTTCTAATTTATCCTTTATGCATTGCTGGGAGAAGTGTGAAAACAGGAATAACTGCTCTCCAGCTTTATAAGTTTGGCAATTTGGTCGATTTATAGCTGAAAGCAACAAAGAAGCTAAGTAAACACGTGCCGCCAAATGCCAGAACCGACCAAAACATCCAAGAATTTTGGTCACTTTTCAATGTTGTAGCTCACCCACCATTGTCCACGTGTTCATATCTCCTACTTTTCTTCAACTCCAAATCTGGAAAATCATACTTGAATTTCTTCCTCTCTTGACTCCCTGTTTCTTTATAATTAATGTTATATAAGGACCCAAATGGTTATCTTAAGTGAAGCTGATTTTCTTGAAATAGATCATTCCAACTATACCAACTTAATGCTGAATGGATATGGCTACAAGTTTACTTTCCTCTGCTTTGGCCTTAATGCTCTTGCTGTTTATAGCAGAGCTTTGTTGCTGCATTGAGTCTAGTGGAGTTGTTTTGGGTTCAAGATTGTTAGCTAAAGAGAACAAAGCATGGTTTTCTGACAATAAAACTTTTGCATTTGGCTTCACACCAACAGCAGAATCACATGATAAATATCAATTGTCTATTTGGTTTGCGCAACTTCCAGGGGATCGCACATTGGTTTGGTCCCCTAACATGTAAGTGTAGCTACTTAATTTGTCCATTTAGTAATCCTCTTGCAATGCTTGTCAACTTATTACTACAAGTCGTGTATGATTTAAATCGTAGTTAAGGATTTAACATATATATACTAATCTTTTGACTTGTTATAGCATTTTGGATGGTTGTTATATATCCTTTCATAATGTATTGTATTGTATTGTTTTTATGAATACAACATTTAGAAAGATTGTATTGTTTGTTGTCGTTTCATAATAGTACGTACCAGTTTTATGAAGAATAAACTTACAATATTACAAAGAAAATATAGGGTACGGAGCAGTATTATTATATAAAATTTAAGTAACAACTAAAACAACATTCTATTTAAAGTAACAATACGAAACAATACAATTGGTAACAACCATCCAAAAAAGTAAAAGTTACTAATTTCACATTTATATGGACGATTACATGTAGTTATCACTTAGAGTGAAACTTTTTATATTGTTAGTGTAAAGAAGTTTAACGCCTCGTCATTTCTTTCCCAATGTGAACTAGTCCGGGTTTCTTTCTCTTGAAAAAAGGGGCAAGAAGCTGAGAATGTTATATGGAACTAGAATTTCTTCAAAATGCTTAACATGTAAACATAAATTTGAATGGTAGATTCTTTAGAGAGATGTTATTCTTATATTAGACTTAGTTGGAACAAAGCAGAATGTATTCCTCCATCTCTAGTTTTTACTAAAGCTTTTGCAGGTATATATAAACTTTTTGGCCAACCCTTTCATTTTGTGTTCATCATCTAAATAGAAACTCTCCAGTCACCAGAGACGCAATTTTGGAGTTCGACAATACTGGAAATCTCATGTTGATGGACAGAGGCACCACTGTATGGGCATCAAACACCTCAGAAGCTGGCGTTGAGACAGCTGTCATGTCTGAAAATGGAAACTTCATTCTCTATGCCGACAACCTAAGCATTGTATGGCAGAGCTTTTCACATCCATCAGATACTCTATTGCCTGGCCAACCTTTAACAGTGTCAGTAGAACTAACATCATCAAAATCACCTTCCCCCGGAGGTTATTACACGTTAAAAATGTTGCAGCAGCCCACCTCACTAAACCTAGCATTGACCTACAATGTGCCTGAGTCCTATCATATGTCACCTGAATTGTATAGCAATTATTCTTACTGGTCAGGACCTGATATATCAAATGTGACAGGAGATGTTGTTGCAGTCTTGGATAAAGCTGGAAGCTTTGGTATGGTTTATGGATCGTCTTCGGATGGAGCAGTTTATGTGTACAAAAATGATGGTGATTATGGAGGGCTATTCTCGGCTGTGAATCAATCTAATGATTGGAGTAGACCATCTGTTTTTCGAAGGTTAATTCTTGAGGGTAATGGAAATCTACGTCTGTATCGATGGGACAACGATGTGAATGGATCGAGGCAATGGGTTGCAGAGTGGGCAGCTGTGTCCAATCCATGTGGCATTGCTGGAATTTGTGGCAATGGGATTTGTAATTTAGACAGAAGTAAAACGAATGCTTCTTGCACATGCTTACCAGGCACTTCTAAGGTGGGAAATGTTATCTCGTGTTCTGGAAATTCTTCATTGACAGGGAAATGTGGACCTCATCATGAAAATTTGACTTCCGAGTTCAAGATTTCTACAGTTCAACAAACTGCTTACTATTTCTCAGGATCATCTGTTATAGCAAATTATAGTGATATAGAGTCAGTGTCCAAATGTGGGAATGCTTGCTTATCAAATTGTGATTGTGTTGCTTCTGTTTATGGTCTTAGTGAGGAAAAGCCTTATTGTTGGGTCCTAAGAAACTTGGAATTTGGTGGATTCGAGGATCCTGGCTCAACTCTATTCGTGAAGGTCGAGGCTAATGGCTCATTTGGAGTGAGTGGTGATAAACAAACTGGGAATTCATCAGACGAATCGCAGAGTACACGCGATAAAGTTTTGATACTTCCTATAGTCCTAAGTATGACAGTTCTCATCGCGCTACTTGGTTGTCTGTTATATATCAATATCCATAGAAAAAGATCCTTAAAGAGAGCTATTGAGGGCTCTTTGATCTTATCAGGAGCTCCGATTAGTTTCAGCTACCGTGACTTGCAACACCGGACTAACAATTTTTCCGAGTTACTTGGAACAGGTAAAGACATGACTATTATCATTTCTATCTAGTATTATTCAAAACCACAGGAAATCCAAACCAAGACAACTGGTCCAATAAATTAAATGAGATTTTATCATAATAAGTAACAATGTTATGTTGGCAGGTGGATTTGGCAGTGTATACAAGGGAAGCCTAGGGGATGGAACATTGATTGCAGTAAAGAAGCTTGGCAAAGTTTTACCTCATGGGGAAAGGGAATTTATAACAGAGGTCAACACCATTGGCTCTATGCATCATATGAACTTGGTTCGTCTATGCGGATACTGTTCTGAGGGAACACGAAGGTAAGTAACGCATTTCATTGTAATTTGATGGTTGTGTTGTGCCAACTTAAATATGTAAGTATGAACTGAGCATTTTCTTTTAACAGGCTACTAGTATATGAGTTCATGAAAAATGGCTCACTGGACAAGTGGATATTTCATTCATATAGTAACAGAGATAGACTGCTAGTTTGGCCTACACGTTTCCGCATAGCCATTGCTACTGCACAAGGGATTGCCTATTTTCATGAGCAATGCAGGAATAGAATAATACACTGCGACATCAAGCCAGAGAACATACTTTTGGATGAGAATTTCTGTCCTAAAGTTTCTGATTTTGGACTAGCTAAATTGATGGGGAGAGAGCATTCCCATGTTGTCACTATGGTCCGAGGAACCAGAGGTTATTTAGCCCCCGAGTGGGTCAGCAACCGACCCATAACTGTAAAAGCTGATGTTTACAGCTATGGAATGCTGCTGCTAGAAATCGTTGGTGGTCGAAGAAATCTTGATATGACTTGTGATGCTGAGGACTTCTTTTACCCTGGATGGGCTTACAAGGTACTCACTTGATCAATTCTGATAAAGAGGGAAGAGTTTAAGTTATATACAATGATCGTGTAAAGAATTTTTACTCTGTTGGTGCAATTTAACCGATTATAGCAGGTTATTACTCTATTTTTCAAGGTATCATATCAATCTAAAAAAGAATTACATGTTGATGTAGGTCAACTTAATCTGACAGTGCACAAAACTTAAACTCTAAAGGGAAAGGGCAATCCCCTTACTTTTGATTCGTAGATTTCCCTCTTTAAAACTTAAAGTATTGAAAGGACCAGATATGTTGTTTATTTGTTTTTTCAGGAAATGAGCGAAGGAACGGCAGAAAAGGTTGTTGATAGACGACTTGAAGGAGCAATGGAAAAAGAAGAGCTAATGAGAGCTTTAATGGTAGCCTTTTGGTGTATTCAGGATGAGGTTTCGACAAGGCCTACGATGGGGGAAGTGGTGAAGATGTTGGAAGGATCAGTTGACATTAATATGCCTCCAATGCCACAGACAGTTTTAGAGCTAATAGAAGAAGGCTTAGATCATGTATACAGATCTATGAAAAGGGAGCTCAATCAATTCAGTTCCTTTACTATTACTACTCATCCATCATCTAATGCTACATGTAGTTACTCCACAATGTCACCTAGATAGTTAAAAAGGTGGAATGGAATAGGAAGTTTTGTTAGGATTATGTAAATGTAAAACCATTGATGTTTCAAATAAGCCAATAGCTTGATGCCAGCTTCTACAACATCAGCTTTAAGTCCATCAACGAATAATAAACATTTCATAAGAGAAATAATAAGTTTTTGCAAGAGCTAGCAAAATTGTGTACTTCAAGTAAAATATACATATGTAATGTAGCACAATTTGCAGAGAAGTTTGCATGACCAGTTTGAGTGCTTTTTTTGCCCAGAGATGGAGTACACCTTAGGGACTCTACTTTTCTGAATTTCTATTATATTCTATACGCTGTAAATTTGAGTGGCGAGCTGTAATGGTTTGAGTGTTTGACAGATTTTCGTGAAATCCGTTGCTGGAGATTACGGGATAGTGTAATATGCATTAAATTCTGTTTGAAGCAGCAATTATCAAGTCTTGTCCCAAATTTTTAAATGGGTACACAGTCATTATCATAGAGTCAGAGAGACCACATACTGTTGCATTACAATACGACCAAACCTCATTCATGGTCATCCGCTAGAAACTAATATCAGCCGCTAGTCACAAATTGCAATGTGCATTTTATAGCCTAAAATCAATTATAACGGCTAGCCAATTAAGTAGCTAGTCCATTTAATATCAATTATGACCAAGCTACCAGCCCAATTCCAAGCCCAAACGATCAAAGACCAAACCTGCAATCACAAATATCTCACTCTAGAGACAAAAAAAAAGATTTTTAATCTCGTTCTCTTCCTACCACCCCCCTTATCAACCCTTTCCACTTCTATGCTAAAGTTCAGCTTGTTTTTGACCATGGGAGAAGCTTGCCCTCTCCAATTTTGAGTAAGTCTTTTGTCTCTCTCGATTTTCCCTTCAAAACCATGACTTTTTCTTCTCTCACATCTGCAACGAGATTTGATCAACACAATAAGCCAAATAATTCTGATATTATCTGAAGCAGATCACGTGAGCCCCCCTCTCTATTCTTTTTCTAGAGATATGCCTATACAAACGGCCAACTTCTCTGCTGCATTTTAAAACGGCTCTTTGAACGTTTGGAATTTGAAATCCCGCTCTATCTATAAATACAAGCGTTTAGGAGTTTTGGGGAGCGATTTTTACCTCCATAGAAGCTCATTGCTTCTTTTCTCATCATTGCCATTTCCTCTTTGTAATATGTTTCAGAGGGTTGGCTCCCATTTGGCCCCCAAGTATCAATTACTCTCCCTATCCTCTATTGCAACTCGTGCATATCAAACATGAATATTTTATCAATCTTTTTTTTGGACCAACTTTTTCATAAAAAATTGTATATGAGGCTAATATTTAAAAGTCATTTTAGATTATGTATTAGACTGGAGAGCATTTCTTTTGAATATTGGTATATTACAAAATATATATATACACAAAATAGACAATCACTATATATATATATACAACATAGACTATCACTATACAAAAATTATACAAAATAGACTGTCACTATACAAAATATATACAAAAATAGACTGTCATTATACAAAAAATATACTAAATAGACTGTCACTATACAAAATATATACAAAATAAACTGTCGCTATACAAAAATATACTAAATAGACTGTCGCTATACAACTTATATACAATAGACTGTCATTATACAAAATATATACTAAATAAACTGTCACTAAATAGACTGTCACTATACAACAAATATACAAAATAGACTGTCACTATACAAAAAATATACAAAATAGACATTTCGGGCTATTAGATGTAATATGTTTGGGTCGGAGGGCCATTTTGTGTCAATGGACAAAAACATGGGCTATTAAAATTTTGAGGGGCTATAGAAGGTAGTTTTCTCTTACAATAATCATATCTGATTATTGAACTATAGTCCGTTAATAGATGGGATTAATTAGTGGAAATGACACTAGGTAGCCACTTTTAAATATGTTGTTTAAAATATATCCACAGTTTACAATGTATTTAAAGATTAGCCAATTTCGCTCAAACTTCAGGACACGGCGTCCTTGAGTTTAAACCTCAAAATTCAAACTTCAGGACATCATGTTCTAAAGTTCGAAATTTGTGTCTTGAAATTCGAATCTTATGTCCTGAATTTCAAATTAGCAGCTCAAAAATTCAGGACACTAAGTCCTGAATTTTCAAATTCAAGATACTTAGTCTGAAGTTTAAATGAATTGGCTAATTTTTAAATACATTGTAAATTATGAATATATTTTAAATAACGGGCTTAAAAGTGGCTATTGCTACACTTCGCCCGATTAATTAAGACTGACCCAAATTTGGTATGGGCAGAGTTTTTCTTTTTTCTTTTTTTTGGTTTGGTGATGACTAGGTTAAATTATAGCTGAGTAATTGTGCTGGAACTAATTATGTACAGGTATGATCGGTCGTACTTCATACTCCATGTGATATCAGTACCTATATTGAATTTAAAATGCTAGGTCAGTGTTGCCAATCTTGTTTCAGGACGTTAATAGATTATTAAACAAAAGATGCTAAACACGAAAATAAATTGATATTCACCCAGTTAACAATAGTATGTTGAATATATTAAGGCTTTAGATGTTTCATTTGGTCAGTAATTTGGCACCAAAATTTGAAGAAAAATATTAGCACAAAAAAAGGAATAAGCTCAACTCTACTATTATATTTCTAAAGGTTGATTCATCACCTGCTAAGAAAATTTGTGATGTTTCTCCACCTTTAGATTAAGTAAAAATATTGACTGCGCTCTACATTCATCTACACAAGCAACCATCATAGATACTTGAATAAAAATTTACATCTTAGTCGACCACAAGCTATTGAGATGGACGGGGCTATGATTTAATCATCTTCCTCCATATCAATGACCATCCTCAGCCGCCTTCTCGATACAGTAGTAATAGGGGCATCAAGTGAAGCAGCATCATCTTCCAAATCAGTCAGTTCAGAATGTAATTTGTTACGCAGTTGCTGATTGACAGGAGAAACATCTTGGTCACTGCTAAAGTCAGTTGTTAGGTTTCCAGCATCAACATCATCGTCTGAGGCAATACTATTAATTTCTGTACCCTCCTCCATTGCAGTAGCTTGATCAAGCTCTCCCCTTGAAATACCAAAGGTTAAGATCATGTTAGTTAAGTTGTCAATAACTCAGTGCGAATGGATCTAAAATAATGACAGGCTTTTTTGCAGAAACTAAGTCCTAATATGTAAATAACAAGAAAACTATTTTGATATCAGAAATGCTGTTGCTACAATCCAGCTGAGCACAACGGGGAAAATATAAAGTAACTGCCAGACATTAATGGTCCCTAGATTGTATGTTATCAATTGACAATGCTTAAATATCAAGCTATATATGCCTGACGCCGTGTCTTTATGATAAATTCAAACAGAAACAGCCTACTTTTTTGCGAAAGGTAACAATTTGTATTTTGATAATAAATCAGCACCAGGTTAGTGCTGATAACAGCATGTACAACTCGAAAAAGCAAAAGAAGAGCACCTGATGTAACAGCTAACTACAAGCTACCTATAAAATCTATCAGGTCTCCTACCTCATTCAAAAATTCTTGTTTAGACCAAAAATAAAACAAGACAATCCAGAAACAGCCTACTTCTACACTGTTGTGAATGTAGTTAGATAGCAAAACTTGGTTTAAGAAAAATAACAGGAAGTAAGCGATGGGATTTAGGAAAGTGGAAGAGGATGGCAAAAAGAGCTCAGAAGCCTAAGAAAGATGGCATAGTAGTTTTAAAAATTCCTCCAGAAAATAGAGAAAGATCCCTAAAAGAAATAGGGATGAGGTGAGTGACTTTATGAGAGGCTCATACTCAATGGGAACACAGAACTGGCATAGTAGTTTTGTAAAGTTCCTAAGCAAAAAGAAGGGGTTCCAAAAGAGCAAATAAGATAGGATGAGTGACTATATAAGAGGCTCATACTAATGGCGGACAACAGCACTATCAATCGTGGTACCGGAAAAGGTGACATCAATAAAAACATAGCTACAGTTTACCTCTCTGAGTCATAAGTATCTTTGTCTTCAATGTCACTTTCGCTGCTGATCTTCCTTGAATTTACAATAAGCTTCCCCTCACGCTGTGGAACAGCTTTTTGAGTTTTTCTGCATCAAATAACATTATAATTCATTACAATATTTATATTAATTTTACTACTGAAAGAAAGACTAAAATGTAATTTAGGATGCTTAATAAACCAACTCAGCGAAAATCTACAGTCTACACAAGATTTCGTAATCGCCATGACAAAGTCGGTTCATGTAAAGAAACCCAAACTTGACCAATGAAAATACCTCCTACCCGTCCTAAAGATGTGGAGCATGACCTTTAGCTTAGACCACATTCAAGCTTCAAGTCAATGAATAGGACAAGTCAAATAGGTAATTTTGATGCTTTGATAGAATAAAAAGACTTGGTGATTGGTGAAGATCTTGATTCGAAGAAACTATGGACCTGAGACAACCGCATGAAGGAACTGTTGCAGTAATTATACTGTAAACACTTTCCTTGTATATTAACCTGGCCATTCGGAAACTGTGCTCCAACAACCAATGCAGTACACCTCCCTAATTGACTTTTTCACCTTTACGGATTGTAAATAAATGGACCAGCCTATCAGCATACATTCATGCAACTTTGGTTGTACCATGCAAATTGGGATATTTCTATCAAAAGTTAAACAGAAACTGTTATCTTTTATAAGCTACATACACTTAAACATAAATCAGAATAAACCCACCATCTAAAGCAGTAAGAAAGGGAGAAGGATGTCCACAAAGACTGTGTTCATTGATTCTCAAACAAATAACATGTTCAAAGTCATGTAAAAATGATATCTGTATAAAGGGAGGAGGAGGAGGAGAAGGCATATGAAAACATACGTCAATAGCGAGGTCAGCAATTCATCATCAGACTCATCTTCTGATGATTTCTGGTTCTCTCTTCCTTCAGAAGTGCTATCTTTTCCCTGATATTTGCTCCTGAAACTCCATAAAACAATGAAAGCCCTTATCAAGTATTTGGTGGGAGCACAGTAATTTCAATGTGTTTACCATTCATCCAAAACATTTCTCTTAGCAAGATGGATAATAATGTCATTCATTGCTAAGATTATAGTGCTTTTTATCTTCTATCTTACATGCTATTCAGTAACATCACAACCCAACTCAGGATGAGAGAAGGAAGGAGTATCATTAGAATATCTTCTGCCACTATTTTTCAAAAATTTTGCTGAATCAAATAGGTAAGTGTGACTGAAATGATTAATGATGTGGTCATGAAATTAGTTTGTTTAAGTTATATATTTACTTATTTAGTTGTGACATCAAATAGTACTTTGTTTATATTTTAATAATCATTTTTTAGCTAAGGCAATTCTTGGGGCTTGAGGAACTGAAATCCTTATATGTAAATTGTAATTGGTCAATGGAGAAAGCACTATATATGACACAATACGAAATAAAGTAATGCTAGAAGCAGAAAACAACCATCATATTCAACAATGTTTCTGAAGTCAAATGTTGATTTCTAATTGACATAATTCCATTTTCTTTGAATTAAATACAGCGGACATGTCTCTTTCCCATAAAAAAGATTGTGCGATAAAGCAACAGCATCATATCTTTATTTATTTGTTTGATTATTTATTTATTTCTTTTGTTTGTTTATGTGAGTTTGACGGGAACTCAATGATATTCCTTGTTTTTTATTCCTTTTTTTTTCTGGTAATACAGGTGGAAATTAAAGTAATACGCTAATATTTTGACCATAACGTATTCTTTTGAAACAATTTATCATCATAATGAAAAAAATGTTGGATGCTAGGTTTCTTTTTGGATAAAAAAGAAAAAGAAACAAAGAATAGAGGTGTAGAGGGGTTTCCTAGTCTGATAATAGTTCAAATATTTACTTCCTTTGGTATCATATTTGTGCAAGTTCCATTTAAATGGCTTAGCTATCATCCTCTCTATTCACTATTCTAGTTAATTATATTTGTGGCCAGTGATAGAGCCAAAAATTTTACTAAAGGAATTCAAAATAGAAAGAAATATGTACACGAAGAAGTTAAGGGAATTTAACATTTACTGTTTATACATAAAAAATAATTTTAATCTTTATATATTACTGTAATATGAACTCCTTTGCACCCCATAGCTTCGCCCAATTGTGGCCTTAATTAACCTTTATCAACCCTACCCATTCGTGCACTACCACTGTGCTCCAACAACCAATGCAGTACACCTCCCTAATTGACTTTTTCACCTTTACGGATTGTAAATAAATGGACCAGCCTATCAGCATACATTCGTGCAACTTTGGTTGTACCATGCAAATTGGGATATTTCTATCAAAAGTTAAACAGAAACTGTTATCTTTTATAAGCTACATACACTTAAACATAAATCAGAATAAATCCACCATCTAAAGCAGTAAGAAAGGGAGAAGGATGTCCACAAAGACTGTTCATTGATTCTCAAACAAATAACATGTTCAAAGTCATGTAAAAATGATATCTGTATAAAGGGAGGAGGAGGAGGAGGAGAAAGCATATGAAAACATACGTCAATAGCGAGGTCAGCAATTCATCATCAGACTCATCTTCTGATGATTTCTGGTTCTCTCTTCCTTCAGAAGTGCTATCTTTTCCCTGATATTTGCTCCTGAAACTCCATAAAACAATGAAAGCCCTTATCAAGTATTTGGTGGGAGCACAGTAATTTCAATGTGTTTACCATTCATCCAAAACATTTCTCTTAGCAAGATGGATGATAATGTCATTCATTGCTAAGATTATAGTGCTTTTTATCTTCTATCTTACATGCTATTCAGTAACATCACAACCCAACTCAGGATGAGAGAAGGAAGGAGTATCATTAGAATATCTTCTGCCACTATTTTTCAAAAATTTTGCTGAATCGGAAAGAACAGAGAGCACAAGTAATAGCATCTGCAAACTTAATCATACCTTCTTCTCATTGATAACAAAGTCTCATCATCAGAGTTGTCTGAACCTTCTTTAGAAGCATCACCTGCTTCATCCATCAATTGCAGGTTGGTTTCTAACCTTTTCTTTTTGGGGACATACAGGCCAAGTTGCTTAAGTTTTCGTGAAATCTTAGCTGCCGATAAAGTTCCGTCAGAATCAAGTGCATTGGCAATCATGTGGCTGCACCTCTTGTGATCTTTAAACCTTTCATAGTAAAACCACATCATATTATTAGCCTAGCTATAACCTATAAGGAACAGATTTACGAAAGCAAATGTCTCACAAAAAAATCACTTTCTTATTTATAGAACTCACTGCTCGAACAAATCTTTGATCTTCTGTTCCTGCTCCTGACTAAATGCCTGCACTCTCTTTCTAGTGTGCCTGAGAATGAACAGCAAGAATATTTAAATCATGTTCATGAAACATATAACTACAATTGCTTTAAACAGACACTTACAGATGCCTTCTCTGTGAAGTACCCTCTTCCAGTATATCTGAATTTTGAAGTCTGATCTCACTTTCTAGATCTTTTTCTTCATTCCCAGGTTTGTCAGGAGCACTAGCATATACTGTCTTTTTCTTCCGTGGGATTCTGTATCCTAACTGTTTAAGTGTCCTGGAAATTTGGAGAGGTGAAATCTTTCCATCTGGATCAAGGGCTTCCGCAATGAGATCACAACAATTTTGATTATCTTTATACCTGGAAATCAAACAAAAAAAATTCAGATGCTTCAGAACAAAGAGTGGAACCAATATAGAATATTCATCGAAAGAAGGATGGAAATGGCAGTTTGCAGTTTTCATTGTTTGAGTCAAATGTTTTGGTTGCTGTTGTATCCTTTATCATGAAACATGCAGTCACTGCTAATAATAGAAGTGTTCCAGGTCTGTTTCTCACTGAGAAGATTGGTAGACCTTGTAAGGTTAACAGAGGGGGAAGTGGTCCTCCAAAGATAAACTCTAATGCCGATTTCACAACCAATTGATTTGGGATGGTGTTGCCCCAGGAAAGACAAAGGTAAGCTGGAGATAGCAATTCTTATTCTAAAAGATCAAATCTTTGCAACATCAGAGGTATATTTAGAGCATAGAGAACATCATTAACAGAAGACATTTATAGAATAGTCAGGAAGAGAGTAAGAAAATGCTCATCATTTGTGAAACAATATGAGTAGATAGTAGAATACAACATTTACGAACTTAGATCTCTTCTTGTTCTTATTTTTACAACCAATGACATGTGTAGGTATGCGGCATGCCACCCTTCAGACATGATTATTACTCCATAATTCCCAGTTCTACTGCCTAATTTAACTTATCACAAACGCTTCCTAAAGATATTCAACCAGTTACAGGGCAACGCAGACTTGGGAGCTAATCTGGTACACTCGAGGTATGTGCACACTTCTATTTTATCATTGTAGGATAAAGAGGGTTTCAAACACGCAAATAATAAAATTATATATACGTACCTCTCAAAGAGTTGCTCGACTTCCCGTCGTAACTCATCATTAAGAGCTTGTAGTTTTCGTCTTTTAGGTTCCCTTTGAGACTCTTGTTCAGCTGACTGCTCCTGTCTGCAATAAGAAAACAATAAAGATGGCTATGCTGGGAAATCAAGAAGAGAAAAAAAGCATGAATGAGGATCATACTTTTCCAAATGTCGCTTCTGATTCATCACATCATTTCCATCATTTGAAATTGATGTAGGACTTTCCTCTCTCTCTAGCAAACTTTGGTTACTCCTATTTGTGACCTCTGTGTTGTTTCTGCGAACAGCATTGAATTAAAAGATTCTGTTGGAGGAAAAAAGTTGACTTGGTTCTTTATCTTAACAATAAAAGACCTACAACACTGTCAAATGCTATTTTAACTTTTTTTTAGTAGGAATGATCAATGTCAGAAAAAGAGAATATCTCCAAAATTAGAGGTCAAAAAATTGATGAGCCAAAAACTTGGATTAAGTTTATGAGGTCTGTCACCAAAATAAACTCAGTCTGAATAATACAGAATTCAACATATGACATTCTTGGTTTCTTTGATTCAAGCACTATGGCATTCAGCAAACCACAATAACACCCTTCCAGTATTAGTCCAAACATCTTACCTGACAGCCTCTGAAAATGGTAATGGAAAATCAGCTTCATCATCACCAAGGGCATCAGCTATACTTCGGCGGATCCATCCATTTGCTTCAGATGAGCCAATTTCATCAGTCATGGAAACACCTGAACTATTTTTACCATCTTTCTTAAATTGAGATAGCTCCTTTAGCATGGAATCACAATTAAGATAATGACACTCTCTACGTGATTTCCAGAAGAGAACCTCTATGAAAAGTAGGGGATTACTCTTCATTTTACGCAACATTCTCCTAACTAAGCTTGTCAAAAAGAAGACAATGTTCTCATATTCTCTGCAAGGCCTTGACTTCTGCTCCTCTAGAATGTCATAGAATGTGGTGAGGAGAGATAGCTGTATATCAAGCAGAAAATATTAAAATGAAATCTGCTACTTAAGCTTCACATTAATCTTGTTTCAGATAGAAACATACAGTTTTCAATAAATTACCTGGTATAGCATGGGCGAAAGTTCGAGATCATCGCATAGTTTTTGTAATATGCATATCACATAATTATTTGTAATAATGGAGTTGCTCTTGTAATACTTTAGCAACCAACAGAGGTTGTGAATGGTGGAGTTGTTTGCAAGAGCAGAAACCAAGGCAGATATCTTGAGATCATCTTCCGCAGTTAACACATTTTCATCACCAGAAGAATCATCCCTGCCTTGATCATACTCGTCGTTAACATCATTAGAAAGTTTTTGTTGTGTCTCCGGCACAGAGTTCTGGTGTCTTCCTGACTTAGTTTCAAGAGATACAGGATGATTAAGCTTATCTAGGACTGTGATATCTTCTTCTCCCTTTCCACCTGCATGAAGATTGTTTGACTTTTCACATCCAGAGCCTGCAGCATTATTGTGAGCTGTATCAGTACTCTCAACCATTTGATCTTCGTTCACCATGGTACAACCCGTGTGTTCATCAACCTTATTGGAGTCTATGGCATCTTCTCCATTGTGAGCCAATCCGGTATCTCTAGATTCATGACTAGAGCCGCCAAAACCTATCCCAAAGGAGGCTGAATCTCTAGTCATTTCATCATTATCCTTCTTGTCATCTGTAACTGTTGTCTTCGGTCGTTTTTTCCTCAACTTTTTGGAAATCTACACAAAAATAAATCCTTTTTAATCAATAGATGTCAGTTGCTGAAGCAAAAAATTGTCGTCGGATAAACTATATTTAGCATCTATGGAACTTAAAGCACTAATGAGATATAGATCCTGCTGTGGCATACTGAGCCAAACTTATGCACTTTTTCTGAGATAGCAAGATAACAAACATGATTCTTCATATATATTATTCCCTATCGTGTTGGTAGGATGATGGGGGAATGTGAGGTTGGGGAAACAATCATTCCTTACATGAGACATGAGAGAGTAATTCAAAATAAGGACACATGTCGAATGTTCACTATTTCATTCGCTTTCGGTGACACCGCTACTGCAGATACATAACTTAACGACTAAATTCAGCTTCAGTATTTCCACACAAGGTAGCTAAGCATAATTCTTTGTAATGCTCCTTTGAGCACAAAAGAACTAAGATTCATAATATGCCTTCAATTATGCTCCCAAGTAATTCATCCCCACAAAGTGTGGGTTACTAAGTTACGAATTTCCTTAAGCTAAAGGACCAGAATTTTTCACTCAGTAAAGCTAAAGTATTATTGCGAGCATGTTAACACTGGTTAACAACAGAAATTTCTGAGACTAACAGTAGAAAAATCATCACTCATCTGCACTATATCTCCCACTTCCCCAGCATAAATATATTGATAAATACACACTTATTATATATATATATATACACGCACAAACGGGTCCTTAAGTGCATGGCTCAATATATTCCAAATCCAACTTGAGACATTCAGGTCTAGAGTGAAAGAGTTAGCCAGAGATGCACCATCCAAAAACAACTGAAACTATTTTAGTTCATCCCCTTTACATAACGTAGCTTCCATTCAAAAAGAGCTGACAATGTGAATCGGTAATAGTCTAGAACCTAAATGCCACACCTCTCCAGAACTCCAAATTTACCCCACAACCCTTCTCTCTTACTCTCTAGACAAACAAGTCAATCTATCATATAAAAATAAAAGAACGGCTTTACTTTAGATATAGAGAGCATGGGTCAAGGTTGCTGCTATCTTGTTGTGGTTCACTTCTCCATTATATCTTTACTGCAGAATGTAGATCTGACTAAATGAGCATTCATACGATCTCTCTCAAATCCAAACAAGGTCTTTTTTCTCCAATCAAGTTTTTTACTTCATAGAAACATCTACTTAGTATCTGCTGGAGAATATGAGCATTTGAAGTTTGATTACAATAATAACATGCGGTCTGGGGAGGATAGTGTGTACACAGACCTTAAACCTACCTTATGCACGTAGAGAGGCTGAAGTTTCATTACAAGTGACTGAATCATTCAAGATAACAAATATAAAAATCCCTTAGAAATGAATACAAAATTTATTTCTTACAAGAAAAATAATGAAAAATTCAAATACAAAAGTTATCAGGGAATACCCTTAATGAACCACGTGCTTGAAGGTTCTCCATCAGCTTCATAACTAAATTGATAATTTCTACCAAATCAGCAAGGTAACTGGCAATAATAGATTTGAAATATTAGCAAGAGAAGATTATATAGGCTTAAAGGTTAAAGATCCTTTTTGGCCAATCATACAAACAACATTGCATTAACCTGATAAATTGCAGGTAGTCAAAAAACAGCAAAAAGTGCATTTTGATTCATGCTGACATGATTTTATGCTTGGTGCAGTGGAATTTAGAAGCCAACAAACAAACTTATCTCAGACCCTTCGTCAAAACATGGTTTATAATTGCTACGTAAAGTTTTCTGCAGCTAAGAAAATTCATGAATAAAGCTTTTCTGACATGGATCAAGAAATTTATAGTAGTTATCAACAAGGAATTATATTTTAAAGTTTACACTGTTATGAACGGACCCGATATTGCTTTACCAGAAGGTTAGAAATGAAAGCAAGTTTTTGAGCAGAGTCCAGCAAACAAATGCAGCAAATTTTATCCACAAAGATGGCTTTACTATGGCAGTTGAATACTTGAATATATTAATTCAAAATAAGAGTATCCTTCACCGCATAACACCTATTAAGATCTTCAATGAGCTAATCCCTGTCTATTTGCAGAAATTGGGTTCAACATCAAGCTAAGCTTTTCCACCTAATAAACTATAAGTTGATTTGCACCTCATCCATAATGTAATACTGGATGTCACTAATGAACTTGGCTGAGGTATCACATTTACTGCATTCACTCAGCTTTTCTCCAATTTTCAGGAATGATATAGTTCATTAATACAGTTCATTTAAAAAAACTTGAGAGCTAGAAGGGAGACCTTTTCGCTTGCTTATGGGTATCAAACGATTTGATCTGGTTCAAGAGAAACTGGGTCATCCCTTCATCAGTTTGATCGTAGAATAACTTGTAAAGAAGAATTCGAGCTGTTTGATGCTCCTTGGAATCTTCAGGAGACTGCTTAAGCGCCATCTCCAGCATAAGAAGCTGCCAACCAAAAACAGTAGTCAGAGAAGGATCCCAAAGTTCGATTCATATCATAACACCCAACATACTAAACAAATCCTTAAGCTGAAGTTGATGTTGAAGCATCATAAATAACAGCTTTTGGGCTGAGAAACACTGGGTACTGCTAGAGGTGTGACAAATCTCATTTTATTTTGTTCTATGAATCCATCTCCTACAATATGCATATTAGACCTATTTTACCATACAGAGGCATCTCATGCTTTTCTTCAACATTAAACGCTAAACTAAACCAAGAGGAAAGACAAAACTTTGAGGAAAGTCATGATCACCATAGTTTTCATAAGAGATCCTGCCACGTAGAGAAACTTGCGATCGTTTGTCTCCTTCAAGGTCTCAAGCGAATAGCGCCATCTCAAAAGAACCAGCTGGAACATTGATTCATTTAAAGACTCGGCAATAGGACCACATATACAACCTCTGAACAATGTGCTATCAGTTCTAGAATCCATCGGTTCTTGGGTATCAGCTTCTTTGTTAGGCTGATCAAGTAAGAGAATCAAGAGAAGATTGAGATATGGGATGACAAGGATAAAACTAGGTAAATGGAAACTACTTACTGAAATTCCAACAAAAAAGAAAAGCACACAATTAGTTCAACAAAGAATTTTCCAAGAGCCAGTACCATTTACTATTACATCTTCGCACTTCTCTTTTTAGTGTCTCAACTCTAATGATCAGACACCAGACCTAAGTTGTTTCAATTAGATTCCCAATGTTCTGAGTATGAATATCTTACTTCTCAACATTCTAGATAGCTTCATATTTGGACATAGATCAGCAAACTAGTATTATCCAGAAATGATGATTATGATTCAAGAAGCTTGCTACAAATACAAGAGGGGTCTACAAAAGTTGTTTAGCTGGTAAATGCGTATGCATTCTCTCTATAGCAAACATTAGCTGTTGACTACTCAGTCAAACTTCCCAATGCAAAAATTTGACTGCATAATGATTTTAGTAGTTCAACTCCTTACTGATTCCAAATGATTAAATGAATTAATAAAAGTCACTAACCATTCAAAATCTGATCAATAACGTGAAAGGACTCAGGATCCACATTATAACTGTCCTAAATTCGTTTAACCCACTACAACATAATACTATATATCCCGGGCCTAAACTTGCTCTGTTAGATGGATGTTCACCTTCCAGTAACAGAAATATTTCCCTACTTGTTGACAAGTTTGGAATCAAAAGCTGTTTAAACAGTCAGGCATCACTGGAGATCATAGAAAGCTGATCAAATGCTTCAAAATGTAAATATTCCTCAGAGCAAGTACGCCCAAACTTAATTATTTTCAATCAGTTTCTAGCAACTGCAGTTACTAATAAAGAGGGAGGATAAGAGGAACTGTATGGAGCACATTTACAGATATCCAGACACACCCAAACCATGTAACATCACTTGCACAGAACGTTGCTTACCTGATTCAAAAACTTGTGGTACTGAAAAGAAGTAACAAACTGAGCAACCTGAAAGAAAATAAGAATATCGCTATTCTGAATAGCATGATGTTCTTTTTCAATGTCATCACGAACTGACTGCATCAGAACTGTAGGGAGTTGAATTAGAATAGAAAAACGAGTAGTGCCATAAGAAAGAAAGAAGAAGCAAACAAAGCAAAAGCAGATGCATCATTTAACCACATATCTTACCGTTGTATCCCCCTTCTAGGAACTGGTTAATAAAATCATAAAGCAAATTTAGAATCTTGTTCTTGGTTGCTGGTAGTCTTCCTTGGTCCCACACAGTCCTTTTTGCCGGACCTCGGTGCTTCTTGTGAGCTATTATCAAGGGATCATGAGAAACAGAGCAAGGATTGCCCTTAATTAATGTTTTAGAACCATCCTGTTAAATTAAAAAGTTAACATTAGTACTAGTACAAACTACCATTTATTAAACTATTACTAGTACACCATCAGTCCTCGTGTAGAAAATCAATTCAGGAGGATAACTTACCAGGGAAAACCGTGTAAAAGTTCCACTGAACTGAGAATAGCAACCCAGGTTTCGTTGTCTGATAACTTTTCTCTTTTCACGTTCTTCTTCCATTATATCTTTGAGAGAGTTAATTGAAATATCACTATCTTCATCCACCTGATGAACAAAATAAACTTATGAATCAGAAACCAGAGAGGGGGGACCAACTGTCTTAAAAAAGCTTCTTCACAATATGAACTAGTCCGGCTCAGAAAAAGCCTCAAAAAAGCATGCAGAAAAGCATATGTGCTCTACTTGATGAAGGCTTCCACCAAAACTTCAAACATTAAATCTATGCTTAACAATGGAAGAATTTTCTTCTAAAGGCCAAACGGTGCTGAACTGCTTATCTGTCTCGGGATACACAATAACTTCTTAGTTCTCATGATTAGAAAGGAAAAGACAGGCCAATAAGTATACAACTCACAAGGCAAAGCAATAATTCCTTGGTATGCTTCTCAAAAAGTTATAGATTCGGTCTCTTCACCTCACTGATGCTCAGGAGCAATTCTGTTTAAAACATAAATAGGGCATGACAATAAAATTCGAAGATCTTTCATCTTCTATGAGTACAACTACGCTTTGAATCCCCGCTAGTTGGGGTCGGCTATAAAAATTTAACTATTTAAGTCGCTCCATTAGCTCCATAGCAATCCAAAATTTGAAGATTTAGATTCTCTACTATTACAAGTTTTATACATTTTCCACTAGAATACAAATCTCTAACAAGACTAAAAGACTCCTAGCAAACTATACTTCAATCACAACTAATTCGTATCATCTATTGGATCTTTTTCTTTGTTATGTCCTAAAATGTGCTAAGAATGCATGGATTCCTAGAGATTGTAGGTCATTTAAGACAATCATTCTATATGATCTAAGATTTACCTTGTCCCATTTTAAGACATACCCAGATATCAATAAAATATTAAGATTGTGTAAAAAAACTTTTAGGCGAGTGCTCCATTTCATCTTCTATGAGTATTAAATTGAAAAGGTGTTAAAAAGGTGTACTAGTATAAATGACATGTTTGCAGAAAGAAAAAAGCATCTCTTTTTTCTTTCTCCATGGAAACTAAGTGTTGTCAACCAAAATTTCCTGCATATCCCACCTTCCATATAGCATTCTGGCCACAACAAGATCAGTCCAATTTACAAGTTCTATCTCTAATCAAAATTACAATTTCATCCAGAAATGCAAAAAAAGTGAAAAAGAAAAAAAGAAAAAAAAAACAGAAAACAGTAGACAAAATTGGACTCAAATAGTGGCCATCAGTGGCGAAGTCAGGAAATTCAATAAGGGTATTCAAATTTTGAATACCCTTTGCCAGTGGGCTATGCAAGGGTGTTCAAAGTCTATTTTTAATTAATAACAAGTAATATTTTACCTTATACGTAAAAAAAAATAAAAAGAGAAACAGCAGACAAAATTGGACTCAAATAGTGGCCATTAATGATATTGTAAAAAACCAACCTTTGCATCCTTGAGATGTGCTTTAGCAATTAACTCCGGCAGCTGACCCATGAATATATAATAGAATGTCTCCAACAAAAGCAAATTATCATGACGGAGATAGGTACAAGAGCCACCAACATGCTGTGATAGAACTAAGATGACATCCATTACATTCTCTTTAAACAAGAGCTCTAGAAACATGTCTCTGAGAAATACAAATTCTGTCATAGAACCACCAGATTTCTGCTGGGTTGATATGTCTTGAATAGCCAAAACATTACGAAATAAACTAAGCACCAACTGCACCATTTTCCAGTCATCTTCTGTGAAGGCCTCGCTGTTAACATAGTAAGATAAGTTTGTAACCAGATTAACAACCTATGAATTCATGAAGAAGAAGCAGCTATCATATACATAAGCTTAACATTCTTATATGAAGTACAGTAAAGCCAATGAAAGGACTATGACATGTCAGCTCAATTTTATACATCACTTCAAGGAATTTTACATATTTATGCACAAACAAAAATATGAAGCCAGAAGATGATTGCAGTTACCAAGCCAAATTTTCCAATGGGCTTTCCAAGAGAGACATTATCACCGGCACAGCATCACTATAGGTAAGTGATGACTTTACTCCCCAAAGAAGCTCTATCTGTTGCGGTATGTCATGTGATGTAGGATCAATGGGCATCGTTAGAAACACCATAACCTTTACTGTAAAATGAGATGGAGAGCAAAGGCAGACGAAATTAATAAAAACAACAAATTCCATGGTTACCTATATAAAATGAAATTGATAAACTAAAGTAAGATACCTGCATTTAACAGCAGATTTCGGTCATCTTGACAGTACTCAATAATAGGAATCAAATCTTTGCCCACAATATTCCATTTACATACTTGCTTGAAAACTTCTCTTGTTTGAGGGTCATCTCGCCTTAAAAACCTCAACAAATCCTTCAAATTATCTGCCAAGGAACAGGATAACAAATAACCAATTAAACATAGAATTAAAGTTTTATGCACTGACACTGTAAAAAATACAATAATGAGGTTACTAGGTAACTCTATTTAATAGATTTATTGATAACCTAAAAATAAAGGTAAATAACCTTCTATAACAGGTTAAATTACACGGATAGTGTGAAAGATTCATTACATTGTCAGTGTATGTAACTCAAATACTTAAACAAAACCATAAAACGTGACATCCATTTACTAACGTGACAGCCCCTACACTAACAGAAAATAATATGAAGCTAGAAAAACAAATTAATTTTAAGATGAAAACTTTTTATCAATTAATCAATCACCTATATCTCAATCCTAAATTACCTGAGATCGAGTATGTGGATCATATGTATTCATTTCACAATTAACCACAAAAAGTTAAAGAGAAATATAAAAATGTAGAAGCAAGGTAAACAAACCTAAGCAGTACTCTCCTTTCGAATAGCCAATTCGATTAGCATCGTCGTCCTCTTCAATGATTCCGAGGCCAGCACATATCGTTGACAGCCCTTCCATTGATTATGAATCTTTTTTTTCTTTTTTTGAGGTAGACTTTCTCGATTCAGGTACAATTGGTATCAAATAGGACTGGTGTGAAGCTTGTGTGGTAATTCTGGATGAAATTTTTGATCTTTACGAACTTGATGAGTAATAACACTTAGGGTTTTTTTATGGCGCCAAAGGGGTATCTGAAAGTTTTTCCCGCGCTTGCAGAAATCTACGTGGTAACTGGAGCAATTATAAGTTGTTGTCAGGACCACCGAAGAAGTCGAGTACCCGTTACGTGGCACGCCTTCATTTGGTCTTATTTTTTTGTTTGGTCTTCTCTTTTTCTTTCTTTTTTTCTGTTGGCAAAGGCCTTAAATGGAGGAAAATTAAAGAAATCCTTTTTAGAATTAGAAAATGATCCTAACAAAAATTATACAGGTTTTTTTTCCCTTTATATCAAATCAAATATTTCTTTTTTGAATCCCTAGCTCATCTTCCTTTATGTAATCTTATCTTATATGGAGTAGTACTTTGTAACTCGGTTTTTTTTTTTTTTTTTGACGATGGCAAGGTCTGGAGTAAACATAAAAGGAATAGGTTGAGTATGGTGAAAATTAAATTTTCACATTTGGTATGTTAAAGTAGGTGCTTTGCTAGTTGAGTTATAACTTAATCGTCTAATAAGTATTACTTTAGTTTGATTTGAACAAATTGCAAAACAGCTTACTACTTAGTTTTGGTTGACATCCATTGACATATATAGGAACCGACGATAATAATTCAAGCAAAATATGGTTTAATTCAAAATGAAAGAGAATGTAAATTCCAACAGACCGACGATAATAATTCAAGCAAAATATGGTTTAATTCAAAATGAAGAGAATGTAAATTCCAACAGACCTCTGCTATCAACGTAGTTATACTATAATAGAAACTTATTTACCACTTTTTCTTTAGGTTCCTTAAAAATTATATTCTCTATCTATATTTACTATTTATATACAAAACATTAATAAAGAAAGTATCATTAAAACTAGGATGTAACTTATACATCCCTTCCCTCTTCCCCCCCCCCCGGTCAGCCCCTCCCCCACTCTCATGTATATCAGTTATACAAAAATCCTAAAATCACGTTTTCATCCCATTTTCAAAAAGATTTTGAAATATTTCTCTCTTTCATACAAATTAATCCAAATCTCATCATTCTCACACAAATTCATCGATATTATCTCTAAAATTGCAGCAACAAAGAGTTCTCCATTGGCAATCATTAAAAAGTTTCGAAGCTTTGAATTCAACATTTGGGTTTTACGATTTTGTGATTTGTTCTCATCCTCTTCACACAAATTCATCGACATTATCTCTAAAATTGCAGTAGCAAAGAGTTCTCTATTGACAACCATTAAAAAGCTTTGAAGCTTTGAATTCAACATTTGGGTTTTACGAATTTATGATTTGTTTGGATTGGGTGCTATTGCAAACGATTGAGAATATAACTTGGAGTTTATATCTCAATTTTGAGGGAGATTGGTTAAGTTTAGAGTTACTTTAGCTAAAATTTCATATTAAAACTCGAAAAAGAAAAGTTTCTGAATTGTATCATGATTGTATGATAATTGTATCATAATTATTTCTAATTGTATCACAGTTGTATCAAAGTTATATTTGACTTGTATCTGATATATCAATATCTAAAATAATACCCAATACAATACCAATACAATTATATTACATTATTGTATCATAAATTAAGTTTAGAGTTGTGATTGAAACTCAAAGAAGATGAAGATCAGAATTGTATCACGACTGTATCATAATTGTTGCAGAAATTGTATCACAAATGCATGATAACTGTATATGGTGATGAGCAATTGTAAGTTTGTGACCAATTTCAAATTTGGATTGTGTATGAGCCATTATCCTATTAGTAATAAATTTTGCTAGAGTTTAACAATTTTTGAGTTGTTGAGAAAAATTTTAGCAACTGATTTTTTTTGTCATCTCATGACATTCTATGCCGTGTGTATAGATTTCTAACTCCAAAGAAAAAGTATCTTTTTGGTGTCTATTATGGAAATCAGTTATGTATTATTGGATTTGTTAGATTATGTATCATTTTGCTAACGTTATATGGATAATAGGAACATAGAATAAGTAGTATGACATTATATCAAGTATTTGAAGGTTCCAACCAAAATTATTCAACAATTGAAGCAAAATTACCAGCTTCTTGTTGAAGACATGCAACTATCGAAGAGAGAGAAAAGGAGATTTGTGTATTAAAAAAATTAGGACGCATGAAATGAGGAGAAGTGTGAAAAAAAGAAAGGATATAATTGAATCCCTTAACTAAATGTATTAATCATGGGATGAGAGTTTTTTAAGGGGGGAATGTATACAATTTGTAAGAAAAACCTAGATACTGTTTGAAAACTACAAAACCTAAAGAAAATAAATTAATAAGTTCCTATCATAATATATATAGGAAAAACTCCCAATAATTAATCCCGCGATTAAATTTAAGAAGAATTTATCCCATGTTCGGTTGGGAGAAAATTGTAATATAATTAATCCCGGGTTTAGTTATCCCGGTGTGCAGTGGCGGACCCACGTGGTGGCTAGCGGGTTCAACTGAACCCGCTTCGCCAAAAAATAATACTGTGTATATGTATAAATTAGAATTAAAACTGTGTAAATTTTGTATAAATATTTTATTTGAACCCACTTGACAACTACTATTTTACGACTAAAGTTATGTACTTCTAAAATTGAACCCGCTTGCACAAAATCCTGGGTCCACCACTACCCGGGATTGTAGTGTTTTTTAATCCCCGTAGAAAGGTGGAATAACTAATTCCGGAATAACTTCTTTCCAACAAAACAACCCCTTAGAGATATTGCAGGTACTAGGAGGAGCTAAAATTTCACTACCTATCAGTGTAATGGACCAATTGCAGGTTTTGGTAATCAACGCAAATGCTGCTTCTTTACATCTGTTCCGGAATAAAAATGACATCTCATTCCAAGACTTTCTCATACAAAAATCACATTCAACTGCCAGTATCATTGGTGTCTAATAAAAAAAACATAACTTGGTATCCTAGATCACAACATACGGAAGTACGAGGCAGATACAATAAATAGGACTCAAGCAGCCTTGCACAAAAATTCACGGTAACACCACCGACTGAGGTATATTCCACTGAAAGGTTGAAGCGTCAAGCGTCCAACACTAATAATCCTAAGCTGGCTCCAGGCTTTTCATCTGTCTAAACTTTCCTGACCTGGATATTGTGAGTAGATTGGAGCCGCCAGATTGGCTGTCTGCCGCTCTGAACAAGGGCTACCTGCTCTCCTTCCTTCACCATTCCTTGCTTCTGTAGATTGAGAATGGCATCAGATATAGCAGGAATACAACTGTAGTAAAATGATAGTAATAACATACTTGCAACATAAACATTCAGATCACATCCATACAGGAGAATCTCATGGATGAAAAGAGGAGTATAACTAGTTAATTGATTGTCTGAATTATCATTAAAAGATTGTTTTTTAATTATAAAGCATGGATACTAGCAGCCATAAGACATAACAACTCAGCCATTCTTCTGTGACCACCACATGAGCAATTTCAAGCATCAGTTATTAGCATTGTTTATTAGCAAATACCAAGGCATATATGTGGATTAAGCAATACTGAATCTTACCTGCAACAAGGACAATGCATTAGTGAAGGTCTCCTCTGCACCCTCTGAAAACTCCATATATATTGGACATACGCCTTGGTACAAAGCCAGTCTCTGTTGAACTTTCTTACTGCAACCCAATTATGGAACAAATGATTAAAATTCACTTCATAGAAATTATTCATGGAGTTCTCAGATTTCCTTCAAAATATAGACATACCCAACGATGGCAACTAATTAAACCCAAGTTGCTTAGGTACTGAAAACAGGAGCTTTATTATCATAAAGAGAAACCTATATATGTTTCCCAAGGTGTCTTTAAGATGTGTTTACCACATATATCTTCTGCAGATCAATTACCGATAGCAAGGTGTAACCAATAGTGAGTAGTGCTCATTCAATAGTAAAAGCAATCAGTGCCAGAAGGATAACAAATGGCTTGTTGTAATGGTAATGAAACTAGTTCAGCTGAAGAAGTTTGTTCTCGAATATTGGCATCAAAGTTAGACCAACAAGGTGAATACTCACTCATTTGTAAAAGCAAATATAGTGCCACAAGGACGATAATGGCTCAGTAAGATGGCCATGAAACCAGTTCTAGTGAAGACAACAATGGAGGTTCCAAGAGTGTTGGACATCATTGTTGCATGGAAAGCAAACATCTCGCTCATATGGTTCTGCAAAACACAGAAAGTTTTGGTAAGTATTCGCTCCTTTAGAAAATTTATTTTCAAGTAAAATATGCCATCTACCTTGAAGGCTTGGCCTAGATTTGGAGGGGTTTCACCACCAACAATAGTAGCTTCAGTCCGTAGTGACACAGTGTGCATAACTTTGACAGCTTTCAAGGGAAACCTGTAATCAAACGAATTTAGTTTGTTAGAGATACTGATAGGTTACTAAGACAATTTCTCGCACCCCAAAACCATTAGATTCACAAAATAGGATCCCAGCAAAAACACTTATTACTCATGAAAGAACCTTGACCAGTGTCTTTTATAATAAAGCAAATACTGACGGTTCATCGGTTCCAAAACTAAGATCTCCCAAATGTAACCCTAAGCTATGTTACATGGACCCTTCATTTGCCTTGACATACTCATCCATAGATGTGTTACATTGTGTAGGTGTGACATGGGTAAACTGCATCAAAGCTTACTGCACACTTCGACACACCCCCAAATTCCATGTAATAGGTCCTATGTTTAAAGGGAATATTAAAAGCACCTTGAAAAGTAACTTACTTTCCATGAGCTGTTTCTCCAGAAAGCATAACAGCATCAGCACCCTCTCTAACAGCAATCGCAATATCCGATACCTCTGCTCGAGTTGGGGTGGGATGGACAATCATGCTTTCCAGCATGTTGGTGGCAACAATGACAGCTTTCCCCATACTTCGGCAAATGTTGATGATTTCTTCCTGCATATTATGATATTTCCATCAAAGGGAAAATAGAGAATACATGGTTAAGACCTCTTACGAAATGGTAAAAGCTATCCAGTTTTGCATTCCTGCAGTAGAATCTACAGCTACACTGTTGTCGACCTTTACCTGTAACAAAGGAACCTCCTCAATAGGCAGCTCTGCCCCAAGATCTCCTCTTGCAACCATTGCCTAAGCATAACAGAAAAAAACCCAATAAATTGGGTAATTAGATGTCTATCAAAGAAAAGGAGAGAAGACACAAGCTACGATCCAGGACAAACATGCGAGTAGGAAGTCCACAAAAGGCGGTTAAAGGTTTCCATAGGAGTAGGAACTACATTGAAGTCTAAGAACTGGTAAAACAGACTTCAATATTGTATCTTGTGCTGTGTGCAAAACACAGGCGAGGCGAGTGTTGCTGCAGGTACAGAGCCAGCATAAAGATAGCAAAATAATGAAGAATCCTTTGCATAGGGCCTGAATAGAGCAGAAAAGATATAGAAGAGCAGACCCCTGTTTGGGATTGAGGGTAGTTGATTGATATATTCTTGCCAGCCTAAACTCATAAAATCCTCTTAATCTTTAGAAGAGAGAAAAAGGAAGAAGATGCTCCTAACTATTCAAGTATAACCAGTGATTTCCAAATGTTATAGACAGCTTCAGTTTGTGCCAATTCATCAACCAAGAAGAATGGAAATACTACCAGCAAGATATTTGATTAGACACCAAATCTTTTCTAGCAAAGAACCAGCAAGATAAAGGTTTACGGAATTACCCCATCTGATGCAGTAATTATTGAATGCAAATTTGGTATGGAATCTGCGCTCTCAATTTTCACAATAACATGAATATCTGCACCACAGCCTGCCATATCAAAAAGACAATGGCTAGTCAAAGGATGTTGAAACAAAAATGGATGAGCACTCATTGACACTTCAGTGCTCACTAAAAAGAAATGGACCCAATGGAATTACTCTTCAAATAATTCGTCAGTTCATGGACCACTGCTGCATCTTTGACAAAGGAAACAGCATAAAAGTCGATTTTATTGTCCACTCCAAACTTGATATCATCCCAATCTTTTTCTGTTGCACAATGAGGATTACTGTATTAGCAAGGCAAGCAACTTTCTGATGGAGTACATGTCTCATGCTTTCACGTGCAGATAGACATGAATTTATAGACAAAAAAAAGTTTGTCTGACCAGTAATAGAGGGAAGTGTGGCACTTTTCCCTCGAACATTCAGATGTCTCCTCGATTTAAGCTCCCCCCCATCAACAACTTCACACTTCACAGATTCTTCTGTCTTGGATGTCACCTGTAAAGACATCATGCCCCCTATAACAGAAAAAATTACAGTTATCTTAAATCTGCAAAAGTTTCAGTTATATCTGTCATGAAAAATAGACACAAAGAGAACAGTAAAGTATTACTTGAGTCACGCCAACTATATGGTACCGTACCTTCCCCTCAAAAGACTAGCATTACAATAAAAAATGCCTGATGTGACCATGCTATCACCAATTCACCAACAACAAAGATTTAAAAAAACAAAAAGGTGCCTAAGTGATAGCAATTTGGTCTCTCAATGGCTGAATGTTTTTGAGCATGTTAGTTCAGACACTTATACAGGACATCTATGCAAGTGCAACAGGGAGATGGGCCATGACACTAGCAGGTATATATAAAATAACAGCAGGGACAGGCCATCCAAAGGGCTCGAATGATAAATCTCTAACAGTTTCAAATCAAGTATGAATTGTCTCCGTTCTATTAAAGGAAATCAAAGTAAGCACAAAATAAGAAAAGACATACCCCTAACACTGGACAACACGAGGAATCAGCTAAAATTGTGCCAATTATTTTAAAGGCAACGGTCAAAAGAAAAACTAAACAAAAAAGAAACAAAGAAACAAAATATTGAAAAGAAAAATCTGGACTGCAACTAGGGGAGAAGGATGCCTATTTTTTTTTCTTTTTTGGTTCCGTAAAAACGAGATGGCTGCGTCTTAATGAGACAAAGTTTACAGCTTCACATGATGAAACTCCACAGAAAAGACTTCTCATGGAGGCAGTCACCTGCTAGGCCTCATATTGCCATGATGACTCAATCTCTGGACCTCTAAGGCGTCATTTCAGTATAGAGAGGCTTCTACTTTATTATTTAGTTCACTTTGTAGTCTATGAAACACAAATTGTGTTCCTCACGCCCTCCAGCCCGCTGAATTATGGAGATGTACTAGCGTAACATATTGCAATCACAAGTCGTGAAAGAGGTGGGTATAAGAATGCAATGGACATAACAAGACAACCTGCATGACTTTTTCCCTACTGACATGTTAACCAAATGTCTACGGCACAATATTTCATGTCAAGTCAAAACGAGGAATCATGTTGTCTTCAACACCTTCCCCAATGATAACATGATATAAGATGTAATCAGATAAAATAGTAAAACGGAAAAGAAACTACTTCACATACCATCAACGAGAAGCATGTCTCCTACTTCAACATCATTTACAAAGTCATCATAGTTGACGCTGACACAGTCAGCTGTGCCCACTCCTCTCTTAATTGTGAAAGTGAATTCCTGTCCAGGTTGCAATGTGATTGGTTGGGGCAAGTCACCACTTCTAACCTCAGGACCCTGTCAGCATCAAAACAACAAAGCAATAAGAGGCTATAAAAAGAAAACAGACCCCCCCAAAAAAGGATCATATCCAGCTAAGTAATTATCAGGTGATAAAGAGAGGTGAAAGTTATCTTTCATGATGCATATTACATGCGAGCAATTTCACTAATATGTAATGAACATAAAATTGATTGACAGTAACACAAGATTTTTCTGAAGTTGTGTATGAGTTTGAAGCCGAACAACATTTGCTTTCTTCCTAGTCCTAACTTGAAAGGGATGAAGACAGGAAAACCGGGGCATTAATAATTAACCGAAAAAACAAACCGGATCAAATAAAGAATCAAACTGACAACAAAAACATCATGTAGTTTGGTTTGGTACAGTTTGGTGTTAAATTTAAACAATACAAAAAAGAAACAGACAATACATAATTTGATCTTGTGTTAATTTAATGTAAGAAAAAAAGAGCCTAAACCAAACCAAACAGACTCTATATATATATATATATATATATACACACACACATATATATATATATATATACACATATATACGTGTGTGTACTGTGTGTATGTTCCACAGCTATGAGGCGATATTTATGCTACTTCTCATCCTTGTGCAGTTCAACTATTTTTACCAAACGAATATTGCGTCTGCTTCATGATTTTAGAGTTAAATGCAGGATTACACTGGATAGCCGGTCAGTCTTTGATACAATGTGGCTCCTGTGAAAGATCCTGATACATGTATTAAAGATGCTTCTGTCCTTTCCCCCCACTGTATAGTTTTGGCATTTTTGTGGTCATTTCGTTAATGAGTCAACTGGTGCTAACTGCAGTCTCTCACTGAAATCCCCTGGAGATGAGTCTTTGGCTTTTTATACATGAGACACCAAGAGATGTGAAATGCTTCTTCTCAGCCTATTTCATTTGGATCCCCTTGTTCCCAGTCATAGTTGTGGATGCGGTTAGCTTCAGAAACTAGTGCTTTGATATTAAAATATTCAAGGAAGGAAAAGTAAATTGGGTTGTAGAATTTCAAGTGACAGGAAAGAGAACGATAAAAAAGATCAAATAAGAAAACCCAAATATACTGATCCAGAAAGCTGATTTATGCTTTTATTGGTCTGGGTAATAGAATTAGGCAATTAGCAAACTGACATAGTTGGTTTGGTTAAAAAAACGATTCGAAATGAACCACAAACACCCCTAAGGAAAACCAACTACACTCCCATGGCCTGTCATTTAACAATTTTATAAAAGGGAAACATAATACACAAAGTAGTTCGATAAAAAATAAACTGATTCTTATTTTAACAAATTGCACAGTCCATCCTAGCATCATTAATCAATTTTTTATTTTCTGAACAATGTAGCAATTGTCAATCGCGCAACTCCACCAATAGGTATTTGTTCTATTTTGAACAAATACCTCCACGTTCATCTTCTTAGAAGCCTGAATCAATGTGGTACTACTTTTTGTACTACTTATCTACTCCGAAAACAAGGCTGTCATGATTGACTGTGCATGCATCTTTAAAAAATTGTATATCTGTCATGTAGACAAACTAATGCTATAATACCAAATCCAAGGAAAAAATTGTTCCCTAAACATAAAAGGGTTCTAGCTCAAAAAAAGTCTCTCGTGTGATCATAGCGTGTGATAGATCAGTTTAACAGAACCGATCTCATATAATTTGAAAGTTCAATGAATAGGCCAACACTTTGGCACCACTGTTCAAACATGTGATGTTAGATTCATCTGGTGGAAAACAATTTCCTCTTTGTTACCATCAAACTAGTGCACACATAAAAAAGAAGGAAATTTTACCTTTGTGTCGAGCATGATGGCTATGACGTTGTCCTTAGACTGGGCATTATACTCCTTAACCAAATCAATGACTTTCTGATGAGATGCATGGTCTCCATGAGACATATTCAGCCGAGCAACATTCATTCCAGCTTCAGCCAGCTTCCATATCATCTCCCTTGTGTTTGTAGAGGGACCAATTGTACATACTATCTTCGTCTTACGCCTTACAGTAGGTTTAGACCACATACCCACAGAAGTGTCACCAAGTTGCTGAATTGCCTGAAGATACTGAAGTTGCTCCTCACTCTGAAACATCAACAACCAAAAGTAATGAGATAAAGCCTTTTTGATTGATAGTAATGAGATAAACGCCTTGGTTTTGCTGTCAAAGTCAATATTCCATAAATGCAAAGTTGTAGTAGATATTTTTTCACATATCCACTGAGCTGAAAAGGGCTCATTTTTTATAACCGAGCAAATCCCTGAAAGGCCAATGGCACAGGATTCGAAACTCGGTGGATAACAGGCCTTCCCCTCTACCTTTATCTACGTAAATACCAGGATTTTGTCTCCCACATCCTGTGTTGTTCTCTTAACACTGGACCAAAACCCTGGGGCCAAAAAAGGCTCAATTTTTTATTGTCGTAATCCACAAATTTAGATTAGCTCTAGATCGCTACATCTTACATGCTTTTCAACTTCTAGTATATATATATATACTAGAAGAGTACGGAACCATAGGCGTAGTCATTAAGGATAAAAACAGATAATTACGAGATAATTTGCAGGGAAAAAGAGGACGACCTTAGGAACATCTTCAGGAGAAACGGGGAGGACTTGAGGCTCGGCACGCACAGATCTCCTAGCAGTGATCTGGGGCGCATTCACGCGAATAGCATTGCAGCTCTTGCTCCGTTCATTCCGAGCTAGCACTTTTGAGGAAAAGCTAGAAGGCTTAATAAGTTTCTCAACCTGGCTCTGGAGAGATCCATGGCTAGGGCTGGAGAATGAAGCTTGAATCGAGCGCGTAGCCACCACTTGAGACATGGGTAGATAGAGAGAGAAATGGACGGAGAATTAGAGAGAGAGAGTGAGAAAATGAGTGAGGGAATGAGGAGAGAGAGAGTATAAAAGGCAAAAGCAAGAGTGTGAGACTTTGAAGAAATCGCCGCTATTTTTTGGCGGAGATGTCGAAGAGAGGGGCCTCGTGTGTATCGAAGAGGAAAATATAAAGAAGCTGGAGGTTTGCTCAACTGTGTTACAGAACTGGAAAATATGAGTCAATTCTTTTTAGTCTCTATCTAAAAGTGATTCAGCAACTTCATAACAAATTGGATTAAATCGGCGTCGTTTTTGTTTGACGTTTCCTTGTTTGTGATACATCACGTGATCTTATTATTATTATTTTTTTTTTTAAATTAGAGGTTTGTACCGGTATTGAACCTTGACCTAGTAGTTTGGAGATAATTCCTAATCACTACGAACAAGGATGGCCGGTACCTGATCTTAGACTTCAATTTCATATTTTCTTACAAGCGGTAGAAAAATTTCAGTGTAAGAAAGGTTCAATTGAAAAAATTATAATATTTCAAGTTAGGTTAAACTTCTATTCGCTAATATAATCGTATAAGAAAAATATACTTAAAATTTCGATCTCCTCATATTACGTATGTTACACTTTCACCTTTTGATATATACTTCATGGACCATGGTGTAGATGCAAAATTATGATATTTTAATCATATAATTATTTCTTAGTAAACTTGAACTTTAGGTTTTGAATAGATTAAACTAGCACTTTTTTAAATCTTTTCCTTCTGAGTAGCTCAAAAAATATTTTTTTATATACCTTTCTTACGAGAATAGAACAAACCAACTTTTGCGAACTCATTAGAAGAGATAAATTCTATTTCCATTTAGTTTAGTTGTGCAATTAGAATTTAATTCTAAATGTCGATAATAGCTAAACTCATAATTTGTAAGTAGCACATCTATTATCTGACTTATGGTACCTGAAGATATATTATTTTTTTGAATAGTGAAGAAGAGAGTAAATTAAACAAACCATAGTGTGAATTTTGTGAAATACGAATATACATATTCAGTTTTTTTAAAAGGATATATTGTTTATCAACAAAATAATCAGTTGCATATTAAATCTTCAACACAATATGTTGCATTTTTTCTTCTTCTTTTGGATATGGTATTATGTGCTGTGTATACATACCTTAACAAGTGAAATCAACCAAGTATAATTTCTTTGCATACGAAAATTAATTTTGAAATTATATCGTAGTCTAAAATGTAAATTTGGAAAATACTTCTAACTTATCTTTCCTTTTTGCTTCGGTTCCTTCTTTCTAAACTCGAAGAGAGAAGAAAAACTAAAACGGCCGTCAAAGATCACATTTAAGTCATACTTACCAAATATTTCTTTTTGATTCTCCTACAAGTATTCGGCGGGCCAAACTTTCTCCACAACTCCTCTGCAGTTGTTATAATTGTATCGCCACTTCAGGCCATAGCAAATTTAAACCAAAAGTAGAAATTCCTTTTCACTTTTCACGGGGTGTGCACCCTCCACTTCCAAGAGTGGGTTACTCTACTGAGTGAGTTGCTCTAGTGGGAAAGCAACCTCCACTTCCAACCAAGAGGTTGTGAGTTCGAGTCACTCCAAGAGTAAGGTGGAGAGTTCTTGGAGGGAGGGAGCCGAGTGTCTATCGGAAACAGTCTCTCTACCCCATGGTAGGGGTAAGATCTGCGTACATCTACCCTCCCCAAATTTCACTAATGAATTATACTTGGTTGTTATTATACCCTCCCCAAATCTCACTAATGAATTATACTGGGTTGTTATTATTGTTGTTATTTTGGCAGGGTAGGGATAGGACCGAATAGAATAAAGGAATTTAATTTCAAAGCAATATTAATACTTCACTCTACCGCTAGTAGGTTGTAGGCCAAAATTTAGCAAGCCATCCAAAGTTATGCCTTCCCTTCACCAAATATATTTGCTTCTCTTGTTCTTTTTTCCGAATTACTAACCTACACACACTGCTATATCAGTGTAATATAACTTCACATATTAATACATTCATAATACATGTTCTAATATGACTCAGCATATGCCCTTCCTTTATTCCTTAAAATTGAGCGGGCAAGGACTAACATCAACCTATAAACATCTAAGTCACACGCCGAGCGGCCTGCACTTGCTTAAGGCCCCAAAAATTTAAGGGCCCCAAAATTACTATTTCTATATATATAATAGTATATTATTTATATAATTATTTCTTATTATTGATAAATTTATTTCTTTATTGTCATATTATTTTTTAATAACTCGATTTCTTCCTCTAATTAATATAACTAAAATAGCTTTCTGTCAATCTTATATTACTTTTTTACTTAATTATATTTCTCTATTCATTAATTGGTCACGTAACTATAACTAATAATCTAACTTATTATTTATTTTTCTTACATTAATTATACTCTCTCCGTCCCAATTTATATGAAAGTGTTTGACTGGACATGGAGTTTATGAAATAAAGTAAGGCTTTTGAAACTTGTAATCTTAAATAAATCATAGAAATTTGTGGGCTAGAAATCATCTCATTAATAGTAAAAAGAAAAATTTAAAGTTGAATTGTTACCAAATATAGAAAGAGACTTACTAAAAAAAAGAGTCACTTAAGTTGGGACGGAGGAAGTATGTTTTCTGGGTTCTCCCATTTCAGTTGTGATGCAATCCACGTTAAATTTATTTAATTTTCTGTATTTTATAAAACTAAGTTCTTATTTTTTTTTAATTCCTCATCTTCACTTGTCTAATTTTTTAAAAAACGATGTTCATTAAATTTTAGATATATATATATATATTAAAGCCTCTTATTAAGGCTTTGCTTTAGGCCTCGAATGATGTTGGGCCGCCCGTCACACGCAATCGGCTCTCGAGGAGCAAAGCTCCCAACATGTCGACTTCTGGTGCGGAAATGCCTTCCGATGTCATTTTTATCTTATATTCCTATACTACTGCTGTAAGTATCAAAACACTGCAACTTCCTTTGTTACTGGACTGGGCAACTATAAAAACGAAGAATCATTTACACTGTCGTGCACTATGCATATTTACACAAGTACGTGAAAGCAACATGAGCGCATCCTATTACCTACAGTACATCGACTCATGTCTTTTGATACAACTAACAATAGATGCAACCACATTCTTCCCAGTTGCAAATATAAAGATAATATTTCCTTAATTCCTTTTCCAACACAACCACATCCCCATGCTAATCAAAGCAGAGGAACGCGAATTAGTAGTACCATGCACGAGAAACGTTTTCTTACACCCACCAATGAGGCATGGGATCAGTTTTTGCAGTCTCAAACGAAAAACCAGCCACTTGATTCTCGTTGCTTGTTCCAGCTGTTGTACACCCCCTGCTAGCATTGCCATTAAGCTACCCCCGTGAACTCTGTCTTCTGGAAGTGACAATTGATCTAATGAATCACTTCTCAGTAAAAAGCTTGCTGGCAATTCATTCACTGGGGATAGCACTCCATGTCCATTACGGACCGAGCCAATTGCAGTTGCTCCGGTGCCTATGACCAATGTACCATCAGGATCGCGACCAGTAATACCATTTGCCTGTTTACATGTGCGACGTAGGGGTTCTTGAAGTGCTGGACTGACAACACCACCATTCCTCTGCTGATCCAACAGCTGAGCACTGTGGGCAGCGCAGAGGCCAGATTTCCCTCTGGCATACTTATCACATGCCATGGCAGCTTGATCACCACACTCTAATCCCAACTGTCCCCAAGTGCACCGCCTTCCTCCACCATGTGCCTTGCAAAAATCGGTGCTTCCTTGTGCACTCTTTGAGACTGTGAACTTACACCTCTTACCACCACCATGATGAACGCAGAATTATGTACGACCTCTTGCACTTCTGGTGCATCCAGACACAACACATCTCTTACCCCTACCATGACTAACACAAAATAAGGTACCCCATGCACATTCTTGGTGATGCATCATGGGTACATTTTTTACCCCCACCAGTGGCGAAGCCACATGGTCACAAGGGTGGTTAGTTGACCACCCTTCGTCGAAAAATTGCATGTGTATATAGGTAAAATATTATGTTTTAGAGGTATATATCACATATTGAACACCCTTTGTCGGAATTTTTTTTTACTTCTTTTAAATTTGAATACCCTTGAAAAAATTCCTAACTTCGCCACTTACCCCACCATGTCCTTTGGAGTACTTCCTTCTACACCTTTTGTGCAACCTAAAATGGTACACCTTTTGCCGCCACCATGGGCTTTACAAAACATTGTGCTCCCTTGAGCACCTTTCTTACAGGCAAGATACTGGCAACGCCGACCACCTCCATGCGAGATGCATAGGCCGGTGCCGCCCTCAGCACTCGTATAACAATTTTCCATCTTACACCTTTTCCCACCCCTATGTCGAATGCACAAGCCCGACCTCCCTCTTGCGGCACGAGTGCAGCCTTCATGGCTACATCGTCTGCCACCACCGTGACCAATGCAGTAGTCAGTGCGGCCTTCTGCACTCTTCGTGCACCCCAGATATTGGCACCGCCTACCTTCTCCATGTGCCTCACAGAATATCGTCTTGCCTTCAGCTCCTTTTTGACATCACAATCTCTGACACCTCCTGCCACCTCCATGAGCAATGTAGAGGCTGAAGCACCTCTTGATCCCCTTGGACATCCTTCAAACCGACATGTTCTCGCACGTTTACTGTGCTGCTGTTTCTGTTCAACCCCAGAAGTACTAGCAATTGAACCCTTTTGAAATATTGTTGTGTTTTTAAAGATGCTTGAATTAATAGGAAAATGATTGTGGAGTTGGTCCAGAGAATGGTTCATATCTGCAATCTGCAACAGAGGCACAAGAGATCCAGACTTCCATTGTGACGATGTTGATCCATTATCTACTTATTGGACTGAACCTACCACCATATGTTGATATGCACTAGAGCACTGTTTCAGAGTAGTGGTATGAGACTCAGCGGGACCAGTTAAAAGACTTAGTTCAAGGTCTAGTTTTGGTTTTGTAGGTTCTTGTTCCTTTGAAGTTTCAGAGAGAGCATTTTCCATGTTGGATGTCGCACCGCTTCCAAGTTGAAGTTCAACACCGAGACCTAGACTGAGAGATTCCCGCTCCTCGGCTTCTTTCCCTGATGATATGCTGGTGCAAGAACTCAATGAATGACCAAACCCAAGAAGCAGTGAGGCTTTATGCTTCACATTAATAGAGCCATCAAGCATACCATGTTTCCGCTTGCCTCCATTTACAAAGGAAGGAGAACTGGACAACCCAAGAGAATCAACCCTTGCGACAGCATCATTTGAATGATTAGCTCCAGCTTCAACTGTAACAGCTGCGGATTTTAAGTTGGAAGCAAAAGTAGCATCTTTCTGTACACGAACATTGTCCATGTACTTGAAACTCATAGGTTTTTTCACAAGAACAACTCACACTTGCAAGGAAACAACAACCAGACTTCTGGTGCTCGAAAAAGATAAGGAAATTGCTAACAAATTTACTTTGTACTTTCTCCAATGAACAAAAGGCCACCTCCACTAACAAAGCCCGAAGTGTCTGAGCGATCCATTCTAGGGTTGGAATTGAACTCAAAACAAAATCACAAGTAGAGGGAGAACATCAATTGAGGCATAGCCTTATCCCAAATCATAAGATAGACAATGTTCATCCTGTCTCATTAGACAATGGTCCTCCTGTTCACAAAGACAAACAAGCACCTTTATTAGACATACCTATCTTATGTTATGTTACGAAGTTGGAACAAAAAAACTTTTTAAAGTGAAAATTATAATGGACACCAACTACACCAAAAGAATTGATGGTCTATCTGGAAAAAGCTATCGATTTTTAAAAAGAGAGATAACTTTCTGTACAATGGTCCCTATCTTAGTATAACATAACATCTTCAAAAATAAGCTCCTAGCAGATATCAAATACACCAAAAGAATTTTAGGTCCATAATAAAAGATTATAAAAATAAGAGAAAACACCACAAGATCAAGCCTCTTTAATTTGTAAGCATAGCCCTGAGGAAATCTAGCATGAGGGAGAAAAGAGTAGATTTCTGAGATTTCTACTACTGATTTATGTCATCACATCATGAAGAATGGTGGATCATAAGAGGAAACTTAAAACCCAAGATCATATGTTAACTGCAATGCCGCTATCTAGATTTTGACAAAAAATTGATGCCTCAATAATAGACAGAATATATGGATTATCGTTGATTGTGCTGTGGCAAAAGCACGAACAAATTCTCAAATCACACCTTTTCTTTTTATGTCGAGGGGCCAATCACTTTCTCTGAAGCAAAGTTCTAAGAAAATAAAGTAAATTTTCCTTTCATAAATAAAAATAAGGATCGTGTCTATAGTAAATCGATCATATTGGATCATGACAACATCTCACTTTGGATCACTGAAAGCATGTGAAGCCTAAAAAAATCCTTTAAACCACTTATGTACACATGCAAAAATTGGATAGCATCAGCAAAAATCCATTCTAAAAGTAAGTCCAAAAGAAAATCAAAGAGCTAGATGCAAGATATTAAAGAATAAGGAGCAATCAACAAGCTAATGATGAACAGTTAAGTGTTAGAGAAGTGCAAAAGGACACGTACTTCTATAAGAGAATGATAAACATACCAACTCAGAAAGGTTAAAAAATAACGACACCATAGTATACATTCAATTCAATTAGAAAGAAATTATAACTAATCATATGGTGTTTGTTTATTGGTTTTCAAATTCGAGCGGAGGGAAAAACATTTGGTGATTCTTCCCACTTGTCCAGGCTTTTAGTGGATAGAGTTACCCGTACTGTGTTGGTGGTAATCCCTGACCCAGACTAAAAAATTATTTGATCATATGAAGAATGCAACCAAAATTTCCATTGTTGTCATCTACAAACCGGCATGGAGAAGAACATGAAGAGAATATTGAAGATCTCTATGTTCTTCGAGAATAAGTAGATAAACAAAGAGTTAGCAGAGAACTTAGTTTAATATATAGCTAATGTCTTTCTGGAAAATGAACAAGCAAATTACCTTTATGTTGAGCAGGAATTAGCACAACTTGGAATGCACCGCCGAGAAATGAAGGTGGCTAGGGTTTTGGAGTGGCGGCAACTCTGCAAGCTGAGACATAATGGAGGTGGAATACTGGTAGGAAGCAAAATATCAATGGACAACAGAAAATGCATAAAAGGATCGGCAATGACATATAGGCGCACGTTCAATCCCAGTAAAGATGGCCGTCGGTGTCACGACCCAAATCTATGATGGGCAACTATGCCGCTAGGCAAGCCAATGCGTAAGTCCACTTAACTATCCATTGTAAAATTTAAAATCAGAAATTTCATTAAATAAATATAATAAAATCTAGCACTCATAGCAACATGTGTTTTCTTACCAAATTTCTGAATATAAATAAATTATAAAGTGAAGTGAGAATAATAACGTAAAAAAAAATAATGAACATCCACTAGAAACTCTCAAAATTCGGTGTCACAAGAGAATGAGCATCTACTAAAACTATACAACACTACCACAACATATGTCTGGAATATAAAATAGACAAGATATAATAACTGAATAAGATGGAGACTCTTTGTGCTATGAATCGTATCGTAGAATGCAGCTCACCATAAAGTGCCCTCAACAGTTGCGCCAAGATGACCGCCTAATGTACATGCCTCATTACATGCACATTCAGTGCAAAAGTGTAGCATGAGTACGTAAATCAACGTGTACCCAGTAAGTATCTAACCTAAACCCGAAGTGGTAATGACGAGAGATCGATATTGACACTTACTAGTGGTCCAATAAATCAAATATAATAAGGTAGACAAGTATAAAATATGGTAAGTAAACAATGAGAACATATATAGGTAAATAATACGGTCTACAACTAAACAGTGAACACAAAGTCCCTAATTATCGGATACCTCCTCAAATGGAATACGTAATGGTCAATACCAAATCAACGGTCACATCTCAAGCCAGGAAACTCATGAGTACGCAGACTCCTTATCGAGTATTTCGCACGATTCTACCGAGGCGAGCAGCCCGATCCCATAAGAGTGTTTCATAGAACTGCCGAAGCGAATGGCCCGATCCCATAAGAGTGTGATACATAATCTTGCCGAGGCGAACGACTCGATCCCATAAGAATATGTTACTCTGCCGAGGCGAATGGTCTGATCCCATAAGAGTGTGTTACATGATACCGCTGAGGCGAACGACCCGATCCCATAAGAGTGTGTTACATGATACCGCCGAGGCGAACGACCCGATCCCATTAGAATATGAAACTTTGACGGGTCACTAACCCCACTCACGAATATACGTGTGAGTTATAAAATTCAAGAAAAACTATCGCATGAATACGCACAACGCGGAAGAAACTCGCAAAGGAAAGTACAATTTCCACGGCTAATCAAGTAGCTCGTCAAGTACCTAAAATAACAAGTCTGATACTCTACGCGAGTCTAGTCTCAGGCTAAATGAAAATAAAAGCATTTAAACATGCAAGAATAACTCAGATAGTAAAATTGAAACATGGCGTGAGTCTAAGTCTACCCGGACATAGTCAGAAATTCTAGCATACGCAAGGACACTCGTCACCTCATACGTGCGTAGCTCCCACAATATGTAGCACATAATAAATATAACATCTGCGGGGTAAAATTCTCCTCAAAAGGTTTGTCACGACCCAAAATCCGACTAGTCATGATGACACCTAACCCACCTGCTAGGTAAGCCACTTAAGCACTAACCAATTTCAATAACAATTAATAAAGCAATTTAAGTAAATAATTATCTTAACCTTATATATTCCCCAAGAACTGGTAGTACAAATCATGGGCTTCTAAGAATAGAGTTTACAAAGCTGGCATGAAGTAAATACATCATCTGTTTGAAAAGTACATAAACAAAGTTTTATGAATCTAAGGCTACCATAAACAAGAGGCAGCTACAACCGGAACGCAGGTACATCTTCAGATCCAGCTCCCAACGAACACATCAACATCAACAGCCAACATCTGCACGCAAGGTGCAGAAGTGTAGTATGAGTACAACTGACCCCATGTACTCAATAAGTAACAAACCTAATCTTAGGTTGAAAGTAGTGACGAGCTTGTACCAAGGTCGGGTCCAAAACCAATATTCCACAACAGTCCATAATAACGTAAAACAATAATACAAGAAGTAACTCAGAGATAAAATGCTCTGCTAAATCATGATTTCTAAAAATAGTTCTTCCTTTCAAGTACATCAGTGAGAACCCAAATCGTTTACCGAAGTTGCCAAAAATATGAATAAGTTTGAAAGCAATAATTTTCGCAAAATCCTTTCAATAATAAATAATATATTTCATTTTCTTTCCAGATAACCCGTGTAAAACAAATGCATCACTATGCCCATCTGTCAACATGTGTGAGAAATCATGAATGATGTGATACTGTACAACATGAGGAAAATACATCTCTATGCATGTATGTCATGTGTGCATGTCAATGCGATGCAACTCAATGATAAAATCATATGCATACTCTTAGAGTATCATTTCACTCAGTCCTCCCAGTCACTCAGTCCTCACAGTCACTCAGTCCTCCCAATCGCTCGGCACACGCACTCGGCACTCGCACTCAGTAGGTACCTGCGCTTACTGGGGGTGTGTACAGACTCTGGAGGGGCACATTCAACCCAAGTGCTATAATCTGCACGGAAAACTCACGTGCTGCATGGACAACTCACGTGCTATAGTATCAATATCTGTATCCGCACGGACAACTCACGTGCTATAATAGGCCAATCTGGCCTGCTGCGACGTGCAACCCGATCCCATAATAATAAAGTATATAAAGCCAATATGGTCTGCTGTGGCGTGCAACCCGATCCCATAATTATCCTCACAATCAGGCCCTCGGCCTCACGCAGTCATCAATCTCTCTAGTCTCTCTCTCATGGGCTCACAATGTCATGAAAATAGCCCAAAAATGATGATATGATGTATCAATAAATAACAACAGATACTGAGATATGATATGTAATGACAATATGACCTATGTGGGTCCTAATAATACTGGCACATAGCCTCAACATGATTTTTAATATGATTCTCAGCTTAATTTCTTTAGCACATAAAACATACATAGAAAATGCCAAGATTATTTGACTACAAAATTTCACAGAAACAATTATGTCACAATTTTCATGGTGCACGCCCACACGCCTGTCACCTAGCATGTGCTTCACCTCCCAACAATTTACATAATACATATATTCGGGGTTTATACCCTCAGCTCCAGCCTCCAAGATTAGAAGAGTTACTTACCTCGAACAAGACGAATCCAATGTCGAGCAAGCTAAACAATGCTCCAGAAATCCCATTCTACACGTATCAACTTCTGAACGACTTGAATCTAGCCACAATTAATTTGATTCAGTCAATACCAATTATTGTAATTAATTACATAAGGAAATACTAATTTTCCCAATAAAAATCCGAAATTAACTCAAAAATTGCCCGTAGAGCCCACATCTCGGAACTCGACAAAAGTTACAAATTATGAACGCCTATTCAACCACGAGTCCAACCATATAAATTTTACTTAAATCCGACATCAACTCGACCCTCAAATCTTCAAACTAAACCAAGAGGGTTTTCAAAATTTTCCAATTTAATTCATAAATTAAATGTTAAAAACAACCATGGATTCAAGTAATTTAACCAATATTGAGTTAAGAACACTTACCGCGTTGTTTTTCTTGAAAATCTCCCGAAAATCCTCTCTCTCTGAGCTCCAAATCGGTAAAAATAGAAAATGGGACGAAGTCCCATTTTCATAACTTAAACTCTCTGCCGAGTCATTTGCTCTACGTGATCGCAGACAATCTCACGCGATCGCGAAGCACAGTTTGCCCCTGACCAGTTTTAACCTTACGCGATCGCGGACTTGTCCACGCGATCGCGAAGCACAAACGCGTGACCTCCACTTCTGCTCCACTTACTCTACGCGAATGCGACCTTCTTCACGCGTTCGCGAATAACAGACTCCCACAGCTACGCGATCGCGGACTTCTTCACGCGATCGCAAAGAATAAAATCGTTACTGCCTTAACAAGCCTACGCGGTCGCGGTTGCCTTCACGCGATCGCTTAGAAAAATTTCACCTCTGCCCAAACAAGCGATCGTGGACCTTCTCACGCTGTCGCATAGAAGGAAACCAATGACAGAAAACCAGCATTCTTCAGCTGGAATTTAAAGTCCAAAATTGATCCGTTAGCCGTCCGAAATTCACCCGAGGCCCCCGGAACCTCAACCAAATACACCAATAAGTCCTAAAATATCATACGAACTTAGTCGAAGCCTCAAATCACATCAAACAACTTCAAAACATGAATCACACATAGATTCAAGCCTAATGAACTTTGAAACTTTTAATTTCTACAAACGACGCCAGAACCAATCAAATCACGTCCGATTGACCTCAAATTTTGTGCACAAGTCATAAATGACATAACGGAGCTATGAAAATTTTCAGAACTGGATTCCGACCCCGATATCAAAAAGTCAACCCCCGATCAAACTTCCCAAAAATTTGACTTTCGCCATTTCAAGTCTAATTCCACTACGGACCTCCAAATAATTTTTTGGACACGCTCCTATGTCCAAAAAAACCATACGGAGCTATTAGAATCATCAGAATTCAAATCCGAGGTCGTTTACACATAAGTCAATATCCGGTCAACTTTTCCAACTTAAGTTTTCAATTATGAGACTAAGTGTCTCATTTCACTCCGAAATCCTTCCAAACCCGAAGTAATTACCCTGGCAAGTCATACAATAGCTGTAAAGCATAAATTGAGCAGTAAATGGGGGAACATGGATGTAATGCTCAAAACGACTAGCCGGGTCGTTACAAGGTTAGACAAGAGACTTACCTCGCTCTGAAATCCGATAACCGGCTCCAACGCCTCTTTAACTCCTCAAACCGATGCCAAACGATCCAAAACTAATCAAACAACGTGCAAACCAATCAAAATATACTCCAATACTCGTAATTTAATAATTTGTAATAATTCTCAACTCCGCTCGAAAAGTCAACAAGGTCAACGCACGGACCTACGTGACCGGATTCCAAATATTATTGAAAATAAGTTTTACACTTAACTTATATAGTATATATTCATAAACGCATCAAATTTTATCCACTAATTGACTCTCAAATCAAGAATTTACTATTTCTCAACTATGGGGATCAAAATCCCAATTTCTACAATCCAAAGACGGATAAAAATATTAATCAACGAAAATAATCATGAAAAAACATAAAAATAAAGGTCAGATATTTACCCCCTTGTTAAGTTGAGAACAACGCCGCAAATATCACCTAAATCGGAGCTCTAGAACTCAAGATATGCTCAAAATACTAAAATTCTCGGTTTAAAACACTGTCCAGATGATTTTTGTTCATCGCCTTCGCGGGAAACCTTCGCGTTCGAGAAGAGAATTTTTTCGCATTGACCGGTCAACCCAGAAATCCTTCGCGTTCGCGAAGAGCAAAAGTTCGCACCAGAAACCAACAATCTTTCCCGACACGAAAATGGACATAACTCTCTCATACGACCTCAGAATTCGACAATTCATGTTGCTATGTTTCCATAATTATGATATGGATCTAATGGTTCAATATAATCACCATTAAAAAGGTCTTTTGATTAATATAGTACCCTTTATGCTCAAAGAAACTATGCCAAAACATCAAATAAGAGTGCGACACAACCCAAACACATCTGAAACACACTCGAGGCCCCGAGACCCGCCCAATTACACAAACCAGTCCAAAAACATAATACAAACCTACTCGCAGCCTCAAATCACACAAAACACCACCAAAACCATGAATCGCACATCAATTCAAACCTAATGAACTTTTAAACTTCTAAAACTCATGCCGAACCATACTAAATCAACCCGGAATGACCTCAAATTTTGCATGCAAGTCCCAAATGACACAACAGACATATACCAACTCCCGAAACCATAATTCAGATATGATATCAACAAAGTCAACTCTCGATCAAACCTATCAACCTTCTAAACCTTCAATCTTCCAACTTTTGCCAAAAAGCATCAGATCAATCTACGGACTTCCAAATCAAAATCTAGACATACGCCTAATTCTAAAATCATTATTCAGACCTAACGGAACTGTCAAAACTCCGATTCGTGGTCTTTTATCCAAAAGTCAAACCTTCGTTAATTCTTCCAACTTAAAGCTTCCTAATTGAGAATTATTCTTGCAAACCAACTCTTATCTTCCCGAAAATCTAATCCGACTACACGTTCAAGTCATAATATATGAAGTGAAGCTACTCAAGGTCTCGAACCACTGAACGCCTTGCTAGAGCATAAAATGACCGGTCGGGTCGTTACATTCTCCCCCACTTAAACATACTGTCACGAACAAAATTCACATGACCGGCACCCGGCACACTACCCGACCCGAGTGAACCAACCCATATGTCCAGACCAAGTATAATTACGAAAGCCAATTGAAAATCTTGTACATGTTCAAATCAAGTCACAACATATTTTTTTCATTTCCAAAGTCATACATGAAACCTGTCATAAAAATGCTATAATCAAATAAAATGATTATTCCTTTATGCATGACGTCCACAATTCTATTTTTACAATCCCAGAACTATCTATGGAGCCTCTATACCAAAGAATACAACCAATACTTGGAGTAATTCCAACAAAATAAAATTATAAAGAACATGATAGCTACCACAAAATAAAAGTGGTACTTCATAATACCTCGGAAAGAGAGTCATCTTAGCCTGAACGCATGCCACGTATCATAGAACCAGATTTCTCACCATCCGATCGTTTCCAAAAGACCCGATTCCTACATCAACACACGGTATCAGTCTCAACCAGCTGCAACAACTCATGCCTACACCCACAAGGTACGACCACACGACGTGACACATCACACATATGCCCTTAACAACATCTCTTATCACAATAGTCGTCCATAATCAAACCCAGCACCGGCAATTACCCTCATATTAGCTAGAACTATATTTCAAGCCTCCGCAACACCGATAACAATGCAAGAAACATGAAGATGCCATGACTACTTGCTCAAATGAACAAGTCACGCCCAATACCACTTGGGCACACACCTCGCAAGCTAAAACCCAATAGGAATGTCACGAACATGACTGCATATACAAGGAAACACATGAAAGAACTATCAAACAAGCCCGACGGGCACCACTCCCTATCAGTACCATATTATGAATCAATTTCACAAGGAAGAATCAAAGTATATGAACAAATCGCAAGAATCTCATACTAATATAACTTCACCGGGGCATGTAGCTCGGTTTGAGTCAAATCACATGAAGACGCGAGGATCCCATCCTCAGTTCTGAATCATAAGTAGTATACACATTGTCACACCTCCTTTTTTCCGCAGTGGGATAAGGGTTAAGGGAGTTTTTCCAATTAAAGTGACATTAATCGAAATGAGATTATTTATTAAAATCAGAGTCGCCATTTGGAATAAGTTATTGTTACAACCCAAATTCGCATATCATAGATCACGCCGTAAGGTAGTCGACGTAAATCCAAGAAGAGATTATCTTTGAGATGATAATAAGTTAATCCTATTGGTCTTAAACGATACAAGGGTGTATAAGAGTGGTTAACAAGTATTTGAAGTTAAGCGAATCAAGGATGTTGTAACCCGTATTTTCGGGTAACACTAGAGGGATTAACTGTCCCAAGAGGTCTTGTTTTAATGTATTTGAATCATAAAATATCCGCATCATAAGTCTTGAAGTCAAGCGAGTTATGAAACAAAAGTTGATAAAAGTTGTCGCAACTTAGGTTTATAATTTTACTTAAACTTTAGGTCAAATGTTACTGCATTTTACTCCCAATGTGCTTGGAATTATGGGGTGATCTACCTATAAAATTGAAGATCTATGAGTCTAGTTTCCAACTCATTAAACCGTTCGTCGATACGATCTCGGAATAGAGAGATATTCGCGTTTTCGCGAGAGTGCGCCAAGCTGCTCTCTATGGGGCCCACAAAGGCGGTTTAAGACATTTGGACATATATAAGATAACTCAACCCCGTTTTAAGTCATTATTTTTCAGTATATTCAGACCTTATAACCCTAAAAACATTCTCTCAAGGTTCTCTCATGATCCAAGACCCAAACAAAGGGCAAACAACACAAATCAAATGTCGGGAATCCCGTGGTGCTAGTAAGTTTCTTGTTTTTCTTGTTGTTGCTGATTTTTGTGTTGTTCCAGCTCGTGTGGGAGGTTGTTTTAAGTGCTTTATGTTCTGTAAATACACCTTCAAGTTTTTAATATCAACCCTAGGTGATTTCAAGTCTTCTAAAGTAATTCTAGTGCCGAAAAACCCGAATTAATTGCTAGTTTCGCTTCCTTGTTCTTGTGGCAGAATTGAAGGGATATTTCGTAGAAAATTAAGGTAAAATTGGAGTTGTTCTTTCTGTTTAAAGGTAATTAACCTCTTACTCTATATATATTTAAGATTATCCAAGTTGCAGCTAAGTCGTTGAAGCTAGAACTTGTGAAATATATATCGAAAAGCTTGGTAGTAATGTTGTTGGTTGGTGGACTATTTTGGGAGGCTCAATATGATTATTAATGATGTTGTTTGGGCTGTTTGGTGATTGTATTGACTTGTGTGAAGTCATATAAATAGGGGAGGTGCTGTCCGTTTCATCGTAAAATAGGTTGCGGTCGATACATAATAGTTACGACGCTTAAACGATAATGATAGTGTCATTTATCTTATTGTAGACTAAGGAGTCGTGATATTTGCATAGCTTGAGGTTGGGCAGTATATACAAGGTATGTGAGGCTATCCCCTTCATTCTTTTGCACGACTCCAATTGTACATAATGTAATGAACGAGCTCCCAAAGATACTCTACTCTTAGAAGCTAGCAGTACTTACATTGCTGCCCTTCTTATGAAACGATTGATATTGATGTTACTTCTCTTATTCTTATATTATCAATGTTGTTGGTAGTTCCTGATTCTTATAAGATTCTTGATGAAGAGTTAATCCTAATAACGTGTACGAAGGATACCGACCTTACGTCACTCCGAAAGGTTCAAATTATGATTCCAACGAGTCCAGCATGCATCATATATATGTATCTATTTTACTCTACCGAGCCGCGCTATAGTCGGCCGGGTATGGCACCTATTGTGCAACTACTGATCAGTTGGGTTTTACCGAGCTCCACGTGGCCGGGTACGATTCTACCGAGCCCTCTGATGGCCGGGTACGTTTTACCGAGCCTATTATGGCCGGGTACGATATGATGATGATGATGCCCACAAAGGCATATGTTTTAAACGTTTATGTATATATATATGTATGTATCATGTATTTCATGTCAGTAGCCCTCAGAGGTACCCAGATGTCACAGGTTGTATATTCCCTATCACTGTTTACATTATTGTTCTTACTTATGCTATTCTGCCTTACATACTCAGTACTTTATTCGTACTGACGTCCTTTTTATTTGTGGACGCTGCATGTCCTGCTGCAGGTCCTGATAGATGGGTAGACGCAGCTCCCCCATCACAGTAGGCTATCCGGTTCAGCGTTATTGGCAAGATCCTTTCTCCGGACTTGTCGTGGTCTTGGTATGCATTTTTGTTATAGACATTATGGGTATGTCGGGGCCCTGTTCCGGCAATGTTGTAGCACTTATGTTCTTTTAGAGGCTCATAGACAGGTGTCGACTCATGTATGGTTTGGAATGCCTTGTCGGCTGATTTTTGTTGTATAGTCTTTCATGGCACCATGGTAGCTCGTACCTTATATATAGTTTCTTGACAGTCTTGTCGTCCCATGTTATGTATGTTCATGACATTATCTTTCATTGTTGGATGTTCATGATCCATGTCTACCATTTATATTGATCTTGTCGGCCCTTAAAGATAATAAGGAAGGTTAGATAAAATGTACGTTGGTTCTCGGAAAGTATGGCCCGGGTGCTAGTCATGACCCTCCAGTTGGGTCGTGACAAACTTGGTATCAGAGCAAGTCTGTCCTAGGGGTTGTCTATGAGCCGTGTCTAGTAGAGTTTTGATTATAGATGTGTAGCGCGCCACATTTATAATCAGGAGGCTACATGACATCTAGGGTTGTTACCTTCTTCCTGAATCTAGATCGTGCGTAGAGTTGAGTCGTAAGTGTTCATATCTAATATTCACCTTGTTTTCTTTTAGCGATGCCTTCGACTAGGAAGCAAGCGATTAGTAAACGGCTTGATACAGCTGTAGGAGAGGGTAACATTCAGGTGCCTCCAGCCATAGCAGGCCAAAGTGAGCCTCAGAGTGAGATGCCGTCTCATACCTCTTTGTCTCCTCCAGAGGATATTAGGAGGCACCCAGTACATCCAGTTCCTCCGTCTGGCACTACAGACCACGATATGCGCAGTGCAGTGCAGTTGTTGAGTAGCTTAGTAGCTGCTCAGGCTCAGAGGCAGAATACCGGTGCTGCTGATAAACCGGTTAGTGCAGGAGTTCGTGATTTTATTAATCTAGACCCTCCAGTGTTTACCGGATCAAGCCCCAAGGAGGACCCGCAAACATTTATTGATCAGGTTCATTGTACATTGCGTGTTATGCATGCTAGTGATACAGAGGCAGTAGAGTTGGCTTCTTATCGGTTATGGGATTTAGCGATTTTATGGTATGATAGTTGGGAGAGATCTAGGGGTCCGAACGCTCCTCCAGCCGTGTGGAAGGAATTTTCTGAGGCCTTTCTTCATCACTACTTACCAGCTGAGATACGATGAGCTAGAGCTGATAAGTTCTTGAACCTTCGACAGGGTAATATGAGTGCATGAGAGTATAGTATATAGTTTGATTCTTTATCAAGGTATACTCCCCATATGGTGGCCGAGATGAGTGATAGGGTGACCACATCTGATAAATGAGTGCACAACAGCCTCCTTGGTAGAGGGCATGGATATTTCCCGTATTCAGGCTTATGCCCAGACCCTTCAGGATCATAAGTTATATGCTAAGCTCTCTAAATGTGAATTCTTGCTGAACTCAGTAGCATTCCTTGGCCATGTGATATCTGATGAGGGTATTAAGGTCGACACTCAGAAGATCGATGCAGTAAAGAATTGGCCGAGACCTACAACACCGTCAGAAGTCCGCAGCTTCCTGGGGCTAGCAGGATATTATAGGCGGTTTGTAGAAGGGTTTTCCTCTATATCAGCACCATTGACTAAGTTAACACAGAAAACTAAGTTCTAGTGGTCTGATGCTTGTGAACATAGTTTTCAGGAGCTAAAGAATCGATTGACATCCGCGCCAGTGCTCACTCTCCCAGAAGGAACAGAAGGTTATGTGGTATATTGTGATGCCTCAGGTATAGGTTTGGGGTGCGTATTGATGCAACATGGGAAGGTGATTGCTTATGCATCAAGACAATTGAAGAAGCATGAAAAGAATTACCCGACTCATGATTTGGAATTGGCTGCAGTAATTTATGCTTTGAAGATATGGCGGCACTACTTATACGGCGTCCATGTTGACATCTACACAGATCACAAGAGTTTACAATACATCTTCAAGCAGAAGGAGTTGAATTTGAGGCAGCGTAGGTGGCTTGAATTACTGAAAGACTACGATGTCGAGATATTGTACCATCCCGGTAAAGCTAATGTCGTGGCAGACGCTCTCAGCCGTAAGTCAATGGGAAGCTTAATACATATTGAGGCAGGTAGACAAGGGTTGACCAAAGAGCTTCACCAGCTGGCCAATATGAGAATCAGATTGTTGGACTCTGATGACGGAGGTGTTACTGTACAGAATACAGCAGAATCATCTTTGGTAGCCGAGGTAAAAGCACGGCAATATGAAGATCCTACCTTAGTAAGATTGAGAGAGGGAATTCAGCAGTGTAAGATTACAGCTTTCAAGATCGGAGGAGATGGGACACTGAGATACCAGGGCCGATTATGTGTACCTAGTGTGGCAGGGTTGCGAGAGAAGATTATGATTGAGATTCACCAGTCCCGATATTCTATCCATCCTGGCTCGACAAAGATGTATCATGACGTTAAGGAGCAATATTGGTGGGATAACATGAAGAAGTCTATTGCAGAATTTGTAGCCCAGTGTCCTAATTGTCAACAAGTAAAGATCGAGCATCAGAAACCTAGTGGATTGATTCAGAATATAGAGATTCCGACCTGGAAATGGGAGGTGATTAATATGGACTTCATTATTGGATTACCTCGCTCTTATCATAAGTTTGACTCCATCTGGGTGATAGTTGATCGACTTACAAAATCTGCCCATTTTCTGCCAGTTAAGACAACTTACACGATTGAAGATTATGCGAAGTTGTATATCAAGGAGATTGTTAGGCTTCATGGTGTGCCGGTATCTATTATATCAGACCGAGGAGCTCAATTTACGGCTAACTTTTGGAGGTCTTTTCAGAAGGGTTTAGGCACACAAGTAAATCTCAGCACTGCATTCCATCCGCAGACTGACGGACAGGCTGAACGTACCATCCAGACGCTTGAAGATATGCTACGAGCATGTGTTCTAGATTTCAAGGGAATTGGGATGACCATCTGGCACTTATAGAATTTGCCTACAATAATAGCTACCATTCCAGTATTAAAATGGCCCCGTATGAGGCACTGTACGGGAGGAGATGTAGATCACCAGTTGGATGGTTCGAAGTCGGTGAGACAGAATTATATGGGCCAGATTTGATTCACCAAGCCATTGAGCAGGTGAAAGTGATACAAGAGCGACTGAGGACGGCACAAAGTAGGCAAAAGTCTTATTCCGACATCCGACGTCGTGATCTGGAATTTAAGGTTGGTGATTGGGTTTTCCTGAAGATCTCGCCAATGAAGGGTGTTATGCGTTTTAGGAAAAAGGGTAAGTTGAGTCCGCGGTATATTGGGCCGTACAAAATTCTTCGACGAATTGGACAGGTTGCTTATGAGTTAGAATTGCCATCCGAATTGGAATTTGTACACCCGGTATTCCATGTATCTATGTTGAGGAAATGTATTGGAGACCCTTCTCGGGTCGTCCCTATCAAAGATGTACAAGTTACAGAGGATCTATCATATGATGAAGTGCCAGTGGCTATATTAGATCGACAAGTCCGCAAGCTAAGAATAAAGGATGTAGCTTCCGTGAAAGTATTATGGAGGAACAAGAATATAGAAGAAATGACATGGGAAGCAGAAGAGGAGATGAAGTCTAAATACCCTTACCTATTCCAGAGTGAAGATAACGAGGATGCCGGGGGAAAGAAGGACGCATTATAAGGTGAAACGGCTCTATGAGATAAGCAATAGCTTGTGAATACTCTTTTTTTTTAATACAAAATGGTGATATGCAGATAATGTACATATCCATAATGCTTTGTATAGTCTTGTATGGCCATAGGTTGGGTTTAACTTCTTGCAAGTTTGGCTAGTGTCCATTTTATAAGGGAAACTCAGCCGGAAATCTCCGTCGGAATCCACGATGAGTTAGACACCCCATAAACCCTTACATTCGAGGACGAATGTTCCTAAGGGGGAGAGGATGTTACAACCCAAATTCGCATATCATAGATCACGCCGTAAGGTAGTCGACGTAAATCCAAGAAGAGATTATCTTTGAGATGATAATAAGTTAATCCTATTGGTCTTAAACGATACAAGGGTGTATAAGAGTGGTTAACAAGTATTTGAAGTTAAGCGAATCAAGGATGTTGTAACCCGTATTTTCGGGTAACACTAGAGGTGATTAACTGTCCCAAGAGGTCTTGTTTTAATGTATTTGAATCATATAATATCCGCATCATAAGTCTTGAAGTCAAGCGAGTTATGAAACAAAAGTTGATAAAAGTTGTCGCAACTTAGGTTTATAATTTTACTTAAACTTTAGGTCAAATGTTACTGCATTTTACTCCCAATGTGCTTGAAATTATGGGGTGATCTACCTATCAAATTGAAGATCTATGAGTCTAGTTTCCAACGCATTAAACCGTTCGTCGATACGATCTCGGAATAGAGAGATATTCGCGTTTTCGCGAGAGTGCGCCAAGCTGCTCTCTATGGGGCCCACAAAGGCGGTTTAAGACATTTGGACATATATAAGATAACTCAACCCCGTTTTAAGTCATTATTTTTCAGTATATTCAGACCTTATAACCCTAAAAACATTCTCTCAAGGTTCTCTCATGATCCAAGACCCAAACAAAGGGCAAACAACACAAATCAAATATCGGGAATCCCGTGGTGCTAGTAAGTTTCTTGTTTTTCTTGTTGTTGCTGATTTTTGTGTTGTTCCAGCTCGTGTGGGAGGTTGTTTTAAGTGCTTTATGTTCTGTAAATACACCTTCAAGTTTTTAATATCAACCCTAGGTGATTTCAAGTCTTCTAAAGTAATTCTAGTGCCGAAAAACCCGAATTAATTGCTAGTTTCGCTTCCTTGTTCTTGTGGCAGAATTGAAGGGATATTTCGTAGAAAATTAAGGTAAAATTGGAGTTGTTCTTTCTGTTTAAAGGTAATTAACCTCTTACTCTATATATATTTAAGATTATCCAAGTTGCAGCTAAGTCGTTGAAGCTAGAACTTGTGAAATATATATCGAAAAGCTTGGTAGTAATGTTGTTGGTTGGTGGACTGTTTTGGGAGGCTCAATATGATTATTAATGATGTTGTTTGGGCTGTTTGCTGATTGTATTGACTTGTGTGAAGTCATATAAATAGGGGAGGTGCTGTCCGTTTCATCGTAAAATAGGTTGCGGTCGATACATAATAGTTACGACGCTTAAACGATAATGATAGTGTCATTTATCTTATTGTAGACTAAGGAGTCGTGATATTTGCATAGCTTGAGGTTGGGCAGTATATACAAGGTATGTGAGGCTATCCCCTTCATTCTTTTGCACGACTCCAATTGTACATAATGTAATGAACGAGCTCCCAAAGATACTCTACTCTTAGAAGCTAGCAGTACTTACATTGCTGCCCTTCTTATGAAATGATTGATATTGATGTTACTTCTCTTATTCTTATATTATCAATGTTGTTGGTAGTTCCTGATTCTTATAAGATTCTTGATGAAGAGTTAATCCTAATAACGTGTACGAAGGATACCGACCTTACGTCACTCCGAAAGGTTCAAATTATGATTCCAACGAGTCCAGCATGCATCATATATATGTATCTATTTTACTCTACCGAGCCGCGCTATAGTCGGCCGGGTATGGCACCTATTGTGCAACCACTGATCAGTTGGGTTTTACCGAGCTCCACGTGGCCGGGTACGATTCTACCGAGCCCTATGATGGCCGGGTACGTTTTACTGAGCCTATTATGGCCGGGTACGATATGATGATGATGATTCCCACAAAGGCATATGTTTTAAACGTTTATGTATATATATATGTATGTATCATGTATTTCATGTCAGTAGCCCTCAGAGGTACCCAGATGTCACAGGTTGTATATTCCCTATCACTGTTTACATTATTGTTCTTACTTATGCTATTCTGCCTTACATACTCAGTACTTTATTCGTACTGACGTCCTTTTTATTTGTGGACGCTGCATGTCGTGCTGCAGGTCCTGATAGATGGGTAGACGCAGCTCCCCCATCACAGTAGGCTATCCGGTTCAGTGTTATTGGCAAGATCCTTTCTCCGGACTTGTCGTGGTCTTGGTATGCATTTTTGTTATAGACATTATGGGTATGTCGGGGCCCTGTTCCGGCAATGTTGTAGCACTTATGTTCTTTTAGAGGCTCATAGACAGGTGTCGACTCATGTATGGTTTGGAATGCCTTGTCGGCTGATTTTTGTTGTATAGTCTTTCATGGCACCATGGTAGCTCGTACCTTATATATAGTTTCTTGACAGTCTTGTCGTCCCATGTTATGTATGTTCATGACATTATCTTTCATTGTTGGATGTTCATGATCCATGTCTACCATTTATATTGATCTTGTCGGCCCTTAAAGATAATAAGGAAGGTTAGATAAAATGTACGTTGGTTCTCGGAAAGTATGGCCCGGGTGCTAATCATGACCCTCCAGTTGGGTCGTGACAGTTATGGTGTCCCAAGTCACCGGTTTATTTTAAATCCCAAATCGAGGAAATTTGACTCTATTTATGATCTGCGAACACAGAAGACAGGGTAAGGAATTTTGTTAACCCGGGAGAAGGTGTGAGGCACTTCCGAGTTTCGTGGTTTTAGCACGGTCACTCAACTATTAATAATTGGCCTAATTATCTGATTTAATACATGTTTTAAAACCTAATGTGTATTTTTATCTTCTAAATCGCTTTTAATTATTTATGGAATTATTTTTGGAACAAGTCACGATGTCGTACACTTGTCGTTTTGGCACACGTCGCAAACCGTGTCATATGAAATGCACCCGCGATTGACGACATGCTTATTTTTATTATTAGAAGTTGTGGCCGAGTCACATGAAATACACACCCGAATTGGGATTTACGTATCGTGACCACACCACGATAATTTATTTAAACAACACGCCTAAAGCAGGCTACGATGTTCGAGTTAATTATTTTCCTAAGTTACAAATTATCATGAGGCTTAAGAGTTATACATTCTTCTGACTTAACACCACTCATGAACTATATATTATGTGCTATTGTTTAACATGCAATTTTGTTAAACAAAAATAAAAATTTAATAAGAAAAGGATAGGCTACTTCAAGCACTAACGTAATTCAAGAAACAAAAAAAAAAATATCTTTTGTTACAATTGTGGAGATTCTCTTCATACCCAAAAGAAAGTAGCCAAAAGATGACTGAAATTGCATAATTTACTTATCACCAGTAAAAGAAAATACTTCTCTTTCCCATTTTTTAAAACAGAACCATCCTTGTGAATCGCAACTGAAATTGAAGTTAACCAGTTTCAAGATATAATGAATCTAATTTCAGTATTACAATGCAAGACTGTTGATTTACCACAAGTCACAATTTGGATTACCACTCCTCACCGAATTCCAAGAAGGTAAGCACATTGACAGTAGTTATTAAAAAATGAACAAGAATGGAATCTAACCTTAGTCTGAGACAGAAAACTCGGCAGAAAAACCTCGCCGAAGTTTGAACGGAGACCTCACTTAACATCGATTGTTTTGGGTGTTTTTGGACTGTTTAGGAGTGGTTTGGTAGTTATTGCCATGGTGGCTGGCCAGCAACGGGAAAAAAGGGAGATGGAGAGTGATTGGGGGGTAGCGGCAGCTGACCTCTCTTCTCTCAGATCTCTCGTGTGTGTGTTTATGTGTAGCTAATGAGACGATCAAAATCTGAAGAAGGGAGGGGAAACAACTGGAATTTTGGAGTTGGAGAAAGGTGATGGCTGTCGTTTTTTGTGTCTGAAGTGGGGGAATTAACCTAGGATTTTTAGGTGTTAATTTTGGTTTTTATATTATAGTGGGGAGTGAGTATTGGCCCTTGGATGAAAGTAGATCAATGGCTATGATTAAGGGAGGGGTTTGATGGGTGAGAAAAGGTTTGGGCTAAAAGAGATTGGGAAGAATGGGCCTTTGTCTTGGTGGGCCACTAAAATTCGAAATGAGCTCCGAATTGGCCCAAACTTAATTCTTTCTTATTGAACAAAAATAAAAATAAAAATACTATCAAAATATACTAATTAATAAGAATAAACTATTAAAGTGATCTATATATTAAAATAAAAATATTTTTGGTATTTTTTAAGTGTTATATATATATATATATATATATATATATATATATATATATATATATATATATATATATATATATAAACTATTTTTGTGTTTTTTAAACTTATGTTTTAAAATTAAAACTAAAAGTTGACTGAAATCCTATTAAAATGGAAATAAATAAATATTTTTAAAATACTACTTTAAAAAATTACGCGGGTCAAAAATTACGTGCTTACAGCTGCCCCTCTTTGCTTGGAAACTCGAAGAGTTTTTGAGCAAAGAATTAAGCAACGTAATTGATTTAAGACCCGACGCTTATTCAAAACGAAACAAAGACGTACAAAAGATTTTGACCGAGCCCTGGTATGTGAGCTGCCTACATATCCTTGGCTATAAAGCAATCAGGCCACGTGTAGTTCAGAAGTGATAGAGTGTGTGGAGAGGATGAGAGAGTCGAGTGAGATACCGTTCCGTCGAGGTTCCGATCCGCGGTCCCTACCATTACATCATAAATTGAAAGCAAAAATTACATCAAAAATAAAAGAAAAATACAAGATCCTATCTACGCCTTGTCTTGAATCTTCCTTGAATCTCTACTTGATCCTTCAACTTGAAACTGAAAATTCACCCTATTCTTCAGGTGGGCATCCTGCTGACTTGAATTTGAAGAAAACTGGAAGTTGACCATGTTCTTCAGGCTGGCATCCTGCTGCTTGCACTTGAAATAAACTTGAACTTGGAGTAGACTTGAGCTTGCAAACCTTGTTCTTCAGGCGGCTCGTGCTACTTCTGATTTGAATTGAAAAGACTGTTGGTTACCCCTATTCTTCAGGAGGGATCCTGCTGTCTCTGACTTGAACTTGAATACTGAAAGTTGACCCTATTCTTCAGGCGGGCTCCTGATGCCTCTCTGACTTGAAAATTAAATGTTGACCCTATTCTTCAGGCGATCTCCTGATGCCTCTCTAACTTGAACTTGAAAATTGAAAGTTGACCCCGTTCTTCAGGCGAGCTCCTGATGCCTCTCTAACTTGAACTTGAAATTGAAAGTTGACCATGTTCTTTAGGTGGGATCCTGATGCCTCTCTATCTTGAACTTGAAAATTGAAAGTTGACCCTGTTCTTCAGGCGGGCTCCCGATGCCTCTCTAACTTGAACTTGTAAACTGAAAATTGACCTTGTTCTTCAGGTGGGCTCCTGATGCCTTTTGAACTTGAAAACTGACCCTGTTCTTCAGGCGGGCTCCTGATGCCTCTCTAACTTGAACTTGAAAATTGAAAGTTGACCATGTTCTTCAGGCGGGCCCCTAATGCTTCTCTGATTTGAATTTAAAATTGATTTCTGAAATATTGATTCTCGTTCTCCAGGTGGGTTCCTGCAATCAAAATGAACAAAACAAACAAAATTTTCTGCCCCAGTTTGCACTAGGAAGATTTGTGAGTTGTTAGCAAAGATGTAAATCACATATGCTATCGATGAAGGATGCAATGATGAGACTAAAACTAGAGACTCCTCTAGGATGTGCGTCTCATGTGAGTAAAACCAAGAAAATTTTGACTAACAAATGCGTCTACTAAAAATAAAACTTGAATGCCCCAAACTAGGAAGTGCATCTCCTAGGGGTGACACTTGAATGACCCAAACTAGGAAGTGTGTCTCCTAAGGATGAACTCAAACTACCCAAACTAGGAAGTGCGTCTCCTATAAATTGAATAACTCAAACTAGGAAGTGCGTCTCCTAGATGTGAGATTGAGCATGAGGAAAACTATAACCTGAGCTTGACTATAATAAAAACCGACCCTATTTTCCAGGCGGGACCCCTGAACTTAAGGAGCGCTAAAGATTAACAACTAAGAACTGAAAACTGACCCTATTTTCTAGGCGGGACCCCTGAACTAAAGAAAAACTAAGATTAACAACTTAAGAGAATTAAAAACTGACCCTATTTTCCATGCGGGATCCTGAACTCAAAGAAAGCTAAAGATTCTTCCGACTAGGGAGACTGCCTAGGAGGTACAGTTATTTTCAACTATGGATGATGTCTAAAGGGTACAAACCTTCTCAAACAGCCTATGTGCTGACAAAATCTAGGCACGACACCCGAAAGTTTCAAGCTTCCGAGCTTTGATTTAGACATAGTCTTCGTCCCTGTTTCAAACAAAGAAAACTTGTGAGTTTAAAACATGGTGGTTGGTTTGTGGACTTGATCGTGAGGGCGATTTCTCCTACACTTGGCATGATAACTTTGATTTCAACTTGGAAGACCTTGATTGTTATTGACTAACCACTTTATCTGCCAATCATTGCCACAGAAAACACCGCTGATCCGTTCAGAACCAATACCTTCTGTCTCTTGCATTGTGCTCATGAATTGACATTTACCGAACCTTTACATTTCACATGAATCCCGAAACACGTCAATTGTCGCCAACTCAGTGCACATACTGCTCTTTCCTGACTTATGCCACTTTGATGTTCTAGCCAAAACTCCGCTTTATGCAATCGGAAAGCTGGTAGAAAATTTTGAAGTCATTTCTCACTTGTTCTGACAAAACAGACTCAAGAGGACTTAACAAAGCAAGAAAAACAGAGAAAGGGGACAATGGAAAAAGATGACATCTAACAAGAAAATTACCAAGTTGCAGCCTATCAAATGTGGATACCAACTCTAATGACCATGACATGCATTTTGGATTAAGTGGCATGATGTGTCACGTAAGTATGATCTTCAACTCTTGTTGTACCTCTAAACCGTGAAACTGGCTTCAACGCTCCAATTACCCTGTTTGATTCACGATCCTTATTCGACTTGTAGTGCCCGAAGGGTTTTCACTATCAAGCCTCTCTCATTTTGCTTTTTCTCTCAACTCACCGTCGCCTTATGGTGCCCATGAGGGTTTTGACCAATAAGACTCTCTCATCTTATTCTTTTCTTCTTATCTTCTCTGATCCTGCAGATGGCAAGGCCTTGACCATAGTACAAACATCATATGCTCCTAGCATGTCTATCTTGGCACTCTCAAAGATTATCTGGGAGGTCTTTTTGGAATGTAACATGGCTTTTGGATGGGATTAGAAAGAAAGGATATCATGAAGGCTCAAAATAATCAAAACAACAGGGTTAGTTTATTTACAACTTTTGGAATCCATTTTAAAACTTTGCCCCAATTTCTAAAACAAGATAATTTGATTCTTTTTTTTTTGAAATGGAATTTCTAAGAAAACTGCCCACTCTTGACTTCGTGGGATTATGAAATATTTTATTTAGTGCGACCGAACCGTAAGGCTGCCTACGTATCTTGCGATGACAAGAATCAGGTCGAACGTAATTCAAAAGAATACTTTTTGTTGTTGCTATTTTTATTTTTATTTTTTTTTCTTTCTTTTTCCTCTTTTTTTTAATCCTTTTTTTTTTTTGAATTTTTCTTTTGGAATGAACTTTCTAAAACAAACCTATGGGGACATGGACTATTTTTTTTTTACTACTGTAACTTGATTCCAAAAGAGGGGAGGTCAAAGAAATTAGCATAAGCTCAAAAGGGTATCGAAGGGTATAAAGTGTTTGGGTAGCTAAAAGAGGGCCTCCCAATCTCTGAAAATGCCAAGTACAACACATGCAACTTGAGGAGGAAAAATGAAGATCATGCACAACATTTCTTTTGCAGTATCGACATTGATATCACAGATATGCCCTCCATCTTTTTTTAGTGCCTTGTCAAGTACAAAACTCTAGTTGGGTGATTTCTTCTTCGCAATGGACACCTTCCATCAGTTTGGGACAAACTCCTTTGGCTTTATCTTGTAACTTGAGGTGCACTTGAACTCAGAGTTGCTTGCTTCAACTGTCTGGGATGCACTCTCTTGTAACAAATTCTTGTCGTCCTATTAACTTCCCAAACTATTTGCCCCAGTTTCACATAATTAGGGCTTTAAATGATCTCAAAATGTCCAAATCTTTTCTTATTTCCCTCAAATGTCCATGTCATCTTCAAACCTTGTTTCATTGTTTCATGATTAGACTAAATTTTAAGACCAGGCTGAGAATTACGCATGCATGTCATGTCACTAGAGTCAGCATGGAAAGACTTATAAAAAGGAAAAAAAAACTAAAATAAACGGACAAGAAATAATAGAAAACGGAGATTACATTAAACTGATGGTGAAAAAGTGTGAACAACAAAAACAAGCAAAATAAACTTGGGTCACAACCCCGGAACAATCCTAGATAACACTAGATGAGTTACTACAATTAAACGAACTAGGAAAAATAAAAGGATAAAAGGGTTTGAGTCACAAGACAATATCCGGATTACAACCCTGAAATAACCCGGACAAACAGAAATGACAACAACAAAAAACCACCAAGACTCCTTCCTAGCTAGCCAAGAAAGGAACGTCTTTCCAATTACCAAGCTCGGCATCTTAGACACTGAGTTCCACATCAATATTACCAAGACCATTACCAATTTCAATCACATTGACCTCATTGAATAGCTTTTGGGTCCCTTTTGCCGACTCGTTCTTAAGATCAACTTCCGGAACCGAGACTGATAGCGCTGAAAACTTTGCGGCAAGTGGCCCTCCAAGGAGCTTAGAAGAGTTCTCATATTCATTTTCAACACAAATCATACCCACTATATGCGTCTCATTATGAACAAACAAAGGACTTTGGCTAGTATCTGCTGCGACTGGATTTTCCACGGTAATGTCACCTGCATCAATAAGCTTCTGGACTGATCTTTTCAGATGCCAACACTTTTCTATGTTGTTCCCCGGGGCATCAGAGCAGTATGCACACCTTTGAGAATAATTAAAATTCTTTGGAAGAGGGTTCGACATTTTTATCTGAATCGGCTTCAACATGTCCAATTGCCTCAACTTTTGGAACAAACTGGCATATGATTCTCCAATAGGAGTGAAAGACTTTTCCTTTTGTTGCTGCCTTTTCAATTTGTACTCAGGCTTCGGTTGGAACCTCTTATGGGTAGGTGGTTGATATGCTTGTAGAGGTGGGTAAGACATTTGTGGAGGTGGTGTCGACCGTTGCGGGTGTTGTGGATGTGGAGCATATGGCGGTGCATTGTGGATAGAGTACTGGGAGGGCGAGGTATGACTTTGGGGATTTTGTGGAGAGAAGTAGCATTGGGGAGGATTATCTGGAGTACGGGGATATTCATAGGGTCGATGTTGAGGCTGAAAGCGTTGAGCAAGAACGCCCGCTGGATCTTGTCGTTGGCGAGTCTCAACATCTTTTCTATTTCTCTTCCTTCTGCCCAAACTTAATGAGATGTTCTGAATGTCTTCTGTATTACCTTTCCATGCAGCATAGCTCATGATTTTGCCTGACTTGATTCCTTCTTCTACCATCTCTCCCATTTTTACCACGTCATTGAAAGGCTGACCTAAAGCCGGGATCAAATGACTGAAGTAGGTGGGTCCTTGAGCTTGTTGAAATTTTTTAACCATTTCTTCTTCATCAAGCGGGGGACTGACCCGAGCAGCTTGTTCCCTCCATCTGAGCCCAAACTCCCTAAAACTTTCCTCGGGTTTCTTTTCCATCTTAGATAGGGAGGAACGGTCTGGGATAATGGCTATATTGCACTGAAAGTGTCGAACAAAATCTTGAGCCATGTCATCCCATGCATACCACTTACTGACATCTTGACGAGTATACCATACCAAGGCTGCCCCACTCAAGCTCTCACTGAAATACGCCATCAATAACTCATCTTTCCCGCCAACAATTCTCATTTCACTGCAATAACCCCTCAGGTGGGCCATTGGATCTCCACGCCCATCATACAAGTTAAACTTTGGTATTTTAAACCCCTCGGGCAGATGAACATCACTGAACATACACAAGTTATTATAAGACATGTTAGTCTGATTTCCTATCACTTGCATGTTCTTTAAGGAATGTTCTATGCCTTTCAGCTTTCTAGATATCTCATACCGCCTTTCTTTTATTGCGGACTTTTCAGTTTTAACATAAGGCTCATTCTGAGGGTTACGATTATACGAGTCCGGGACCTGGTGGACCGCTTCCAGGGGGTAATATTGGGCATCATGAGGTTTGAACTGGTGTTCACTGTTGGACCTGAGGAGGGGTTGTTGAGAAGTGGTGATGGTGGGAATAGTGGACATGACATGAGGGCTATTTTTGGAAAATGTAGTTGGAGGACGGAAAATGGAGCTACTATAGAGGTTAGGAAAGCTATGATAAGCGGGAAAATCTGGAGAATATGGTGGATCATTTGACAATATGGTCGGGGCTTGGGTGAGGGTAGCATCTAGGAAGCTAGGTGGTGGCGGGGGTGGTGCCTTCCCAGTCATCCAAGCCTGATACATATCTGCCATGTGTTGTCTTAACATCCTTACCTCTTCAACCAACCCAATGTCTCGTTCAAACAATTGCTTTTGGGGACCAGTATCAACCAACTCAATTTCGTTGTCGTCCACCATTGCCTTTCGACTTTATGTTGTAGGGAAGAGTTACCAGTTTAAGAATCACAAACCAACCACCCTTCTGCTATAATGAAGCAACAAAGAGGAGCAAAGTGAAGTCATCACGTTAGAGTTAGGGCATTTAACATAAGATAATCTCACATTATGTGCAATGCACCTAGTCACAGTTAACGGTTCTAAAATGACTTCGAGGATACGAAAGTCATAGGGCATCATCCCAATTTGCTTGTTCTAGCCTCCCTCTTCTCTTTCCTCTTTACACTCCTCGGTTTGCTCATTTTCTTTCCTCTCTTTTTCTTTCAGATTATCACTCTTTTTTTCCCCCTCGTCTCACAACTTCATCTTTTTTTTTCTTTTCTTTTTTCAAAAATGATTCGATCGAACCCGATGTAGGTTGCCTACATATCATGTGGGAACATAAATCAGATCTTGCGTAGTTCGGGAAGATCAGGAATAAAGTAAATAAACTAACTCTATTTTATTTTGGATTTTGATTTTTTTTTAAATTTTCGAAAGAAAGACGTATAAAGAAGACTTTTTTTTGAAATTCAATTTTTTTTATTTTTCGGAGAAAGACTTCGGAAAGAAGAAAAATATATTTTTTGATTTTTGGACTTTTATTTTGAATTTAGGAAAGAAAGACTTCTAAAAAAGAAAATATTTTTTTGAATCTTGAATTTTCTTTTCAAATTTCGAAAGAAAAACTTTTGAAGAAGAATGAATTTTTTTTTGGATTTTTAGAAGAGATTAAAAGAAAATATTTTTAGATTTTTTGAAAATTGGGGTCTCAAATAAAGACTTGTCTAAAGAAGGAAGTAAAGGAAAATATTTTTGGATTTTTGAAAAATTGTGGACCGGAACCGACGAGGTTTGCCTACGTATCTCACATCCGGTGAGAATCAGACCCGCGTAGTTCTGTCATTTTGATGCACAGACAAATATGATTTGTTTTCAAATGCTTTTCTCTCTTTATTCTTGAAATTTTGACAGAGTAACGGTTTTTTTTTTGAATACCGGGATTGTCAAAACCATGCATTTTCTATTCTACCTCACTCTTTGGTTTTTCTCTTCTATTTTTTTTTATTTTTTTTTCTAACTCAAGAAGTTGGTCAACATACAAGCCAAGCAAATTAATGCATAAGTGGCACGTAGATAATGCATCAGGATGGTCCTTTAATTTTGGGTACACCTATCCTAGACGGACCCAACCCCTGTGTTGAGTCCCCTAAGTTAAATGCACGTGATGCAAGCAAACGTACCTACTAGGGATCCGACATGAGGCTGTGTTATTCTAAGTTTAAATCCTGGGTGTATTGTTCTAGACCTGGCTTACCCGAGCGGACAACTCGAGCCAGGGGGGACAGCGTACCGGGAATACAGAAGCTTCACCGGCTTTGCAACTTGTCCGAACCTCGTTCTAAAATTAGGATATGACTCTAACAGAAAAGAAGCCACGCGAAGCACACGCTCCCCAGAAGATTTAGAAGACTCAGAGAAAAGGAGGGTTTCATAGCAGTTTATATACAATTTACACAATATCAAAGCGGTAAAAAATAAAATGGCATTCAGCACAATAGGCTCAAACACGTAAAAATCAGACAATCATGAAAGCCAATCATAACAGCTATTCTAAGCTCGAATTCTGAACCCTAAACCAGAGATTCTGGGTTCTTGTCCCCAGGAGAGTCACCAGAGCTGTCACACCTCCTTTTTCCGCAGTGGGATAGGGGATAAGGGAGTTTTTCCAATTAAAGTAACATTAATCAAAATGGGATTATTTATTAAAATCAGAGTCGCCTCTTGGAATAAGTTATGGTGTCCCAAATCACTGGTTTATTTTAAATCCCAAATCGAGAAAATTTGACTCTATTTATGGTTTGCGAACACAGAAGACCGGGTAAGGAATTTTGTTAACCCGGGAGAAGGTGTGAGGCACTCCCGAGTTCCGTGGTTTTAGCACGGTCGCTCAACTATTAATAATTGGCCTAATTATCTGATTTAATACATGTTTTAAAACCTAGTGTGCATTTTTATCTTCTAAACCGCTTTTAATTTTTTATGGAATTATTTGTGGAACAAGTCACGATGTCGTACACTTGTCGTTTTGGCACACGTCGCAAACCGCGCCACATGAAATGCACCCGCGATTGACGAAATGCTTATTTTTATTATTGAAAGTTGTGGTCGGGTCACATGAAATGCACACCCGAATTGGGATTTACGTATCGTGACCACACCACGATAATTTATTTAAACAACACACCTAAAGCAGGCTACGATGTTCGAGTTAATTATTTTCCTAAGTTACAAATTATCGTGAGGCTTAAGAGTTATACATTCTTCTGACTTAACACCACTCATGAACTATATATTATGTGCTATTATTTAACATGCAATTTTGTTAAACAAAAATAAAAATGTAATAAGAAAAGGGTAGGCTACTTCAAGCACTAACGTAATTCAAGAAACAAAAAAAAATTATCTTTTGTTACAATTGTGGAGATTCTCTTCATACCCAAAAGAAAGTAGCCAAAAGATGACTGAAATTGCACAATTTACTTATCAACCGTAAAAGAAAATACTTCTCTTTCCCATTTTTTAAAACAGAACCATCCTTGTGAATCGCAACTGAAATTGAAGTTAACCAGTTTCAAGAAATAATGAATCTAATTTCAGTATTACAATGCAAGACTGTGCATTTACCACAAGTCACAATTTGGATTACCACTCTTCACCGAATTCCAAGAAGGTAAGCACATTGACAGTAGTTATTAAAAAATGAACAAGAATGGAATCTAACCTTAGTCTAAGGCTGGCAAGTGGGCCGGTCCAGGTCCGGGACCACGGGCCAAACGGCTAAATGGGCCAGGACCGTTTGGTCCGATTTTAGCGGGCCTGGTCCGGTCTCATGGGCCGGTCCTATGATTTGGGCCCGTTAGGCCCGGGACCGGCCCGGTTCCTTAGCGGGCCAAACGGTCCCAACGGTTATTTTTTTTTTTTAAAAAAAAATAGCTGTTGGGCTGTCAAAAATAGCCGTTGGGCTGTCAAAATAGCCCTTGGCTATTTATGAAATAGCCATTTAACCCCCCAACTTTGTTTTAATCCCAAACTTTTTATAATTACACTTTTTCCTATTTTTAACTATAAATACCCCATCATTATTTCATTTTTTCTTACAAAATCATCAATCTATCACAATCTCTCTCTAATTTACTTCTATAATTGCTACTATTGCTTACTTTATTATTACAATTTGTGAAACAATTGTGAAGTTGGTGAATTGAAGTCTTCAGCGATAATTAATTTCCAATAAGTTGTTCGTCAATTCGGTAAACTCGTTCCAACTCTTAAGTTTTAATATTATAATTTTGTTTGTTTTATTTACTTTTCTTGATTAATTAAGATTTCTTATTCATTAAAAAATATGTTTAGTAAAAATAAGGGAAAATCGAAGAGTGGTGAATCTAGTGGCCAATATGTTCCTCCTCCACTTCCCTCGGCTCCCCGACCCAAACATGTTACCCTTCCTACACCTCCTATTCTTGATAGCGATAATAGTTTATTATAATTTACCGAGAGTCAATTTTGCCATAATATTGCACCCGGTGAACAATTAAACCATGAATATATTAATGCTCTTTATGGTAATCTAACTATTGATGAAAATGATGATAAAGAAATAGATTTTGATGAAACGCAACCGGATGACGATTCATCCACTAGTCCTGCTCCTGAAGTTAACCTAACTAATAATAATCCAGATGATCCCCCGTCTGACCCTCCTATCAGTGCCCCTACTTTTTCTAGACAACCTTCTAAACGGGCAGAAACATCTCTTGTTTGGCAATTTTTTACTCAACTAAGAGAAAAAAATAGGGCTAAGTATAAAACTTGTGGCAAAGAGTTAGTTTTTCAATATGTTGGAAGTCGGGGAGGGACGGAAAGTTTGACTAGACACATATTGCTATACCATCAAGATAAAGCTAGATATTTTCGTATGAAAGCTTTGGCTGAGGGGACAAGTACACCTAGTCAGGCTGACCTTAGTACCGGGTCAAATCAATTTCAACCGGAAATTAACACTATTACTGGTGGTATTTTATATTATGATCCAAAAAAAGATCGGGAAAAATTGGCAAAAATGATTACTGTTATATGCTTACCCTATAATTTTCCTTCTAACCCCCACTTTGTGCATTATATTAGAAAAGTTTATAATCCTACTTATAAAGGTTTTCCTCGCACAACCGTAAAGAGTGATATTTATAAATATAAACATGAATATGAACAATATTTGCGCTATTTATTTACTCATATAAATTATCGTCTTGCTATTACAACTGATATTGGTAGAAGTGGTAATAACTGTGATTACCTTACTGTTACCAGTCATTGGATTTATGAGCATTGGATAATGCAAAAGCGCATTATTGCTTATAGAATAATTAATTCACGTCACACATGGTAGTTTATTTCTAGTACGATTGCGAATATTTGTAGATATTTTTGCATTAGTGATAAAATAATGTCAGTTTCAATGGATAATGCTACTAGTATCCATTGAATGGAGACCTCACTTAACATCGACTATTTTGGGTGTTTTTGGACTGTTTAGGGGTGGTTTGGTAGTTATTGCCATGGTGGCTGGCCAGCAGCTAATGAGCAGCGGCAAAAAAAGGGAGATGGAGAGTGATTGAGGGGTAGCGGTAGCTGACCTCTCTTCTCTCAGATCTCTCGTGTGTGTGTTTATGTGTAGCTAATGAGACGATCAAAATCTGAAGAAGGGAGGGGAAAAAACTGGAATTTTGGAGTTGGAGAAAGGTGATGGCTGCCGTTTTTTGTGTCTGAAGTGAGGGAATTAGCCTAGGGTTTTTGGGTGTTAATTTGGTTTTTATATTATAGTGGGGAGTGAGTATTGGCCCTTGGATGAAAGTAGATCAATGACTATGACTAAGGGAGGGGTTTGATGGGTGAGAAAACGTTTGGGCTAAAAGAGATTGGGAAGAATGGGCCTTTGTCTTGCTGGTCGAGCCTCCTCTTCTTGGGCGACCTCTACTCGCATGACCTGCACCCCAAGCTGGCGGTGCAGAGATATGAGCAATTGGAGCAGAATTCATAGCTTGAATACCCTACTGTGACACATCTGTACGAAATTTGGGACAATCTCTCACCATGTGGCTGGTATCTCTACGCTCATAGTAACCTCTCCACTGACGTAGCTGTGGAAGATGTCCGGTAAGGGTACCTAGAGACCCATAGGTACCTGAAACACCATGCGAAGCTAGAAGTACAAACTGAACTGACTGACCCACAAAACCTCTACCATGCCGTACCCTGCCCCAAAAATAGGGACCAATAGATCCTCCCGGTCTATGAGGCCTCTTAGATTCCATGTCCTCTCTCTCCTGACCCCACATGCCCTCTCCCTCTTGGTCCCGCATTGCCTCTAATTGGCGAGCGATATCTACTACCTACTGAAATGGAACATCCGACTCCAACTCCCGAGCTATGCTGAACCGGATATCATGACTGAGCCCCTCAATGAACCTGCAGACTCCCTCTCTAACTGTAGAAAATAATGTGGGTGCATGTCTAGATAAATCACTGAATCTAATGATATATTCTCACACTGATATAGTACCCTGGCATAGCTGTTGGTCTAGAAAATAATGTGGGTGCATGTCTGGGGAACAAACTCTCTCAAGAACATCTCTAAGAACTGAGTCCATGAAAGTGAAGCTGCATCGGCCGGGATACCCAACTCGTACACTCGTCACCACTGATATGCGGCTCCCTTAAGCTGGAACATAGTAAAAGTAACCCCACTCGTCTCCATAATACCCACAGTGCGGAGAATACAGTGGCACTCCTCCAGAAAATTTGGGCATTTTCTAAAGCCAAACCACTGAAATTAGGAGGGTGATACTTCTTGAACCTTGCAAGTCTAAGTTGTTCCTCCTTAAATGTTGCTGCCCTAACCACGGGTTGAATTGGAACAACAGGTTGTGCTGGCATGACCCCTAGAACCTGACTAATATGGACTCGCTGCCATGGAGTACGGGCGGTGGGAGTCTTGGCTCCTCCCCCGGTTTGTGAACTAGCTGGTGTAACCGGAATCAACCCCGCTCGAGCCAATGTACCGAACATGCTCAGGAACTATGCTAAGGTCTCCTGATATCTCGGGGTAGCAACGGGCGCCTCCGGTGTCTGTCCCCCTACCAGAGCTACTGGCGGCTCCTCAACTGCTGCTCTGACTGGTGCTTTAGCTGCGGTACATGCTCCTCCTCGACCTCTGCCTCTACCCCGGCCCCTAGCAACACCAGCTCTGGGGACAGCTTCATCAGTGACTGTAGATCGTGTTCTTACCATCTATGAGAGAATAGACTAACAAAGGCTCAAACTCGAGATCAATAAACTCGCACGATAGGAATGAAAGAGGTGAAGTCTTCCTAATAGTTTTGTAGCCTCTCGAAGAGTAGTACAGACGTCTCCGTACCGATCCGCAAGACTCTAATAAACTCGCTTATGAATTGTAGCATCTATGAACCTAGAGCTCTGATACCAACTTGTCACGATCCCAATTTTCATTCATAGAATGTCGTGAAGGCACCTTGTCTCTACGAGTAGGTAAGCCTAACACTTATTGAATTAAATGATAGCAATTAACCAACAAAACTGTTAAGTAGAAACTAGATATTTCTAAATAAAGCCAACATTTCTAATATGATATAATATCCCAAAACCGGTAGTGCAAGTCATAAACTCTACTGAGTTTACTAGAAAGTCTTCTAAGTATAACTGTTTCGGAATAGAAATAAAAAGTACAAGTACAATATCAGAAGGTGACTCCAAGGCCTGCAAACGCGACGACAGGTTTACCTTGAGTCTCCACAGCAAAGACTGAACAACTAGCTAGTGATCAACCAAATCTGAAATACCTAGATCTGCACAAAATTGTGCAGAAGCGTAGCATGAGTACACCACAACGGTACCCAGTAAGTATCAAGACTAACCTCGGTGGAGTAGTGACGAGGAAAAGTCAAGACACCTACTGGACTAAACAACCTGAACAAGTATGAAGGTGAACTATCGGGGAAACAATGTTAGTATAAAACTAAGCATGTTAAGGAAGACAAAAAAATACTCGCAATGAAATACTAGAAACAACAATTAGCAACAAGAAGCAAACATGTAATAATGTTGTAAAGTAAGCTGAACACAGTCTAAGTCCGGTGAAACCAAATAAAGGAAACAAATAACAACTCATTAAGAACCACCACTTTTACACCGAATTTATTCAAGAACCTCCATGAGGTACCAAACCTTATAATCACAAATTATGGGTCCCAATTCATGAACCCTAATCACTCTGTATCTTGTGCCCATGTTATAATTCATAACCGCACGGATGACTCACATGCCAAGAGAGTGACAATATCCAATATCTGCGCGGACCACTCACATGCCAACAATATACAATGACTCATAACTGCACAGACGACTCACGTGCCAAGAGGATAACTCTCACACATAAGGCAAGTACACGAGGTTACATGTAAATAGTCAATAACATCCAGATTCATCTTCTTAAACCGATATGGGTGATTAAATTACGTGTATGGTTGTGTAAGTGTCCTACCACAATTCAAGTCAATAAGTAAGAGTAGAGGTAATGAATGTCACATAAGAAACGATCACCATAAAATATACACGGTATAACTCACACAAGGTAGGCACACCACTACACAAATATCAACAATAACAATGATCCCAGGCCATCACAAGTCATCACAAATCATTCCCTGACATAGCCCACCTTGTCTCACCACGTGCTCAATAATAAAGTAAATGCCCGCCTTGTCTCGCCGCACGCGCATAATAATGTTCCCACCTTGTCTCGCCACATGCGCAAACCCACATATATAGCCCGTCTTGTCATGCCGTGTGTGCAAAATCAACAATAATAATAGCACGGCAGAAACCTCGTGTAAACACCCGAACTATCCTCCCAACAATATCACGTGTGCCAGAAAACATAACAATACAATATAATGACATGTACCATATGTGCCCATATGCCATAACATTTCTTAAACAAAATTTCAATACCACAACCACACATAGCCCTCGACTCAACAATACTGAATACAACAACAACAATAATAACCTGGAAGTACGACGATTAAATCAGCATAAAAATTCCAAAAGCATAATGAAACGTAAGAACGAGCTCACAATGCAAGACACGTCATGTAGTAATGTTTTCAACAATAATGGCTCAACAAGGGGAGAGATAATATGTAACAATGATTCCACAAAAGTACAACTCGACGATAAGAGAGATAGCATGAATCAATGAACCCAAATAAGAATACGTCTACAATGAAAGGGATAACAAACCTCAATTAAGGCTAAGCAATTACGGAAGAGATAATAGTAACTTCAATTAAGGTTAAGCAATTTCGGAAAAAATAATAATAACTTCAATAGAGGATAAGCAATTATGGAAAGAATAATAATAACATTAAGGATAAGCAATTACGGAAAAGATAATAATAAGTTCAATTAAGGACAAGCAATTACGGAAAAGATAGCATGGCAATAAAAGAGGCAACAACTTCACTTAAGGTACATAAGAGTTCAATCGGCAACAAAGGTAAAACATGAATCAATTAATTCCAAATAAGACACGTAAGGGTAAATTTAGTAAATAGAGGATTTAACAGGATAAAACAACTTCATAACTAATGAACATAAGAACCTAAGAGCCCTAAACGGTCAAATTTTCACAGTTAAGCCCGAGTACGTACTCGTCACCTCGCGTACACGGTCTTCACATGACACAATTAGCACAAATGACTCAAATCCTAAGGGGTAGTTTTCCCACACAAAGTTAGGCAAGATACTTACCTCAAAGAAGCTAGACCGACACTCTAAATTGGCCTTCTCATGTGAAACAACTTCCGGATGGCTCAAATCTAGCTAAAAATAATGTAACATCATAAATAAAACTCATAGAAAACAATTCCGGATAATAAAGCTTCGATCTTTAATTAAAACTAAAAAGTCAACCCAAAAGTCAACCCAGGGCTCATACCTCAGAACTCGGCAAAATTCACAAAATCCATAAACCCATTCGATAACGAGTCCAACCATACCAAAATTAACAATTTCCGATATCGAATCGCCCTTCAAATCCTCATTTTACATTTTTGAAATATTTTACAAAATTTCACATTTTCTTTTATTCAATTTACTAATTTAATTATGAAAACAATTATAGAATCATGAAATATAATCAAATCCGGGTAAAGATCACTTACCCCAAACAACCACGTGAAGAACCCCTCAAAAATTGCCCAAAATCGGGGGCCAACTCAAACAAAATAACGAAAAATGACAACCTCCGATCCTTAATGTTTCTGCCCAGATTCGCACCTGCGGAACAATTTGCGCGCCTGCGAGCTCGCATTTGTGAGCTATGACTCGCATTTACGGTTCCAACCAGCCAGCCCAGTGGTCGCACCTGCGCAATAAAATTTTGCACGTGCGACATCGCGGACGCGTCCAAACGACCCCCCAACTCACAGAAGTGGTCTGCCTTGCAGAAGCGGGCTCTCCTTTCGCAGAAGCGATTGCGCATCTGCGCCAATATCTCCGCAGAAGCGAAGCAACTGAACACCCCCAACTCACAGAAGCAACCGACAAAGAACAGAAGCGACCACGCACCTGCGCTCCAAAAATGCGCAGGTGCGACAAACCAGAACCAAACCTATCTAGCATACTCCTAACGATTCGTAACTCCGTCCGAAACTCACCCGAGCCACTCGGGACTTCGTTCGAACATACTAATAAGACCCATAACATAATACAAACCTACTCAAGGCCCCAAATCATATCAAATAACGTCGAAGCTACGAATCACACCTCAAATCGAACTTATGAATTTTCAAATCTTCCAACTTCCAAAACTCGTGCCGAAACATATCAAATCAATCTGGAATAACCTCAAATGTTGCATGCAAGTCCCAAATGACATAACAGAGCTAATTCAACTCTCAGAATCACAATTCAAGCCCGATATCAACCAATCCCTGTCAAACCTCTCAACCTTCCAAAAATTTAATTTTTTCACTTTTCGCTGAAATGCTTCAAATTATCCTACGGAACTCCAAACCCAAATTCGGACACACATTTAATCCCAAAATTACCATACGAAGTTATTAGAAGCATCAAAAAGCCATTTCGGAGTCGTCTATACAAAAGTCAAACTCTGGTCAACTCTTACCATTTAATCTTCTAATACAAGAATCCTTCTTCCAAATTGACCCCGAATCGTTCGGAATCCGAAATCGACCGCACGCGCAAGTCATAACACATAATACGAAACTTCTCGAGACCATAAGCCACCGAAAAGGACGTTAATTCTTAAAACGACCAGTCGAGTTTTACATTCTCCCCCTCTTAAACAAACGTTCGTCCTCGAACGTATGGCAGAGCCAGAATTTTTTTTAAGGGGTGTCAAAATATATAAAAGTAAACATACTAGGAAATTAAGGGGAGTTAATACATTGTATATTTACATATAATTTATTTTTTTACCTAGATACACAGTGTATTTTTCTCTGACACCCCTTCCTATAAGGTGGCTTCGCCACTGCCAAGAACCATTTCGAAGTCATCAAATCACTGAGTGGACTTATCATACATACACCCGCGGGTGACCCTACATCACCCCAATTCCAAATAAGCCCGACAACACCACCTCAACTGGAGATTTTTCCCTTCCACCAATACCAATAAGCCTTAGAACCAGATAGCTCGCCATCCGATTGTTTCCAAAAGACTCGATTCCTACATCAACACACGATATCAGCCTCAACCAACTGCAAACAACTCATGCCTATACCCGCAAGGTACGACCACACGATGTGACACATCACACATATGCCATTAACAACATCTTTGATCACAATAGTTATCCATAATCAAACCCCAGCACCGGAAATTACCCTCATATCAGCTAGAACCCTGTTCCAAACATCCACAACACCGATAATAATGCAAGAAATATGAAGATGCCATGACTATTCGATCAAATCAACAAGTCACACCCAACATCACTTGGGTACATACCTAGCAAGCTAAAACCTAATAAGAACGACACGAACATGACTGCATATACAAGGAAACACATGAAAGAGCTATCAAACAAGCTCGGCAGGCACCTCTCCCCATCAGTATTATATTATGAATCAATTTTACAAGGAAGAATCAAAGTCTATGAACAAATCGCAAGAATCTCATACTAATATAACTCCATCGCGGCCCGTAGCCTGGTTCGAACATATCAAATCACATGAAGACAAGAGGATCCCATCCTCAATTCTGAATCACAAGTAGTATACACATCATACCAACCGAAACCTTCCACTACTTCAATTTCGCTAAACAAAATCACAACACATAATGAATCCCCATACAGGTAGAGCATCTAAATCACAAATTGTAACCAATCACCCAGAAATCATACAAAAAATCTACCGTAATAAGTATTAGAAATGCACTTCTAGTCTCGTAGCTTTCAATAATGAATAAAAACAAAATGATAGACACATGCTACTACTATAAAATCTCCCAACAGGGGTAAACACATAAACGGAGTACCAAAATCATAAAACTCACCCATATGTGAAGCAAAATAAGAGGACTCACCCCGATAAGCAGAAAAGAAACAAAATACGAATGTTTCTCCTCTATAACAAATCGAAACCATACATGTATGGCATAATCTGGTGCAGTGGCCTCAACCCTACCGTAAAAATACATCAACGGGTCGGGCCTCCCCCTCTTGGGCGATCTCTACTCGCCTGACCTGTACCCCACGCTGGCGGTGCAGGGATATCAACAACTGGAGCAGAACTCATAGCCTGAATACCTCGTTGTGACACATATGTCTGGAGTCTAGGAAAATCTCTCACCATGTGGCTGGTATCTCCACACTCAAAGCAACCTCTCTGTTGACGTGGCTGTGGAAGTTGTTCGGTACGGATACCCTGAGACCTATGGGTACCTAAAACACCGCCTGAAATGCAAACTGAACTGGCAGACCCACAAAACCTCTACCATGTCATACCCTGCCCCCAAAATAGGGACCAGTAGATCCTCTCGGTCTATGAGGCCTCTTATCCTCCCTCTCCTCTCTCTCCTAACCCTACATGCCCTCTCTCTCCCGGTCCTGCATGCCCTCTAATCGGCGAGAGATCTCTACTACCTACTGAAATGGAACATCTGACTCCAACTCTCGAGCCATGATGAACTGGATATCATGACTGAGAACCTCAATGAACCTGCAGACCTTAATATAACGGCATACTCTTACACTGACATAGTACCCCGACGCAGTTACTCAAACTCCACGCGCCATGCATCCCGAAGGGTTTGGGGAACAAACTCTCTCAAGAACATCTCTAAGAACTGAGTCCATGAAAGTGAAGTTGCATCGACTGGGCTACCCAACTCGTATGCTCGCCACCACTGATGTGCCGCTCCCTTAAGCTAGAACGTAGTAAAAGAAATCCCACCCGTCTCCACAATACCCATAGTGCGAAGAATACGGTGGCACTCATCTAGAAAACCCTGGACATCCTCTGAAGCCAAACCACTGAGTGTAGGAGGGTGATACTTCTTAAACCTCACAAGTCTAAGTCATTCCTCCTCAGATGTTGCTGCCATAACCACGGGCTGAACTAGAACAAAAGGTTATGCTGGCATGACCCCTGGAACCTGACCAACATAGACTCGCAGATCTGGAGGACGGGCAGCGGGAGTCTGAGCTCCTCCCCCAGTCTGTGAAGTAGCTGGTGTAACCGGATCAACCCGCCTTGAGCCAATGTACCAAACATGCCCAGGAACTGTGCTAAGGTCTCTTGAAGTCCCGGGGTAGCAACAAGCGCCTCCGGTGCCTGTCCCCCAACCGGAGCTAATGGCGGCTCCTCAACTGCTGCTTTGATAGGTGCTCTAGCGGCGGTACATGCTCCTCCTCGACCTTTGCCTCTGCTTCTGCCTCTGCCCCGTCCCCTAGCAACACCGGCTATGGGGGTAGCGTCATTGGTGACTGCAGCTCTTGTTCTCACCATCTTTGAGAGAATAGAATGACAAAGGCTCAAACTCGAGATCAATAAACTCGCACGATAGGAATGAAAGAAGTGAAGTCTTCCTAATAGTTCCATAGCCTCTCGAAGATAAGTATTGATGTCTCTGTACCGATCCGCAAGACTCTACTAAACTCGCTTATGACTCGTAGCACCTATGAACCTAGAGCTTTGATACCAACTTGTCACGATCCCGATTTCCCTTCGTAGGATGTCATGATGACACCTAGTCTCTATGACTAGACAAGCCTAACACTTAATGAATTAAATGATACTCCCTCCGTTTTAATTTAGATGAGGTAGTTTGACTCGGCATGGAGTTTAAGGAAAAAAACGGCTTTTAAAACTTGTGGTCTTAAAAGTTTAAGGGGTAAAATATTTGTGTGGTTATAAAAGCTTCTCATTAAGGATAAAATGGGTAAAATGAAGAGTTTAAAATTAAATTATTTCCAAATTTAGAAATGTATCATTTATTTTGGAACAGACTAAAAAGGAAAATACCTCATCTAATTTGAAATAGATGGAGTAGCAATTAACCAATAGAACTTTTAAGCAGAAACCAGATATTTATAAATGAAGCCAACATTTCCAATATGATAAAATATCCCAAAATCGGTAGTACAAGTCATAAGCTCTACTGAGTTTACTAGAAAGCCTTCTAAGTACGACTATTTTGGAATAGAAATAAACAGTACAAGTACAATATAAGAACGTGACTCTGAGACCTGCGACGCGACGACAGGTTTATCTTGAGTCTCCACAGCAAAGACCGAACAACTAGCTAGTGATCAACCAACTCTGAAATACCTAGATCTGCACAAAAAAGTGCAGAAACGTAGCATGAGTACACCACAACGGTACCCAATAAGTATCAAGACTAACCTCGGTGGAGTAATGACGAGGGAAATTCAAGATACCTACTGGACTAAACAACCTGAACAAGTATGAAGGTGAACTATCAGGGAAACAATGTTAGTATAAAGATAAGCATGGTAAGGAAGACAAAAACAATACTCGCAATGAAACACTAGAAACAACAATTAGCAACAATAAACAAACATATAATAATGTTGTAGAGTAAGCTGGACACAGTTTAAGTCCGGTGAAACAAAATAAAGGAAAATAAGTAACAACTCATTTAGAACCATCGCTTTTACACCGAGTTTATTCAAGAACCTCCATGAGGTACCAAACCTCATAAACACAAATTATGGGTCCCAATTTATGGACCCTAATCACTTGGCATCTTGTGCCCACGTTACAATTCATAACCGCACGGACGACTCACGTGCCAAGAGAGTGACAATATCCAATATCCGTCCGGAACACTCACGTGCCAACAATATACAATAACTCATGACTACACAGACGACTCACGTGCCAAGAGGATAACTCTCACACATAAGGCAAGTACACGAGGGTACATGTAAATGGTCAATAACATCCAGATTCATCTTCTTAAACCGATATGGGTAATTAAATTACATGTATGGTTGTGTGAGTGTCCTACCACAATTCAAGTCAATAAGTAAGAGTAGAGGCAATGAATAGCACATAAGAAATAATCACCACAAAATGTACACGGTATAACTCACACAAGGTAGGCACACCACTACACAAATATCACTAATAACAATGCCCCCAGGCCATCATAAGTCATCACAAATCATTCCCCAACATAACCCATCTTGTCTCGCCACATGCGCAATAATAAAATAAATGCCCGCCTTGTCTCACCGCAGACGCATAATAATATTCCCACCTTGTCTCGCCACATGCGCAAACCCACATATATAGCCCGCCTTGTCATGCCGTGTGTGTAAAATCAATAATAATAATAGCACGATAGAAACTTCGTGCAAACACCCAAACAATCCTCCCAACAATATTAGGTGTGCCAAAAAACATAACAATACAATATAATGACGTGTACCACATGTGCCCATATGCCACAACATTTCTTAAACAAAATTTCAATACCACAACCACACATAACCCTCGTCTCAACAACACTGAATACAACTACAACAATAATAACCCGAAAGTACGATGATTAAATCAACACAAGAATTTCAAAAGCACAATGAAACGTAAGAACGAGCTCATAATGCAAGACACGACATGTAGTAATATTTTCAACAAGAATGGCTCAACAAGGGGAGAGATAATATGTAACAATGATTATAAAAAAGTACAACTCGACGATAAAAGAGATAACATGAATGAATGAACCCAAATAAGAATATGTCTACAATGAAAGGGATAACAAACCTTAATTAAGGCTAAGCAATTACGGAAGAGATAATAGTAACTTCAATTAAGGTTAAGCAATTTTGGAAAAGATAATAATAACTTCAATTGAGGATAAGCAATTACGAAAAACATAATAATAACTTCAATTAAGGATAAACAATTACGGAAAAGATAATAACTTCAATTAAGGACAATCAATTACGAAAAAGTTAGCATGGCAATAAAAGAGGCAACAAATACACTTAAGGCACATAAGAGTTCAATCGGCAACAAGGGTAAAACATGAATCAATTAATTTCAAACAAGATACGTAAGGGTAAATTTAGTAAATGGGGGATTTAACAGGATAAAACAACTTTATAACTAATGAACATAAGAACCTAAGGGCCATAAACGGTCAAATTTTCACAGTTAAGCCCGAGTACGTACTCGTCACCCCGCCAGAGTCTTCACATGACACAATTAGCACAAATGACTCAAAATCCTAAGAGGTAGTTCCCCCACACAAAGTTAGGCACAATACTTACCTCAAAGAAGCTACACCGACTCTCTAAATTGTCCTTCTCGTGTGAAAAACTTCCGGACGACTCAAATCTATCCAAAATAACTTAACATCTCATAGAAAATGATTCCGGATAATAAAGCTTCGATCTTTAATTAAAACTAAAAAGTCAACCCAAAAGTCAACCCCGGGCTCGCACCTCGGAACCCGACAAAATTCACAAAATCCGAACACTCATTCGATAACGAGTTCAACCATACCAAAATTATCAATTTCCGATATCGAATCGCCCTTCAAATCCTCATTTTACATTTTTGAAATATTTTACAAAATTTCACATGTTCTTTCATTCAATTTACTAATTTAATGATGAAAACAATTATAGAATCATGAAATATAATCAAATACGGGTAAAGATCACTTACCCCAAACAACCACGTGAAGAACCACTCAAAAATCGCCCAAAACCGGGGGCCAACTCAAACAAAATAACGAAAAATGACAACCTCCGATCCTTAATGTTTCTGCCCAGATTCGCACTTGCGGAACAATTTGCGCGCCTGCGAGCTCGCATTTGTGAGCTATGACTCGCATTTACGGTTCCAACCAGCCAGTCCAGTGGCCGCGCTTGCGCAATAAAATGTCGCACCTACGACATCGCGGAAGTGTCCAAACGACCGCAGAAGCGGGCTCGCCTTTCGTATAAGCGATTGCGCATCTGTGCCAAAATCTCCAAAGAAGCGAAGCAACTAGAGACCCCCCAACTCGCAGAAGCGACCAACAACGACGCAGAATCGACAACGCACCTGCGCTCCAAAAATGCGCAGGTGCGATGCACCAAACTAGACATGTCCAGCACGCTCCAAACGATTCAAAATCCGTCCGAAACTCACCCATGCCACTCGGGACCTCGTCCGAACATACTAATAAGTCCCATAATATAAAATGGACCTACTCGAGGCCCCAAATCACATCAAATAACGTCAAAGCTATGAATCACACCTCGAATCGAACTTATGAATTTTTAAATCTTCCAACTTCCAAAACTCATGCCAAAACATATCAAATCAATCCGGAATAACCTCAAATTTTTCATGCAAGTCCCAAATTACATAAAGGAGCTAATCCAACTCTCAGAATCGCAATATGAGTCTAATATCAACCAAGTCAACTTCCGGTCAAACCTCTCAACCTTCCAAAATTTTAATTTTTTACTTTTCACCGAAATACTTTAAATTATCCTACGGACCTCCAAATCCAAATTCGGACGCATGCCTAAGTCCAAAATTACCATATGAAGCTATTGGAATCATCAAAATGCCATTCGGAGTCGTCTACATAAAAGTCAAACGCCGGTCAACTCTTATCACTTAAGCTTCTAACACAAGAATCCTTCTTTCAAATTGACCCCGAATTGTTAGGAATCTGAACTCGGCCACACACGCAAGTCATAACACATAGTATGAAGCTGCTCGAGACCTTAATTCACCGAACGGGGAGCTAATTCTTAAAATAACCAGTCGGGTCGTTACAACCCTTTTTCACCGCAATAATAGCATTCAGTTTCTGAACCCTTTGCCCTTGAGTTCTCATCTTTCTCTTTCCACTCCTGGTGATTATTTTTCTTTGGAGGATGATTAACACCAAGTAAATTTCTTCCTTGGCCACAGCTACGAACAAGGCCACGACATTTTTCATGCTTAGCATAATGGGAATACGCCTCATCCACTTCAGGCAATGGTGTAGACCCAGTGGGTCGATTATCGTGATTTCTGATGAGCAAGTCGTTGTTTTGTTCAGCCACAAGAAGAAGAGAAATGAACTCAGAGTACTTCTTGAAACCTTTCTCTCGGTACTGTTGTTGCAAGACCATATTGGATGCATAAACGTTGTGAACATTTTTTCAAGCATATCATAGTCAGTGATACTATCTCCACAGAGTTTCAATTTATAAGTAATTCTGAATATCGCAGAATTGTATTCAGAAACAGACTTAAAGTCTTGGAGCCTCAGATGAGCCCAATCATATCGTGCTCGTGGAAGTGTGACCAACTTTAAGTTGTCATATCTTTTCTTTAAGCCATTTCATAAAACAAGTGGATCTTTGACTGTGAAATATTCTATTTTCAACCCTTCATCAAGGTGATGGCGCAAGAAAATCAAGGCCATCATCTTAGCACAGTCTTGGGTACATGCTTTATTTTTATCTTTAATGGCGTCTCCAAGATCCATTGCATCTAAATGAATTTCATCATCCAACACCCATGACATATAGTTCTTGCCTAAAATTTCAAGGGCAACAAACTTTCTTTTCATAATATCAGTCATAATTAAAATATATTTAAAAATTATTCAACAAATATAAAAGTATTTACCCGTGAAATCACTATATATTAGAAAGTTATCCTAAAAATAAGAAGAAATACTTAATACATTAATATCCTAAATATTATGTTTAAAATAGGTAATGTTATTTTGGTATATACTATATTTTGTTAAGGGTATTTTTGGTACAAAAAAAAGACTGCTTCTGCTTCTGGAGAGAAGCCACTTTTTTTTATTTCTCAGAAACAGCTTCTACTTCTTCCCGAAAGTACTTTTTTCCCACCAAAAAACTTGATCAAACACCTTAAATTGAAAAAAAAAGTAATTTTGAAAAAAAAAATACTTTAAGCCTTTGATAAAGCTCGGTCAAACATGCTATTCCGTGTCAAATAGAACACCTCGGCACGGTGAGAGACTGTGGGTCTCCATCCGCAGCGAATGATTGAGCTAATTATAGCGCACAACACAAGCAACCGTTAGGAGCTGCTGCCCCTTTCGTCAGTGCTTACGCCAAAAAAGCTTCTAATCATCTACACCGAATAACTACCTTCTATGTTACAGTCGTTTGGAACTCTCTTGCAAATTCCACGTATTTGCAGCACCTAGCGCTAGCGGCGAATCATTATAGCGAGCGATTTAAAGAGTTTTGGCAAAACTTGTCAATAAATATGTCCAAAAAATGATTGACTTGGAGAATTATGTTAACTTAATAGAATTTTAAGTTATAATGTACTGATGGTGCATAAATTTTTACACTCTATTTCTATCGGTGTAGTTTAATTTGGAAAGAAAATTAATAATCATTTATATTAGATTTTCATTTTGTACATAAAAATTTACCGATTGTTGAATTATATTAATTTAATTTTATAAATATTATATATCATTTGAATATAACTATAACTTAAATATAAATATTTTAAAATATATACTATATTAAAAATACGAATACCCTTATCGAAATATTATTCGTCTTTTTTATCCTTTGAAATAGATTTCACATTAGACAAATAAGTCATTTAATTATTTTACTAAAATTTAGGAGTTTGAAATTATAAATATTAAATCTTTTCTTATTTGAATAGTGTAAGAAATCCTAATTTTTAGGAATTTAAAATTAAATATTATTTTACTTATTTATATAATTGTGTATAATTGGTATAATTGTGTAAGTAAGCTATGTTAAAAGTTGAACTTTTAAGTTAACTATTTAAAAGTACGAAATATGAAGTACGTTACTATTTAAAATTGTTTGCATATGACACTTCTTAGTTCAACAAATATTATGCATCTTAAAAGTTATTTGCGGTTTCTTTTCATACGGTACTATTTTCTTATTCTGTTGTCTAATAATATTTTATTATTACGTAGATAATTTTAAAGTTCTCATCAATTATTTTGTTGAACTTTTTATTAATTGTGGCTCATTGATAATTTTTCTTCGCCTTTTAGTTCTTAAATTAATTCATTGACAGCTTGTAGTTCTTAGTATGTGTGGTAATATATTGGTTAATAATAATTTTTAGGCTTTAAATTCTTATTATCCATTTTATTTTTTAGGAGTTATAGGACCAACCTTAACTTCTAAATTTCTAAAAGACCAAAATTGTCTATTCTGTTATACATGTTTTGACAAATCTTTGAATAACTGTTAAAAGTGTGTCACAAATAATATTTAACTAATTTTAGTTTTTCAAATTTGTAAGTTCAAATAAAATGCTTTAGTATTGAGTTTATAATTCTTTTAATATTTAAAATTTTAAAATCACCTAAAATTTGTTAAATATTTTCTAGTTGAATTCTATTTTTTGCGATACTAAGTTATTCTTTTTAATCTATCTAAAACAATTCATATAGGAGTAGTAGATTTTGGGATTAAAGAAATAGAAAATTTAACATTTTGCTGGCAAAAATGAAGTAAAAAAATAGCCTTCTTTTAGCTACCTCACAATGTTTGTATCTTGTACAGTAAACTTGAAAATGGCCAAAAGCACAAAAGGAATGAACTTGAAAATAGCGTTTCTTAAAATATTCCAGAAAAGCTTTTAAATCTTCAAAAGTTATGTGTTGTTGCTGAAAGTAAAGAGAAAGCATAATGACTTGTGAATTATGAAAGCGAAACTGTATTTAAGTTGAATATAAGAAATAATAATAGAGGACTTCTACGAGGCAGAATTTCTTCTTTTATTAAGTCAGCTATATAGGATTAACATCCATTAATTTTAGGAGCTTAAACTTTTATTTATCAATCAAACATAGTTTTAAATATATTATTTATCTGATTTATAAAATGTTTTACTCATCAAGATGGATTACACGCGCATCCTAAGACTAGTACATGTTTAAAAAATGCACAAACAATTTGAAACACCCAACAAGCAATTAAATATTTAAAATAATATTATTTTTAAAGAGGGAAAGAAAAAATAAGGAAAAAAGAAAAGCAAAGGAAAGAGTGACATGGAATGGCATGTGTAGAACCGACTGTAACGATCCGACCAGTCGTTTTGAGCTCTAGCAAGTCGTTCGGCGGTTTGAGACCTTGAGTAGTTTCACTTCATGTATTATAACTTGCACGTATAGTTGGATTAGATTTTCGGGAAGATCAGAGTTGGTTTGGAAGAATAATTCTCAATTCGAAAGCTTAAAGTTGGAAGAGTTGACAAGGTTTGACTTTTGGGTAAAAGATCTCGGATCGAAGTTTTGACGGTTCTGTTCGATCCGAATGATAATTTTGGACTTAGGCGTATGTCCAGATTTGAATTTGAAAGCCCGTAAGTTGATTTGATGCTTTTTGGCAAAAGTTGAAAGATTGAAGGTTTAGAAAATTAATAGGTTTGACGAGAGTTGGCTTTATTGATATCGGATCAGGATCATGGTTCCGGGAGTTGATATAGGTCCGTTGTATCATTTGGGACTTTCATAAAAAATTTGATGTCATTCCAGGTCCCGGGGGCCTCGGGTTTGTGGGATTGAGCGGGGTCCCGGGGGCCTCGAGTGTGTTCCGGATTGAGTTATGTCGCGCTCTTATTTAATATTTCAGTGTCGTTTCTTTGGGAATAAAGGGTACTATATCGAGCAAAAAACCTTTGATTTGTGATTAGATTAAACCTTTAGATCCGTATCGGAATTATGGAACCATAGCAACAAGAATCGTCGAATTCCGAGGTCGTATGAGAGAGTTATGTCCATTTACATGTGGAAAATGATTGCTGGTTTCTGGTGCAAACTTTAGTTCTTCACGAACTCCAAGAAGGATTTTTGGGTTGATCGGTCAATGTGAAAAATTTATCTTCTCGAACGAGAAGGTTTCCCGCGAAGGCGATGAAAAAAATCATCTGGACAGTGTTTTAAACCGAGAATTTTAGTATTTTGAGCATATCTTGAGTTCTAGAGCTTCGCTTGAGGTGAGTTTTGCGGTGTTGTTCTCAACTTAATAAGGGGGTAAATATCTGACCTTTATTTGATATTTTTTCATGATTATTTTCGTTGATTATTATTTTTATCCGTCTTTGGATTGTAGAAATTGGGATTTTGAGCCCCAAAGTTGAGAAATAGTAAATCTTTGATTTGAGAGTCAATTCGTGGATGAAATTGGATGCGTTTCTGAATATATACTATATAAGTTAAGGGTAATACTTATTTTTGATAATATTTGGAATCCGGTCAAGTAGACCCGGGCGTTGACCTTGTTGACTTTTCGAGCGGAGTTGAGAATTGTTACAAATTGTTAAATTACGAGTATTGGAGTATTTTTTGATTGGTTTGCACGTTGTTTGATTAGTTTCGGATCGTTTGGCGTCGGTTTGAGGAGTTAAAGAGGCGTTGGAGCCGGTTATCGGATTTCGGAGCGAAGTAAGTCTCTTGTCTAACCTTTTGAGGAAAAATTTACCCCGTAGGTGTTATATTTATTATGTGCTACATGTTGTGGGAGCTACGCACATATGAGGTGACGAGTATGTGCGTATGCTAGAATTTCTGACTATGTCCGGGTAGACTTAGACTCACGCCATGTTTTACTTTTACTATCTGAGTTATTCTTGTATGTTTAAATGCTTTAATTTCCATTTAGCCTAAGACTAGATTTGCGTAGAGTATGAGACTTGTTATTTTAGATACTTGACGAGCTACTTGATTAGCCGTGAAAATTGTACTTTCCTTTACGGGTTTCTTCCGTGTTGTGCGTATTCAATCGATAGTTTTTCTTGAATTTTATAACTCACACATATATTCATGAGTAGGGTCAGTGACACGTCAAAGTTTCATATTCTAATGGGATCGGGTCGTTTGCCTCGGCAATATCATGTAACATACTATTACGGGATTGGGCCGTTCGACTTGGCAGTATCATGTAACACACTCTTATGGGATCGGGCTGTTCGCCTCGGCGGTATCATGTAACACACTCTTATGGGATCATGACGTTTGCCTCGGCGGTATCATGTAACACATTCTTATGGGATAGGGCCGTCCGCCTCGACAGGATTATGTATCACACTCTTATGGGATCGAGCCGTTCACCTCGGTAGTTCTATGAAATTCTCTTATGGGATCTTGCCGCTCGCCTCGGCAGAATCGTGCGAAATACTTGATAAGGAGTCTGCATACTCATGAGTTTCCTGACTTGAGATGTGACCGTTGATTTGGTATTGATCATTACATATTCCATTTGAGGAGGTATCCGATAATTGAGGACTTTGTGTTCACTGTTCAGTTGTAGACCGTATTATTTGCCTATATATGTTCTCATTGTTTACTTAACATGTTTCATATTTGTCTACCTTATTATATTTGATTTATTGGACCAGTAGTAAGTGTCAATGTTTACCCCTTGTCACTACCACTTCGGGATTAGGCTAGATACTTATTAGGTACGCGTTGATTTACATACTCATGCTACACTTTTGCACTAAATGTGTAGGTACTGAGGCATGTACATTAGGTGGTCATCTTGCCACAGTTGCTGAGGAAACTTTATGGTGAGTTTCATTTTATGATACGATTCGTAGCACATGGAGTCTCCATCTTATTTAGTTATTATTTCTTGTCTATTTATATTCCAAACAGATGTTGTGGTAGTGTTGTATAGTTCTAGTAGATGCTCATGCTCTTGTGACACCGTATTTTAGGGGTTCCTAGTGGATGTTCATTATTTTATTTCACGTTATTATTATCACTTCACTTTATGATTTATTTATATTCGAAAATTTGGTATGAAAGCACAGGTTTCTATGAGTGCTAGATTTTATTCTATTTATTTAATGAAATTCCTTATTTTAAAATTGATAGTTAAGTGGAGGTTCACGTGTTGGCTTGCCTAGCAGCATAGTTGGGCACCATCACGAACTATTATTGGATTTGGGTGGTGACAACTTGGTATTAGAGCGCTAGGTTCACTTAGGTCTCATAAGTCATGAGCAAGTGGAGTAAAGTCCTGCGGATCGGTACAGAGATATCTATACTTATCTTCGAGAGGCTACAGGACTGTTAGGAGAACTTCCCTTCTTGATTTCCTCATCGTGCATTTTGATTTCATTGAAGCTTATGTCTTCATTTCCTACCTACTCATTCTTATACGATGTTGAGCGCTTTTATCAATTGGGCATCGAGGAGTTGTAGTGGTGCTACAGATATGGTGCAGGATATTTTTCTCTATGTATTCGGGCGGACTATTATTGACACCTTGTGGAGGGGTGTTCTGTCGTTTCAGCCTAGTGTTAGTGTTGCCTATAGTTTCGAGGCTATGCACACTGTATTGTGATATTCATATGTTGTTATTGCGTAGTGCTGGTGTGAATGGTAGGGTGAATATTTATGTGTCGCGGCAGTGAATGTCCCAAGAGGAGGATTTCTCGGTTCATGGTCTAGAGATTCGACATTTACTTCCAGTGGATGAGAGGCAATCACACAATGGATGTTCAGGCTTTGGTTGACGGAGTAGCGAGATTGGATATTTTCGAAGTTGGTGGAATTCTTGTTTGTGATGTGGTGTCGTCGTCCTTGTTTGAACGTATTTACGCTTGTCAGTGTGATGGTCTTCATTGGCTTGCATTCGTGGCAGGGTGTTGTGAAATGGTACCTAAGAAACGGGTATCAGAGATGGCAGTGTGTGGCAGCTTCAGGGTCAAATCGATGTTTCTAGTATTGATGTCTCGATAAAGATGATCTTTATGGAGGCTTAGAGTTGGTGGCAATTCATTAGTTTGGATGCTACAGAGATGTATTATGATTTGAGGCAGTATTTTAGTAGCGAAGGATGAGGAATGACATGTAGGGTTATGTCTCACAGTAGATGAGTTGTTAGCAGGTCAAGTACGAGCAAAAGAGATCGAGTAGTTTGCTTATGAAGTTTGAATGTGACGGGAAGAATTTGCTTTGAACGTAGAGGGATGTGTAAGATTGATTATCATTTTGGGATGCAACATGACTTCGAGTTTGGAACATATTGTTGGACCTTCAATTGATGCTAATGGGATGAACGAACTCTTGTAGCTGGCAGATGAGTGTGGACCTAGGAGAATCAACTGATTTCATAATGGACATGGTTATGGCTATGCTGTTGGAGGATGTCGGTATGAGGTTACACATGTGGGCTATCTCCTGTGAGAAGATTAGGGGTTTCCTGACTCTAGATGAAGTTCCTATAAAGAGTTCTACCTTCTATGCAATGGGATGCATGTACTGCGATGCGAGCTTGGATCGCTTGAAGAAGATAGTACGACTGTTAGGAGATCGAGTGTGCGATTGTGACTGGTAATTCGGGATGTGTTATGATCAGTGCAGCAAGAACTTATGAGAAATTTGATTGAGCAACGATGCAAGATCATGGTAACTGAGGAGGATGAGTCATTGTGGGTTCTGAATTTATGTGATTGTGGCTTAAAGCTAAGTGGGGGAGCCTACCGTCTATGATTGGGTCACGTGGTGATGTGCATTTGCAGTTTCGGGTTATCAGTACGTTGGTGGAGTAGTTATTACTAAGGGAAGAAAACATCAGGGGTAATTTGAGTAAGGGATTTGATGAGTGTGATGTACAAGGGAAAGTATTCATCTGGTTGCTTTATTGGAGTGCTCATGTGCTAACGGAGCACTAGTGGTTTGGTTAAATAATTGGTATTGGACTAGAGTGGGCGACTCTCAATAATGGTTCTAGTGGATTCGAGATTTTAGGTGTGGTGCTTAAGGATTTTTAGGTTCGTTATGTGGCTGAGGATTGGGTTTTGCAGTAGAGTGTGAAGGGTACTTGGAGCATTTCTATGTTATCAATGGGTCTGCGGTGCAGTGTTAGAAAAATGAGAGAAATAGCTTCAGATCCGTAGAAGATCTAATCAGCATACGTGTATCAGTTGGAGTTACTATAGACTGCAAATGATGTGATCTCAAGAATAGGGTCACTTAGGACGAGTATTGATTGGGATCCGGTATATGATTGAGTAGAGGTATTGATTATGAAGGCAAGTCAAGAAGAATCAGAAGAAGCTGAGTCAGCCTAATAGTTGTTTGGATCAGCATGATTAAGGAAATAATCAGTTCCTTCAGTGTGGTAAGGCAATACATGTGTTTTGTGGCTGTACGCGCGAGCTTGATAGCCTCCGCAATTTTATTGATTTGGAGGTACTTGATTCTGTTGATTTTGATTATGTGTAAATGGGCTTCGGAAGAGTTATGGCGGTTTAGAACACGACTTTAGTTCTATGTCTTTTGCGGCTATGTGAAGTTGGTTGTGTGTTGCGATTCTTTTTCTAAAATGAGTTAAGTGAAAGGTTCTAGCCGGTGAAATAATTATTCTACTGGTGGTTCAGGAGTTATGATGAAATTCTTGTACTCTCACGTAGCAGCATGATAGGTGCAGTGAGCGGTATGGAATTGGAATTTGAGGATCAAGGTTGCGATCCAGTTTTGACAGGAATGTCAAAAGCTCGGAAGAGTTAGGGAGAGGTTTTAGATGTTCATAGTATGTTGGCGTAATTTTTGTGTCACCTGAGAATGATGTTTATTGGAAGAGGCATTGTGTATTGATTTTTGGATTCTTGATTTGCATTACAGTAATAGTATGGTTGGTAGCCATGGATGTGCAGATTTTGCTACCTGGTGCAGAAGATCATGGGAGAATTTCCTGCGGATGATTATATAAGCATCTGGGTAGTGAGACGACTTGATTATTCACACGTGTGTTGTGATCCTGTTTAGCTTATGGTGTTATGTGAGCGAGATGGCTCTCGAGATGCAGGTCGTTTATTGCACCTTAGTCGTGCTTAGCATTTTGTAGGGCACGACGCTACCTGTCTTCCCAGGGTTGTGTTTATGCACTTGGCATGCCTGTGGTCGATATTCGGGAATTCTGTGGGTATAAGCATTTTGGCTCGATGGGTATTTCCTTATTGATTGATATGTGCGGATCGGGTGGCACGCCGCCACAAGTATGCTGTTTAGATCAGGATGCATGTCGCAACAGTGAGATATTGAGTACAGATCTTTATACTTATTTTGTGTGTTTTGTGTTTCATCTCTTAGATAGGTTCATAGCATTGGTTTGGTTGTTTTTGTTCTTTGCGCAAGCCGGATAGTCTTGTATTTAGGTT